>NC_089688.1:13843000-14156000 GCF_031753505.1 Anomalospiza imberbis
AAACAAGGAAGGAGGGGAGGGGAGAGGGAAGGCGGACGAGAAAGGGAAGGGGAAAAAAAAAAAAAAAAAAAAAAGCGAGAGACCATTAAAAACGGAGAAAAAAAAAAGCCCAGAAAAGGGAACGTCACATCCCCTTGACCCTCCAATCACCTCGGGGTCCCATTTGATTGGAAGGCGGCAAAGGCTTTAATCTCAGACTAATTCAGCTGCTTTTGAAGTGAGTTTCTTTGCCAGATCCCGGGCTGGATGGGCAGCGGCTCGCATCACAGCTGAGCGGCGGAGGCGAGCGCTCCGCGCCGCGCCAGCCGGGGGAGCTGAGAGCGGCCGAGGGGGACCGCGGCACACGCTCGCAGCCCCCACCCCCGCCCCCAGCGCAGCCCAAGGATTACTCGGCTTTTTTTCCTCCTCTTTCTCTCCGGTCGGCTCCCCCTTTCCCTCCCCCTCCCCACCCACGCCCTCCCCGCCAGAGAGAGCCACGGGACATTGTATGTTTGTTTTTCTGCTCGGGGGGCGTGTGGCTTTTTTCCTTTCTCGCCCGCAGAAAGCGAGCGAGCGTTTCCGAGTGCGAGCGGCGCCACTTGCCCCAGTTTTCATGCGAGGTTTTGGGTCATGATCACATCGCCCTCGCTTTCTGCTATAAGAAGTAGTAAGCGCAGCAGCAGCCTCAGCGAGCCCGGAGGCAGCCCCCGCCGCAGCCGCAGCGCCGCCGACCTCGCCGGGCCGAACGGGCACGCTGGGAATAACGGCAGCAGCGCCGCCGCCAAGCCCTGCTTCCACGCCGTCCCCCCCTCGGACCCGCTACGCCAAGCCAACCGCCTTCCCATCAAAGTCTTGAAAATGCTCACGGCGCGGACTGGACACATTTTACACCCTGAATACCTGCAGCCTTTACCCTCCACGCCCGTCAGCCCCATCGAGGTAAGCACCCGGCCCCCGTCGCTTTCTCTCGTCCCTGCCCGGGCGCTGGCTGTGCATGGCGGCTCCGCCAGCCGCCCTCGGCACTTTCCTGCGCTTTGAAATGCATTTTTACCAGGACAGGAGCTTTTTCTGGTCTCGAGTTAGTGCGAGGAGCCGCTCCTGGGTATTGTTTCCCTGTTTACTGGGATAATTTCTAGTTCCTGTGTAAATTAATATTTTCTTTTTGCTATTTTGAGCCCCTTTTTTTTTTTTTTTTTTTTTTTTTTTTTTTTTTTTTTTTTTTCTTTTTGAGAGGAGGGGTGGGTGGAAGGAACTGATCTACGCTGGGGTCATGATCCGGCCACTCAAATAAGCAGCGCTCCGACTGCCAAACAACCTTGCTTTTGCAGGGAGTATGTTGGGTTGGGGGGGGACACACGGGACGGGACGACACGACGCGGAGAGCGACAGGCTCAAACGTGGGTGCGGCAGGACAACTATTTCGGCTCGCCGACCGATTCCTTTCAAGTACCGACACGGATCTGTACTTTGGGGGGCCTGTTGGTCCCCTTTCTGCTCTGTCGAGGTTACCGGTCCCCCTCTGCGTAGCTCGCTGTTTGCGGGACCGAAACTCGAAACAGAGCTGGTTGTGGGAAGGGTGTGTCCGTGGGAATGAATGATTTCATTAAGGTCTCTGCGGAGCGAGGACACTCTTCTCCTGGGGAGCCCTGCTCGCCGGCTAGCTCGGGCTCTGTTTATAAATAGTGCCAGCAGTCAGGGTGCAGAAATGCTGCAGTCGCTATAGTTCACGGGCGGGTTTGCGGGCCAGCACGGCCCGAGAGACTCCGAGCTCCGCGCTGCCCTGGCCACTGCCGGGGAGGCTGGGGACGTTGAAGGCGGCGAGCTCGCAGGGATACGAAAATCCCCAGCCCTTTTTAAAGGCTTTATGGAAAATGCTGCATTCAAGGGAGGGGGCTGTCAAGTTGATGAATGCGCACAAACTGTTCGTTACTTCCAGGCTGTGCTCTGCAGAAGCCTACGGGACAAGAGTCCTATGTAAGCAATGGGGGTTTTCTCAGACCCCTATTAAATCTCTTTCTTTGTGTGTCCTTCTGATTTCCGCAGCTGGATGCAAAGAAGAGCCCTCTGGCCCTTTTGGCACAAACTTGCTCGCAGATTGGGAAGCCGGACCCGTCCCCTTCCTCAAAACTCTCCTCGGTCACCTCCAATGGCTCCGGAGGCGACAAGGACTCCAAGTCGGGCCCCTTGAAGCTCAGCGACATCGGCGTGGAGGACAAATCGAGCTTCAAGCCGTACTCCAAGCCGGGCGCGGAGAAGAAGGAGCCGGGGCCGGCGGGCTGCGCGGGCGCCCCCGCCGCGGGGGTCGCGGCCGGGGAGAAGTCGGGATTCCGGGTGCCGAGCGCCACCTGCCAGCCGTTCACCCCAAGGACAGGCAGCCCCAACTCCAGCGCCTCCGCCTGCTCGCCCGGGCTGCTGCCGGCCGAGGGCAAAGGCGGGGAGGACAAGAAGGACTCGGAGGGCTGCGGAAAGAGCGGCAGCTCCGGCTCGGAGGGAGGCCCGGGCACCACCAGCATCAACCACAGCCGGATTAGCGTGAGCTGTGCCGGGATTAACGTGGAGGTCAACCAGCACCAGGAGAGCACGCCGGGCTCCAAGCCCATCGCATCGGACTCCGCCTCCTCCTGCAGCAGCACCACCGCCACCTCCTCCACCTCCGTTCTGGGCTCCGGCCTCGTGGCCCCCGTCTCCCCTTACAAGCCGGGCCAGACCGTTTTCCCCCTGCCCCCGGCGGGCATGAGCTACCCGGGGACGCTGGCTGGAGCCTACGCCGGCTACCCGCCACAGTTCCTGCCGCACGGAGTGGCTCTGGACCCCACCAAATCCTCCAGCCTGGTGGGGGCCCAGCTGGCCGCCGCCAGCAGCCTGGGCTGCAGCAAGCCGGCGGGGTCGAGCCCGCTGGCGGGCGCGTCGCCGCCGTCGGTGATGACGGCGAGCCTGTGCCGAGACCCGTACTGCCTGAGCTACCACTGCGCCAGCCACCTGGCAGGCGCCGCCGGAGCCTCCTGTGCCCACGACCAAGCCCTCAAGTCCGGATACCCCCTCGTCTACCCCACCCACCCTTTGCACAGCGTCCACTCCTCGCTGACCGGCGCCACGCCACCTTCGCTAGCCGGCCACCCTTTGTACCCCTACGGCTTCATGCTCCCCAACGACCCCCAGCCACACATCTGCAACTGGGTGTCGGCCAATGGACCCTGCGACAAGCGCTTTGCCACCTCGGAGGAGCTGCTTAGCCACTTGCGGACCCATACTGCCTTCCCCGGCACCGATAAACTCCTCTCCAGCTACCCCAGCTCCTCGTCGCTGGCCAGCGCAGCGGCTGCAGCCATGGCGTGCCACATGCACATCCCCACGACGGGCGCCCCGGGCAGCCCGGGCACGCTGGCCTTGCGCAGCCCACACCACGCGCTGGGACTCGGCAGCCGCTACCACCCCTATTCCAAGAGCCCCCTGCCCACCCCCGGGGCCCCCGTGCCCGTGCCCGCTGCCACCGGACCCTACTACTCCCCTTACGCACTCTATGGGCAGAGACTCACCACAGCCTCGGCCCTGGGGTACCAGTGAGTGCAGGCAGCGGGGCTTTGACACACAACACAAAGTCTAGCGGTAAGGGAAGGAAGCCCTGCGAAACTTTATAAAAGTTGGAAAGAAAAAAAAATCTGACTTTTTATAAAATAGTGTTCATTTGAGGACTGGATCCATGAACACTGTATTTATTTATGTTAGCTTCAAGCGGGACAACGAATCATAAAGTGCATTACTAAACTGAGCTCAATAGGTAAAAGTGGAACACCCATTGTAGAATATAAATAAAAAGATAGAGGTCTTCTCTTTAATGTTACTTTAAAATTGCTATGATTGTATTGTACGTTCTTATTTAATGTCTCATTGAAACAAAAAAATTTACATGCATGTTTGTTACTAAAAACAACTCGCAATTTGTCAGTTATAATTTCAAATTGCAATTATTTTTAAGGTGTATACCCTTGAAAGAGAATTGGTATTTTTTTGTATGTATTCTGGAAGAAAAAACAAAAACAATTCTATTCCAAAAACCTCATTTGCCTTATTTTGTTCTTTAAAAGGAACACTTAACTATTTTTAATTTTTAAGTCCACCCTGTAAAAAGGGTTAAGTAAGGTTTACGTCATGTACTAAAATAGACAATGTATCGCTTTAAAGATTAAAATTCCGTATATTTGATGTATTAAAAGGTTTTTCTTTTTTTTTTAATACGCTTTGATTCTGTTATAAAACCCGAGTAGGTCTTGGATGGAGGTGACTGCTAATTTCTCCTTAAGCGTTTATTCAATTTTAATTAAAAATTAAAAAAAAAACCAAAGTTTTTTTTTTATTGTAACCCCAGGGCTCTCTTAAAAAATAATCAGACACAGTTGGTTTTTTTCCTCGCCAGTAGAATTTTCTGGCACAAAATAGGAAAACTGAGAACTGCTTAAATCTCTTTCCCTGTCTTTAAAGAAGGTAAACTTATATCTTAAATGTTTTTAGTGTGAAATATCTATATCTGGTTTTTAAAACTAGTTTTCAAGTAGAAGACATCATTCTTTCTTCAGAAAGAAACGGGGAAGGCAAGACTGTTTTGTAAAAGTGTAAGATGATTATCCAAAAGCTTTTTTTTTTTTTAACAATGTAATGTGTACCTATTCATCTCTTTCTAAATGAGAAGTTCAGAAGTAATTAGGGAAGCGCTGTTTGAGCTCATCCAGTTATTTTCAATTTCTCTCTTCAGTTCGCACCGCAGCACAAAAGATCGTCACGTAAAAAAAAAAAAAAAATCGGACAGCTCTGAAAACTCATTTTCTTTTAAAAAGGAAGGGACGGGGGAAAAAAGAAGCCATCCGTTATTTGGTCCGAGTTTGCTCTTTACTGAAGTGCAGTGCCAAACTTGACGTGATCCCGAGAGGGGCTGCCCCTGCCTGCACCGCGTCTCTGCCTCCCCAGCCCGGGTTTCCTCCTAGCGCCCAAGGGCCGCCGCCCAGCTCCGGCTCGTCGTCCTGCGTTCAGGTAGGAGCGGGGGCTGCCGCGGAGCAGCCAGAGCAGCTACCCAAACTGCGGGACAAACCGCTGCCGCCGAGATAGTCGGAAAAGCGGTACCCAAGTCCGTAAAAGCAGTGCCAGCGAAGGGCTTTGCCCCGCGCTCTGCCAGGCGCTCGCAGCAGCGGCTCGGGCAGAGCCGGGTACCTGCTGCCCCTCGCTCGGCCCCGCTCCTCCCGCCCCGGCCCCAGCGCGACGCCCTGGCAGGGGGCAAAGTTGCAACCGGCGACTCTGCTTGACAAATCACTGGGTTTTCTCCCTCGTTCTGGATTCTCCCCACAATATAATTACTGTTCAGAGTTTCCCGTGGTGCCCAGATGCTAATTAGTCTAATACATTTACTCCAGATAATTAGTGGAAGTTAGCGTTAATGTGCAAAGGCGAGAAAAGCAGCAAGCTCCTGAAGCTCCAGCGGCCGCCCGGCCGTCCCGGCACGGCTCTCCGGGCCGGGCCGCGGCGGGGGCCGGGACACACGCGGGGAGGCCGGTGCTGGGCCGCGGTGCGGCTCTTTTGGGACGCTGTCCGAAAGCGGCACGGGAAATACTTTGCGGTTTAACCAAATGTGTTCCCCCCCACCCGCCTTAAATGGGAAAGGGACCTTTGCGTATCTCTGCTTTAGGAAATGTAAAACGAGGTCTCGTTCTGAACCGATGAGTTAGAGAATGGGAGGAGAGGGCAGTGCTGTTAACTGCACTAAGTAAACTTTAGTTACAAAATAAGAAGCGGATACAAACGCAGAAAGAAGGGCTTCTCGGGTCGGGGGAGATGGTGGTGGAGGATTCATCCAGCGAGCCCGAGAAAGGCAGAACAAGCTTGCAGTCCTCTCTCTGTGCCGCACGCCCCCCGCTTTCTCCTGCAGCCCAGCCAGACTGCCTTCCCCGCTTTGCTATTTTAACTACTCTTAATTTGAGAAAAATTACATTTCAGGCTCCATCTGGGTGTGCAAGCAACAATTACTGTTTTGCCGCGATTAAAACACCACCATTGCCACGTTCCTCTCCTGTTCGTGTTTTACAATTACGGATTTCGAACAGCTGCAGCTCAGACTTCGCTAGCCAAATCCCATCGCCCATCAGGTGTTGCAGGGGCGATTTAAAAAGAGCGAGGGAGCATTTGTGTTCTGGAACCCTAACTACAATTTTGGGGATTTCAGCTCTGAAAGATTCCACACAAAGATTGCTGATTCAAGTGGTGAAATGAACACTTAATGCTATTATTACTGTTTTGCTCATATACTGTCCCCGAGGTTAAAGAAAAATTAAAACACCTTATTTTATATGTAGAGTGGTGATAAGTAGGTCTCTCTTCCAGCCTTGTTAAGTATATGACCTGGCAAGTGCCACCTAGGATTTTGATATTAATCTATGAAATTCGCCCTTTTTTCTAACAGAGATTGACTTATGGACATTAATGTTTTTAGGTAAAATGACTACATTTGTTATTCCTTCCCCCCCCCACCCCCCTCCCCCGTTCTTACTAACTGGATGGGTTGTGGATTTGACAGCAGCCGCTGGTCCATGCCACCGAACTAAAATAATTTCACAGTGAAAAACCAGCTTGAGAGGACAAGCAACAGAAGGGCAAAACCCATCAAAACCCAAAACTGTGATCAATCTGACCAGAGTCAGGCATACATTAGTTTAAATTAAACAGTTTTGTCTTTCTCACAAATCTTTTTTGAACATTAAAAATAGAATCATGTAATATTTAAATCAACTCTTGTCAGATGCTAAGTGCAACTGAAGAACCAAAATAAAAATTAATGTGTTTCCATCCACTCACAAAAGCTAACTTTGGATGCCACTTCGACAAAATACTTCTGATAAGCAACGGTTAGAAAAGAAGGGTCCTGTTTATCTTATCTATGGGGAAATGTAATTAAGGTAGTTTTATGAAACAATAAAGCACCAGATCCACAGACAGCAAAGGAGTCTCTGTAATATATCTGAGCCTAGATGGGCATATGTATCTCGGCTTATGTGCACAAGCCCACACCAAACACACACATATACATATGATTGCGTGGTTTTAGAATGCAAAATGTATGCTAGAACTAAAATACAAGGATGCCTTTAATACGGGAAGATTTTCCTCAGTGATAAGACACTCCTTTTGCTAAGACTGGAAAGTCACTCTCTGCCCATTCACCACCTTTTGAGCCACCCTCAGCGCAGCCAGCAAGGTACATGCGGTGCTGTGGCTGGGGCTGACCCTCCTCTCTCTAACCCGAGGTTAGTAATGATCTACCCACATCTACAGTCCAAATCACTCAGGCAAAGAGAATCCCGAAAGATCCAAACTTTCCGAAACAAAAGTAAATGTGCATTCCTATTCTGTAAAAACATTGATCAAACTTCATTCTTTCATACTTAGAAAAGATGGAGAGCAATGCTGCTTTAAAGCTGTTGGCTCTCATTACAGGCTTTCAGTAGACCACAATTTAGGGTTTTTCCGTGGTAGGTTTTTTTTTTTTTTTTAAATTTTGTGTGTTTTCTTTTGTTGTTTTTTGGGGGTTTTGTTTGTTTGGTTTTTGCTTTTGCTTTTTTATTTTAAGGAATGATTCTGAAGTGGAAAATCGCTGGAGCTACCAGCACCAAATTTCCTTTTCATACAGATTTTTGGGTATAATTTCGGACATTTGTAATGCCGTGTTGAGACACCCCACCACCCCTGATTCTTTCTGCACCATGAAGCACAGCTAGCACTGTTTCATGAACAGACCTGAGGCAGGCAGGCAAGCAACCAGTTCTGATCAGAGGTGTCTAATCCCTGCTAAATCTCTTTCTCAGCTCACTCCTGGAAGATTTGGGGCAGACTACCTTTTCTTTTTTTAAGGTAAAATTTTGTTGCGATGAAGCACAGAGGTGTCAGAAGAAAAAAGACGGACCGTGAGTCTGTATGCTCTCACCTCTTCGGAGGCGGAATGCTTTGGCAGCAGAGACGTGGTTGAAATTTGAGCAGATTATACATTTGAGCTTGTGCATAAATGCGAAAAGACTGTCCTAATACTGGATATTTCTCCATTAACATCAACCAGGTGCTGCTGTTGCAAAAATCTCACCTCCGACTGCTTTCTCTATGCGTGTGTGCATGCACAGCGATGCACAGACTTTGTTCTCTCTTGATGTCTGAAATTCATCAACTACCCACCCCCATTCCCAGCCCCAGGTCCCCTACGTGAAAAAAAAAAAAAAAAAAAAAAAAAAGTGAATCCGTTCAGGCTTTGAATATTGTGTAAGAAGCCTTGTGTGTGTATTTTTTTTTAAATCTTCAAATGAATTAAAGACAACCTGACAATGCTGTCATCTGTCTTCAACGTCACATCAAGGCAAGAAATAATGATAACAGAGCAGCAGAAGGACGCCCACTGAAACCTGGAGGATATATATACACATATATATACACACACACATATATGCCTTGAAACAGTTTGAAAGAGAACAAAATTAGATTACCGCTCTTAGGCTATCACGGTAAAAACGTGTGGGATTTTGCGCGCGTGTGTGTGTGTGTAAGTGGTTCATCTTTCCTGCCTTATTTTTTGAAGCGTGTGCTACTCAATCCAAACCACTTCTGTGGGATGGGACAAGAAGACGAGCAGGCACATTCCTCGTTCCCAAACTACCACGACCAAAGGAAGCACAGAAATATCTCCCCTCCCCCTCCATCGTTTCAGGTTCACGTTCCAGTTAATAACAAACGTTACTGCTCTCCTGAGGCGCAGGCCAGAGCGGGCACGCTTTACGCGGAGGCCCGGGCGGGCACGTAACGCGCAGCTGCCCGGCGGAAGAGGGGCTGCTCCCGGGGAGGAAGAGCGAGGAGCGAACCCCCGGGAGGAAGAGCGAGGAGCGGACCCCGGGAGGAAGAGCGAGGAGCGGACCCCCGGGAGGAAGAGCGAGGAGCGGACCCCGGGAGGAAGAGCGAGGAGCGGACCCCGGGAGGAAGAGCGAGGAGCGGACCCCGGGAGGAAGGGCGAGGAGCGGCTCCCCTTTGTCTGCGCGGGCCGCGGGCCGGTGTCGCTCCCGGCCGCCAGGCGGCGCTGCGGCCCCCGGCGGAGCGCAGGGCAGCGGCCGCGGCCGGAGCCGGGCCCGGCGGGACCCGACGGACGCCCCGCGTTGGCACCGGCAGTGGCCCCGCAGCTCCGGAGGGCAGCATGGCAGTACAAACGGTCTTCCCAGATAAAAACAGATAGGCCGGGCCAATCCCCCCCGCAAAAAAAAAACAACCTCAAAAACAAAACCAAAAATCATGGTGGTTGGGTTTGGGTTTTTTTGCTGTTTTTTTTTTTTTTTTTTTTTTTTTTTTTTTTTTTTTTTTTTAATCGCGCTTGTAATCTCATTCGCTCTGAAGGGTAAATAAATTGCAGTTGTATGAAAAACAATTGGTGCTACATGTGTTCATAACAGATGGGATCTTATCACAGTTTAACTGTAATAAATTCTGACTTCTCGAAATTGTAATTTCTACTCCATGCTGGATGTCTCTTTTCTACTATAATAATAGAGCTACGAACTCTTGAGAGCGAGCAGAAAAGTTTTCACTGCTAGCCTTCTCAAGTGTGGCCCTTTGGAAGTTTGCATGAAAACGCATCTGAAAATCAAAAGTGAGAGAAAACCCTGGCGTAAAGGGAGACAAACAGCTGATCCTTACCCCGCTGGATAACATTATTTACTAAGGCCAAAGATAACAGTCCTTAAAATACATGCAGAAAACCTAAGAACGAGCCCTCTGTTTGAAGAAACCCTGGCAAATGACTGATCACTCTTTGGTTTGTGAAGAGAGAAAATGCAAGAAGAAACCGAGCCCCTGAGGAAGGGGGAACCAAACTTTAAATTAATCCCCTCTTCTTCAACTCACAAAATTAAAAAATAAATTTGAATAACCACTGAAAGGATAAAATTATAATAATAAATTGTCCATATTCACTGAGGCTGCGGGACTAATTATTCTCACCATCTCGACTTCCAATTGCTGTTTATCAAGTCGCAGGATAAATGCTTGTAAATCCATTACATTTCCATAAATCCTTTCGCCACTTTGTTTTTGGCCAATGCTTTTGCAACATTAATTGATTTTATTGCACTTTCTGAAGTCACTGTTTATTAAATTCAAGCAACTTTTCTCTGAAAGCGTGGGGTTTTTCCATGGACATACCAAATCCGCGAATTACTGAGGTTTCAATAGGATCTAGTCCCCTTTTTTACGACCCTGCTGTGATTTTGATGGCAAATGCGAACTGCAAATTACAAGTTTCTAATAATCTACACTGTTACAGAAAACTGCCCCTTTATCGCCGTTGAAAAATTAGTGTAAATCCAAACAGCACCTTTCGCCATTGTTTTTAAACTGGGGGAGTCATGAAATGCTACTGGGTGATGGAGATCTAACACACTAGGAAACGCTCTGCGAGTCTTTTATGTTACTTTGTGGACAGCAGTTATTTTTAGGAAAGGATTTTCGATGTGTAACTAGAAGTCCAATGCAATTTAGAAATGAATACACAGGCTCCAGCTTTCTCAAACCCTTCTCCCCTTTTCCTCAATCACCTTAAGAAAACTGGCCCCAGCCAGCCTTAAACTGATAAATGATTTCTGACTTAATAGCAGCTGATTTCTAGTTCTTTTACCTGTCACGCTAGCCCCGTGATCACTATTCAAAAGCGTGAGAAGCTAACGCTGGTGTCTAGAGCGCTCTCGCTCCGTCCCACGCTGCGCCCAGGCACCCAGGGCAGCGAGCCCCCTCCCCTCCCCTCGCCTCCCCTCCCGGCGGGCGCGCCTTCGCGCAGCCCCTGCCGCCCGCTCCGTCAGACCGAACGAGAGGCGTCCCTGCCACCGGCGGGTGCTGCGGAGTCACCTCGAGGTACTTCAGTGACGCAAGAGCCTATTAAAAGGCAGGTAATTACTACAGATCACAGAAGACATGTAGAACTGCCTGTTTTAGGTAGGACAACATAATGCGGTTATTATGAACGTACCCTTCGTATTACAGGTCTAGTGTTTGTACCCTACCCTTGGCTCCTCAGCTTTTTTAGCCACCTAAGCTGCTACCCGCGAAGACGTTTTGCAGAGGTGAACGCATCAGTTGTTTGTGATGCGGTCATTACTTACACTGGGAGGAGGAGGGAAAGGACAGGGAAAGCAAGCCATGGAGCTGCCCCCTGCCTGCGCCTGACCCCCGCGGGCGGCGGGCGACGAGGGCAGGGCTCAGGGCCCCCCGCCCCGGGCCAGCCCCCTGGACCTGCTGCGGAACCTCCGCAGGGCCCCCCGACTACGAGAGAAAGGCCGGAGCGTCTCCCTGCCTTCCTTCTGCTCGGGCCGCGATGGGGCAGCGCTGCAGCTCGGCGCCCCGGCCCGAGCAGCAGTCACCTCGGCACCCTGCCGGCACGACTAGGAGAAGCCATTCGGCTTTTTCACGGCAAAGCGTCCTGCTTGGAAAAGGCCACCTCTGCAGTTCATCCACTTCATGCCACAGCTTTAGAGGGGTCGGTTCAGCCGGGACCGGGACAGACAGCTCAGGTGTGAGGGACTCACACTCTGTACAAGGGAAGAGACCCCACTGTTGGCACCCTTTCAGCCATCACAAGATCCAAAACTGCAGCTGCAAGGTAATGGTTCAGAGTCACTGAAGTTAGTGAGCATCAGCCCGGATTCTCAAGCATACCAATCTATCTTAGAGTTGCAGGGAAATCTCTCCCCTCTTGTACAATTCACAGCCCTTAATATTCTCGTCGTGGAGATGTATTTTTCCTACCAGGAAAGATCAACTACTACCATCACCTGCTGCATTCTTTCTCCGTGCTTGAAGTACTCGTCTTGAGGCAGAGGAATATGCATCAATTCCCCAATCTGAAGGATTTCAAACCCACAATCCTCACTTCTTATTAGGGTTCCTCAGTCACCTGGGTAGTCTAATGTGGGAAAAATCTCCATTTGATCCTTTGAAGGCATTTCACTTTGCATAAAAGTTTACTGAGCCAGAGGGAAAGAGAAGGAACTAATGAGGCTATGGTTACAGTGCTTACCAAAGCCCAGAGCTTGAGTGTCCAAGTCGGTGCTCAGATCTAATCATGTTCCCACTCACTGTCTTCACCCAAGAAAAAGCTTTAAACATTCCATACAGAAGAGGTAACATTTGCAACATGCCCTTTTCACCCTAAATGGTAATTAGAAGAGTCTTTTACTCTACTCAAGGGGAATAGGAAAAAATCCAAATCTGTAGCCACCAAGTTATTAGATAAATAGCTAACGAAATAGGCACCTTTGAGTGACCATTTTTCAAAGAAAGTAGAAACAACCATGGCATGTTAAGTGACAGCAAGCTTTGCCTCACAAGGCTTCAGTAAAATGTAAGGTTTCCCACTGTATGCACCGATCACAGAGCAAAGAAAAACTGGTGCTTGTAGTAGAGTTGCCAGCTGTGCAAGTATAAGTGTTTCTCCTCTTTGGCCTGTATTTTTGTTACTTTGTCCCAGCCAATATGGAGCCACTGAAGACCATCCCCACTAACCAGCTCACCACTGCCTAGTGGCTACCACAGAAATTCACGGATGGAGACCAAAACAAACCCAGTCAAAATCTTACTTGTCCCTACATAGTTTTACAAGAAGATTAAGTTAATTTCGTCAACTTCTAAAGAGAAAAAGAATTGCCTTATAGCCAGTTTCCATCATGAAATACTTGAGTTCATGAGTCTGAGAAAATTCATAAGATTTTTTTTCCCTACTTCCCCTTCCAATTCCCTTTCTTTTGCAAGATCACAATTTCCTTAAATATATATCGCACCAGCAGGCCCAAGGAATGTGTTCCAGATAAAACAGGTGAGTAGAAATAAGTATAGGTGTTTTTCTGTTTTGGTTTTATTTACTTATTTAAGAAGGATCAGCTGTTAAATACATTTCAGTAGAGGTGTCAAATATTTTATGACAAGAGCTGATCACATTTATAATTAAGGTCTTCAGGCTGACTTTATGGAGTTAGGGTAAAATGTTATACTTGATCATAAGCAGATATCCTACATACATCAATAGGTTTATAAAAAGATTGAGAAAGGAATTTAGACCAGATGCAGCAAATATTTTTTTCTAGTTTAACTGTGTAAATTGGTTGAGAAGCTAATGGTTGTTGATGTATCTACAAAACAGGTACTGAGAAATTCTCTGAGAAAACTGGCTACTCATAGTACCTCCATCTTGTTTTAGAGTTAAATAAACTGGGAAAATGTTGTAGCAGGTCTTACCTCCTCAATGACCAGTTGACACTTTTAATACTATTTTAATGTACTTATTTCTAAAGTAACTGAGTAAAAATGGTAAAATTTCCTACATGTAGGTACAATTAAAGTCAGCAAAAATACTGCTTAACTCTACCCCTACTGATAGTTATACCAGTATAGTTTAATCCCTATTAAAGGCGGCACTTGTGAATCATCATAGCTGTGTATAAACCAGGTCACAGGTTATGAAAAAAGCTAACTCTGTAAGGGACAAAATATTTATTCTAACTAAAACACTTAAACTTGTATAAACAGTGTTCCATATGGTTAATTGTGTTTGCTGGTTAATGGGATTGTGTCAATTTACATTTATACATTCAAGCTATTAGAACTTGCACACACCCTAAATCCACAATGTAATGTGAAATTCTAGCCCGCCTGAAATCAGTAGAAGTTTTCTAGCAAATCTGAGAAAGGCAGGATTTTTCCTGTGACAGAAGAAGCCCTAAAGGTTACAAATTCTAATTTCAAACATAAGAATATGTAACACAGTTGTATAATTCATAACAATTTGGGAAGGGGCCTGGGAACACCTTGGAGCAAACAATGAAAATTTTGGTTTTCTCTCTCTGATGGTTTAGAGGACAAAATCTGAAGAGGCCATGCAAGGTACATTCATGTAAATATGTAAGAAAGAAAGCATTGAACTCATATTCTGAGAAGAGCTCGTTTTAGCCATTGTATCACAGACTCAGTCAACTTGGAACTGATGCCTGTCAAGATAATAAGAGCACAGGGAGTTTAATCAGCACATCTGTCTGACCAGTCATCGCTCATGTTTTAACACAAGAAATTGTTTAATTTCAGTGATGGGTGAGATATGTACATTTTTATTTCTTGTATGTTATTTACACAAAAAATGTCTTGTCCGGGTCTTCCCCCAAGAAAATAATAGAATAACACTTTTAACTTAACTAAAAAAAAAAAACAAAACCTCAAATTCCTATGAATTAGTAAGGAAAATAGAGGACTGTGACAGGTTCTACAAGTTAGTTTGGTTGTTTATGCCGAGCACCTCTGGAAATATCTACATCTGTTCTGACAGCTAATAATCTTGGATGAAGCAAACCAAAAAAAATTAATTATTGCATAAGTCATTTAGTTCAACTTTTGTATGCATAGATACACAGACTAGTTTACACACTGAGTACTAGAAGAATTATTTAGTTAGTTGTGCATCCCCATCTTGAAAACAATTATTGCATAACCATGTAATTTCATCAGCTATTAAATGGTAAACTCACTTGTGCAACATTTTCCCAGTTTTTCTGTATTGCAGGCAGTAAAATGAGGACAGGCATATTTCTGTGAAGTCTCTTTTGATGTATTTTGTAATGGTTTCCTTTTGTCTGTTCTAAAGCTCACAACAGTTTTTCTCCCCCCGCAGAATTAAACTACCCTTTCCACCACACCCACATCACAAGCGGTCCTTAGAAATGCACGTACATACAATCCTGGAAGTGTAATAATCACCATCTTGCTCATTACCTGGACCCTCCAGGGCTGACTCACAAACCTTTACACCTCGAGTTAAATATCCTAGCACGCAGCTGTAGCATACTCATATCCGCTGCTGGCCAGATGCAGCCACAGAGAGGGAGGGATGCATAGCACACTGAACAGTGGGTAACATATGCATACCTTCTCAAAAGCAGGTTAAAGATTGGCTAGAGACTAATCCATTTTATAGGCTCAGAAATTGATTTTCAGAGAAGCTGAACTACAGGTGCTCAAGTCTGTTAAAAAAAAAAACCAGCCTAACTCTGGTGGTACTGTTAGCAGGGTTCACTGCAGCAGAAGAAAGCATGGGAAACATGACCTTGGAGTCTGGTATTCCCTAAGTCTGGGTTCATTGTGTGCAGCGTGACACAGTTATTCTTTTCCTGGAGTGGTGGCTAAGGGTGTTTGCTTATAACCACAAAATTGGGGACAAAATGGACTGTAAATGTTGTCCATAGCACTATCATTCAGTTCTTTTTGGATGCAAGGTACAGTACACTTAATCAAATCCTCATCAGAGCAATAAGAGGTAACAAGATATATCTATATTACTGATAAGTAGTGAGACTGTTAGAAAGTAGCCAGTTGTAGAAATCAGCTCTGGACCAAGTCAGACAAAACTGGCGTAAGTTAAACAGGAGAATAAACTAAGTAAGTGGATCTCTAAACCTTTACATTCCAGAAAGGCAAACTCTGGTGTTGTTACATCAGCTGGACTGAGGAGTTAATAGGTTGAATAGGGAGTAAAGTCTTACTAATACTTCATAAAAGAATGCTTAAATAATCAAGAATCTACATTCCAAACACAGTAAAAAGAGAAGAAATGCAGAAGAAAGTACTCCAGGCCAAACTGGATTCACTACCACCCCAAGAAGTGTTAGATGTGAAAAGAGAAACAGATCACATGGGCAAAAGCACTTGTGTGTGCTCGTTGGTCCTTAACTGAGAAACATGGGGCAAAGTAAGAACTGCCAAGAGAGGAACTGTCCTAGGCTTGGCAAAGAATATTAAAATAGATGAAGATATTTTTTCAGTTACATAAATGAAAGAAACGAATGCAGTAAAGATTAAGGATAATACAGGCATGTTCCAACCTTGAATTGATAGGTTGTATTCATTTAAATGAGAAGAGCAATACTGAGCATGGGGAAACAACTGATAAAAAAGGGAAACAATTGATAGGAGTGATACTAGAGAATAAAAATCAGATAAATCAAAAAGAAATCAAATCTAGTGTTGTCCCAGACTATAGGAGTCTAGTTGATCTCCAATCCAACTCAGAATTCTAGAATTTAAGATCACAACAGCAACAAGGAATCTCTACCAAACTTAAACAAAACAAAACTGATATAAGCCAAATAAAGACTATAATAAGAATTGAAATATGATGTCTGACATTGATATTTTTCATTCTGCTTCCAGTAATAGAGAAAACTTTACAATAGCAAGCTGAAAACAACAATGCACAGATAATAGATAAAACTATTTAGGAGATATAGCCTAGGATTATTGAAAGCACATGACAACACATTACATTTCCTCTGGTTTAAAGACAAACCTCAAATCTATTATATGCTAAAAAGGCTTAATTGGTATAATTTCTCAATATTAATAGGGTGACTGCTAAAATACAATGATTGTGGATCACCACTGTATGGCAGCTAATGCAACTTCCAACAGAGCCAGGGTAAAGCACTAGTGTTGTGTAAAGGTCTGGGAAGAGCTCACCTGAAGTACTGCATTCAATCTAGTCACCTGCATTCGAGAGATTAACTGGACTTAGAACAGGTAGAGGAGGACTGCTAGGTAGATAAGGGCAATGGAAAGCTTATTTTATAAAATGAGATTAAACAAGCTTGATTTATTTAGTCTATTATAATAAAAGCTGAGAGAGGACAGGATTGCTGTCTAACTTCTAGTTAAAAAGCTGAGAGAGAGGGAAAAAAATTAAAAGAGGATTTTGGCATGAGTCCAACTGGACTTTAGCTGGCCATGAATTTTTTTAAGTGTATGTTGGTAGCTCATTGTTTTTGACTTTATCCCAAGTCAGTTCCAATGGCAAATGGCTCACCAGCAATGTTGTAAAGCAATCACATTCTGTAACAGCCATCTTCTGGGAATAGTGGGAATAAACCACACAAGGGTTCTTAAGATAGAGTACAACACACTTCAAAAACAAATTATCCAAAGTGACGGCTACAACAGGGAGGGGAGGACTCAGTAACCCAGTGAGTGCTGCGTTCCAAAGCCTTGTGATGGAGGAGTCGGTAGATAGAATTAAATCTACCATGATAAAAATAAAACTTTTATGACACAAAGAACTGGATAATACCAATGATGAGGTAAACAATAGTATAAAGGCTATTTTCCCTTTTCACACTTAAGAAGCCCCAGCTTGTTATGTGACAACAGAAGAAAATTGCAAAACAATGATGTATAAACAACCACATTACACATAAAAGAGTTACAGAACCCTCTTCAGACGGGAAAAGCCATCATGACAAAACTTACTTTTTCCTTTGGAAAACAAGTTATCAACAAAACCCACAGACTCTTAAGTCAAACACATCAACTTTTAAATTTTTTGAACAAAATAATTCTCCCAAAAAGAATTCTTCCTTAAAATGAAATACCATACTGCAAGATACACAAATAACAAACAACCTAAAGACTACTCCACTATAAAAATTCAAATCTTTGTTTTAAAGGAAAACAGATCTTTATGAAAAAAATGTTTGCTTTCAATAGAAAAAGATAACATTTGAAGCAAAGAAGACTTAAGCAGATGATGATTTATAAATGGATTTTTCTTGATACATACTTTAAAAATCTCCAGAAGAAGTTAACGTGATGACACAGAGTCCCCAGGGAGAAAAGCAGGAATGGAATTTCCGCGGAGGCACTGACCTGCGGGCAGCCCCGGCGGGCGCTGCTGCTGCTGCTGCTCCCGCACCGCGCCCTTCCCGCGGGGCGAGCCGAGGGCCGGGCACCCGTGCCCCTCATGGCCTTTCCTTCTCCAAGGACAACGGAGCTGCTGCTTCCATCTTCCCAAGCAGCCAAACGCCAGCGGCTCCGTGCAGCGCAGCACCCCGGCAGCATTCCTGCCTGCCCTTGGGGCGCGGAGCCCGCGGTGACGAGGGCTCATCATCCCCAGGTGAGCAACTCAAAAGGCTCAGGTTCCCTCAATTTGCCCAGTTAGTGTTACTCGGTGGCCCGCACTGGTTCGGAGCTGGAGCCGGGGCAGGTTCCTGGGAGGCAGCCGTACATCCCGGGAGATGCCTGCAGCGGCTGCACCCAGGCGTTGTATGCCTCAGGCTGGGTTTTCTCCCACCAGTGGCCGGGGAGTGGGACATGCACATCCTCCCCTTCTCCAGAAACTCCGGCTAATGCCTCACGTGCCTTTGGGCATTCGCTGCTGAGGGGAGGCACGAGGGAACCTTCCAGAATCCCCGGAGGTGACAGTGACTCGGGGCTCGTGACACTTACTTAAAGAACAAAAACATATCTGAAAAACAAGGAACTCTGTTGACTGGTCCTATTTTGGAAAACCAGAATGACGTCCCAACAAGGAAACCAACTGGTCTTGGACTTGTGATTCTGAAAACTGCCATCACTGAGTGTTTGTGTAATGCCTGGTATCTACAGCCTGCTGTGACATTAAACAAGGATGCAGACTCCTGCCCACAGCATGGAAACTGTAAAAGTGATGGGAGAACTGATCTCTTCCTTCCAGTCTGCGGGGTGAAATACTGGGTGAAAAAAGAGAGCTGATCCATCTTCATGGGCTTTTCAGGAGTTGCTCTCTGCTGAGAATACAGCTGGGATGAGCTCACATTAAACATGTCTCAACAGCCAGCACCACGTCATTTCTTATGGGCTAGAAAGTTGTCATATAGTGACAACTTTTAGGCGCAATTGAATTAAAAGCTACACTTACTCATTAAAAAGATGCTAATAAGGCCATTCAGTGCATACTTGAATTGTTGACACCTGTATCAAAGAAGAATATGAAAGTGGAGCTACAAGAATGACACAAAGTAGGAAATGAACTATTTTAAGTACATATTAAGAGTTCCAACTGATATTTTACATCACAAGCAGCAGGTCCCAGTTGTATACATTCATTAATCTTGCCCCTTCCTTGAATTGTATAGCTTGCTGTTTCACTTTTCTAAAAAGCAACCAGAGCTAAAATCAGTTACAGAGATAATTGATAGAAATGTAACAGTGGAAGTTCTGGGGCTTGGACATTAATGTTTTATTAAGACTTTGAGACAGTACTCATGACAGAATTAGGCAAACATAAGTGACAAACAAAAATAGCATGAAGAAAAGCAAGTCTTTATGTTTAAAAGGTCTAAGGTCTAACTAGAACAAAGATTTATTTCCTCCCCCTTCCTCCAGAAAAGAAACTCAGTTTTCTTCTGGACTTATATATAAAAGTTGATACCACACTCAAAAAAACTTTTCCTTTTGGCAAAACAAAAAACAACAAAAAAAAAAAAACCTCTTGCTTTTTGGCAAACAAGGGAGGAACAAACTTTTCCTTCTCTCCATTGCCTTTATTAGTTTGCTAATGACATTTAACACAAAATAAGAAGGCTATGCAGTTCATAACACCTGCAAAGGACACAAGTAGTAGGCTAATAGGGGTGAGAGCTTGTAAGATCTCTGCCTACTCCACAAACAAATGTGACATTTTCCAATCTGTCAGCTGCATTTGGTAACAGAGATACAGATTTCCTGTAAATGCAAGCAGAGAGAGACTGATAATTCATCTGCATACAGAGTTGTGGTGATTTGACTGAGAGCTTGACTGCACATGGAATTATTCAAGAATAAAAGCAGCATCCTTACTGAAGAACTGTCTCATCCAGACATGTTTGTTCTAGAATACAAACTAGAATAAGGTAATTATGTATGTGATAAGCTCCTATATGTAGAATAATTTTGTACGGCTGTGACAATTAGATTCAGATCCTGCCTCAGCCTGAAACAGTTTTCAAGTAAAGTAATATCTTAAACTTGAATTTTTGAAAATGTCTTCATTCAGAATTCTGGGAATTACTTCCAGGATTTTTTTTCTGTTGAAACTAATTTGTCTTAGTTTGATTTGGAACAGGTTTTAAATACATGAAATCACTGTAGATTTCCTGTACCTTTCTTACAAATGTCATGTAATCCAGAGTCTTACCTGAGCTCAAGGCTCTGAAATCTGGATTTATGTATGGCTTGAACTCATGTCCTATCATTCTAAGGATATTCTGACTTGACAGTCTTCCAGTATCAGTTCCATACTTCCCTAGAGTGAGGATTTCTGGCCCTTCTGTTTACTTATTCCCACACTCCTCTGTATAAGACAGCACATATTCCAGCTGCCTGTGCATCGGCAATCTCTGGTCAGATGTCTCTATGAAGTGCTAGGAGGATGGAGGCTCACACATGAGTTCCAATTGCCTTCTGGTATGAATAGAGCAGAAAGTGCCATTTCAGGAGGGACATCCACAACTTTGGTCGGCAGGAGTTTGTACAGGAAACTGCAAAAGATGCGATAAAATAAATTACTAGTCTTTAGCTTGAAAGAATAAAAATTTCAGTATTGAATCCTGCATAATGAAGAGACTGAAGCAGGTCTAAAATGTTTCTATTTCCTATCACAATATGAAATACCTTAACTTTATGAGGGAGGAGGACGTTCTGCTTCCTTGGCACCACATTTCTTACATCATAACCCCTAGTTCACCAAGTTAAAGTGGGCCCAGATGGCTGCAAAACAATGTTTTTAAAATAAGATTATTTTTAGCTATACCTGAATTGATTTTTTTTTTAAATAAAAGCTGGAAATACAGCACAAATGTCTATATACTTCATACACTTCCACTGTTAAACTTGTCTTACTGCTGTACTGCAAAACGTAGTTTCAGGAGTGGTATCTTTATGGCATAATCTATGCTGTGTCAAAGTGGGTTAAATGAAATCTTAAATTAAGACATTCCTTAGTGTCTTGCACCACTGGTCTTTCCCCTTTCACAAGGGAAAAATGGAGATAATGTCATTCATAAAATATAAACACAATTTTAATGTTTCTCCACTACTAATTGCTAATGCTTGAAAATTTTTTAAAGAGGAAAAAGTTAAGACATCTGAAGATTCTGTGCAGGTCAAGCATGGCTTGTTCTTGGACTCCCCTCCTATAACTAATTTGCTGAGAAGACAGCAGCAATGGAAAATCCTTTCAGTATAGTTGCTGTTCAGCTACAGAATTGCAATACCTTAGGTATAGGGATTAGCATTATTTTAGGAAGGATGGAGGGAAGCCTGCATCCAGGGCTTTGCTAATCTGAAAGAGTAGTAATGTGTCAGGCTTTTAGTCTGATCCTCTTGTGCAACAGTGACATCTGAAAGTATTTTGGGTTTAGGTGTCTTAAATCTACAATAATTACTAGTCTGTCTGTGAGTGAGTAAACTGGCCTGAAACAGCTTTTGGACAAGTGAATGATCAGAGATGAAGTAAAGAAATATTAATTATGCAAAATTATCAACTTTTGGCCTTGCAAGCTGCTTAGTAGTAGAAGAGCTTTTTCTGTCTTTCCAAGGATAAAAATCCCCTTGTTCTTTCCTTGCTTTGTTGGGGCTTTGTATGTTAGGTAGGTCTGAGACAAGCACCCAGATTACTGTAGAGCAGATGGGGAAACAACAGGGACATTTTTCTTGGATGACCTATGGCAAGAAATGCCTAAAGACTTGTAATGCAGATTGAATTAGCACTTCTCATTAATTGAAAAAGTGAGAACTATAAAAGAGAAAGAGAGAAGTGAGGAAACAGGGATGAAATTGCAGCCCTTTTCTCTGATGCTGAGCCAGAAATGACTGGGCAGAACTGATGGCAGGAGGAGGATTACCTTACTGCCCCACTAACTCAAGTGCCTGAACCCTGCACTAACATCTCTGGGTACCTGTGGGTACTGCTTCACACTCACAGCCGTGCAGTGACTGACAGATGAGGAACAAGTCCATGAACTTGTGCAGCAAACAGCTATTCCTGCTTCTCACTAGTTCCCCTAATTCCCATGCAACCACTCAACTCTCCACTACCTCTACTAGTGAGACTGTGTTGCTGGTTATTAATGTTCCTTTAACACATACCTTTCAACTTTGTTGTTTACTACTGGCAGAAGGGATTCTTGTAATGTTTTACATTACAGTATTTGGTATTTTTACACATCTTATTAATAATAAATTGATATAATTCTAAAATATTTTAAGGTGCAAGTTCATGGGGGAAAAGGAAGGGTCATGCAGACATAATATCCAAACTATTTTATAACATTAGGAAAAAAACCACAGTAAATAAACAGTACTCTACAAGAGCACAATACATTCCCTTTTTATTACTTCATACTGGTTACCACCTCATTGTGAAGATAGGGCACACAGCCCTACAAGGATTACACATCCTTTTTTCAGTGGAAGATGCTTTCTTTTTGCCAGTACTGAACATTTTCTTAGTAGTAGTTTTGACTCTACATCCAATTTCCAGCTGTATGGATGCAGCATATCAAAATACAAATCACTGTACATTTCAGCATCCTAGCATTATTGGCAGCAACACTTTTCCTTCAAAAATATTTTCTTTAACTGTTCTGCAACTGTGTTGTTAAGCTTTGTGCTGTATGCTCACAGTAGACTCGATTCTGTAAAACAGTGGTAAGATACACTGTTACTCAGAGTAACCTCATGTCCTGATAAATTAAAGAATTGGCCTAAGGACACTGCACCTTCATTGAAAGATTCTCAGTGCCTTTGCAGTCAAAGAAGACCTGCACAATAATTAAATAATACCTTTTAGAAATCACATATACAAATATTATTGACTGAGATAAAAGACTTAACAAAGCTGGCACTGTCTCAGAGTTATTATTTCAGATACCTTACAAGCATTCTCTGTTTGTGGATATATCACATTTATAGTTGCTTCACAAACCACTGCCACATCACCAATGTTTGCCTTCTAAAAGCAAAGTCCTTAGTTAAGTGCAGAAGAAAACCAAATTCTGGATAGCAAAAATGCAATTTTATATATCAATATAAATATACACAAAACTTTTAAGGAAAAAATTTACTTCAGAACACTTATTCCATTAATTGAAAGCTGGAACAATATTTTTCCGTTAAAAATTGCCTTCAAATAAAATTGACACTTGAGGGTGGGCAATTTTTGTATTTTGGTTAGCAAAACCAAGGTCAGTCAAGAAATAAATATATTAAAAATGCTTTAAATCAGAAAGATGTTTATACTAACTCTAAACTCTAATAATAGTTGCATTCTCTTATGAGGAACAACTGGCATATTGATTGTACAGGGTCTGCTTGATTTGGGTTTGCAGTACCTCAATTTAAGAGAAAAAAATTACTCTTCCACTCTATTCCAGGTTGCAGCTAGACTTTGTAATGAAATGGGCCTGTTAAGGCCAAGTCCCAACTCAGCCCTGTGATTTTTAGCTCATAACAGAGCTGCTTAGCATAAAATCCTCTTTCCTTGGAGTATTTTTCAAAGATGCATTAAAAGAAAACGGGATGTATATGTTAAAGCTCTGTTGCTATTCTAGGAAAATAATTGAGAGAAATCCTCTGCTCATGAAACAAGTGCACTGTTAACAGGAGCTCCCTTCACTGGATGGGCTTCTTAGAGATACTCTCCCTCTTCCCCCCAAAAATCACCAACGACACTGGAAATCACCTTATGGCTACTGCAGGGTAAAGACTGGCATCTGATTCTGCTCTGCAATATTGTTTTGGTAAGATAACTTTTGCATTACTGTCAGGAAGCAGCAAGGGCAGCTGCTCTCCCAGGGAACAGGGAGCCAAGGGCAGTGTCACCAGGGCAGGTCCTGGCTGTCCCGGTGAGGAAGCAGGGCAGGACCAGAGACAGCAGCTGATACTCAACCAAGAGCTCAGACAATTAGACAAGTTTGTGGTGATGAGGCAAACTCAAGGTCAAGCTGGAAGTCTATCTGCAGGTCAGGATCAGACCCAGTGAGTTCAGCTGGAATCATGACCTTTGAGCAGGTTTGTGGTAAAAAAGTGAGGTCAAGGCCATCAGCCCATGGGTCAGGCTCAGGATCAGTGGAGCCCATGACCATAGTTTTGCTCAGGCAGGGACTGAGGAAGCTCCAGAGCCTGTAGACAGAGGCTGGGGGAGACCACAGATGAAGTTTTTGAGCTGTGAGGGCCCTGACAGCTACAGAGTAGAGAATTGTCACAAAACTCATGTCCTGTGAGCCATTCAAAATTCCTTAGAGATGCTAAGAGTTTTACCTTATGATGTTTGAAGACTTCCTAGAGATAAAAGAGTTATCCCAGAGTTGTCATGTTTCCTGAAAAAGGTATTAGAGTTTTATCATTCCTGTATATTATTTAAACCTGACTTACTGCTTGCATTCAAACCCAAGTTACTTCGCCAGTGAAAGACCAATGGAAAATGAAAATCACTAACCTATAGAGACAGATTTATAATCCAGCATATGTCCAGAACTCAAAAATTAAGAAAATCATCCCAGGGTCATCTATTTACTAAAGTTTCACTACAACAACAACTGGAAAAAAAAAAAGGCAAGTCTTAAGTTTGTCTAAAACTTTTTATTCATTTCATATAGAACAAACTTACTGACTGACATGTATAGGCACCTATCTGAAGACAATGATCAGTCCTACTGCAGAAGTGTGTGAATTTTATTCTGTTCATAGAGTTTCAATTTGGACTCATTCTAAGGTTATTCACTAGTGTAAAATTATGGTATGCAAGAGATTTTCTGCTTATAGTGAATTTTTAAGGCAGTTAATATCGGCTTATTTTGTGTAAATAAACAAGAACTGAGAAATCTAAGGCTAGGTACAGGTCAGATTTTGTCACTTAGGTTCTATTCCTAAAAGACCTTTTCTTGCAAATAGTCCCTCATACAGAATGCACAAAAGTGAAAGTTTTAGTCAATTAAGTTTGTTTAAATGGCATTATGGGGGATAAGCTCCAACTGTTTCAGAAAGTGTTATCCTAGTGTTCAGAGACCTTGTACTTAGGCAGTCAGCCAGAATCCATCACCATGGATTCACAACAATCAAGGCCTTGACAAGTTTTATGTCTAAAGAAAACCAGTTAGTCAATTAAGGGTTAAAGACTTCAAAACATCTTTTTGTTAGTATGACACTGATTCAAAAGATAAAAGACTAAGGAAATCTTTTCAATACTTTTCTGTTCTTTTCCCCAGATCTTCTGAGGAGGAGGAATGACAAAAAAAATCTAACCACAAATCCTGCTAGAACACATAATAGTGAACTAGTAGCCAATCGTTTAGAGTAACACTTCCATTAGCAATTGGTACATTTCCTCTAAAACAGAAAGGAACTTTCAATGGATTTTACAGTTTCAGACTTCAGTCTTTTCTTTAATTGGATGTGGCCATTTAATTTTGAATGAAATAGTTTTTCTTTTATTGCATTCTGATACATGCCAGCTTTGACAGAGAAAGCCAGCAACATAATGCTCATATGGCACATTAAGAGCCACACTCTGTTGTGGCTTTGCACTTCAGAGACCCTAAATTCTACAAAATTTGTTCATTAAAAGGCTTGACTACAGCAGTCTCAATAATTGAAGGAGGCACAATTGCTTTTTTTTGCAAAACCTGTTTTTGAACTCTATGAAGGGAGAAAATAACAAATTATCTGCCCCAATTTCTCTTCATATTCATTACTTAGCTAAATCAGACACAGCTACACTTATTGCAGGTGCTTCTCAACTAAATTCTGTGTCCCCAGTAATAAAGAATATCAGACTACATCATCACAGAGATTTTGCTCATCCTGAAATCCAACAAGATATATTTTAGGAATCTATATTTCTTCAAAAAACCCATGGTTCTGATTCCTAAAGTGACTCAGAACTCACTGCTCTAAGTGCCATTGAGCAGTCACTAAATATTACAGCGAGGCTCACCATGGTCATAATGCAAGTATGTGCATACACACTGCCTTGTAGATTTTCCTTGCTTGTGACTTTGACCCTTCTCAGCAGCCATTTGGATGCCTTCTAGAACAGCCACAGATTTAGAAAGTGCCAGTTCCTAGGAATCTCTCAAAGAAAATGTGCACCCTGTACATGCCTGCACAACTGTGCTGACATCAATAAGCTTTTTCATGAACATAAATTGTTTGCTGAAGGAAAATTCAGTGTTTTCTCTTAGTGGCCTAAATTTGGCATAAATTTGGGAAATTATCCCTTCTAGGATTAGTGTTCAGAGAGAAAATTGCTAGCATATCACTGGACACAATTTTCAACTGAAATTCTGCAGTCCAATGAAGTCCTCAGCAGCAGTGCTGGCTTCCAAAACACCACTTTTCTTGGTACCCAAGAGCCCCAGCTATGCAGATGACCCTCAATATACAATTTAGATATTCAAATGCAGGGAGTACATCTGCAGAACTTGCCTGAGCTTTAAGAATATTCTATATAGATAAGAATTAAAGCCAGAGGGATAATGTATTCTCCTACATGAGTTTCAACACCAGTCTGGAGTGCTCTTTCACCTAAAGCTACCCAGGACCCTACTATTGTAGACCAAATTTTTTTTTTTAATTATTATTTTCAGGTTAGTTTGCTTCCTTTAACAGTGAACAAACCTGCAGCAAAACCAATTCTCCAGTGGCAAAATATTGCACAGGTTTTCCTCTCTCCACTCAGAGAATCAACTTCTGTTCCTTAATTGCATCCCCCTGAATAATTTTAAACCCATCTTTTACTTTTTTTCCTGTCCAAGTTCAATAATTGTTATACTTGAAGGCACCTGCCGAGAAGATTGATGAATCATCTTCCAGCAGCCATCAACTTTGTGAATGTATAAATTGTTCATTCAGAGTTCAGTCACAGAGATCAAATAGTCTTTTCACTCATATCACGCTAGCAGCTTTATCAGTAAGGTAGACACAGACACGATCCGCAGTTGCCACCATTTTCAGAAAAACAACCTCGAAGTATCATCCGGGATTCATTATTTTAATTTAAATAGATTCCCCAAACATCACAGATTTTAAGGAATGGTAAAGGGCAGACTGGGGACAGCTTGTGTGGGAATTAAGAAATTACATGTCCTTTGTACTTTTTCCCAAGGTAATATAAACAGTGGCTGCTAAAGTTCAAGAAGATGACTTCAGCTATGCAGGTTAAAGGCGTCCTTTTCCGCAAAACTACTATCACAACCTGGCTGATAGCCTCTCCACCTCATAGCACTAGCAAGGGATTTTCTTCTGTGCATAAATTATACTAAATTAACCATCCCTGGCAGGTCGGTGGTAAAATTATATATTTTTAGTGAAGCCAGCAGTTGGGATTTTCAAGGGCATTTTTCTTTTTGTTTCAACAGGAATAGCAGTGAAAGAATGTCTACCCTGAAAAATTCTGCCCTTGCATTTCCATTTTGGCTAGAAACCAAATTCTTTTCAAAAGGTGCGGCTCATTGAGAGGGAGACTGTTTTTAGTTTAATTTCAAAGTTATAAAATATAAAACTGTGAAACTGCAGTAAAAACATTTCAGCCACTTAAGCAAGGATGCAATATATTACCAAATTCTTCCTGAAGCAATGAAGATTCAAAGCATGGTTTCCTCTTTTGGCCTCTTCTTTTTGTTACAGCAATTAAATTATTATTTTGTGAAAAAAAAAGGAAATTAAACAAAAGACATACACATCCCTCTGTTTTCAAGGATATGTTTTCATCAACTCAGGTCTCTTAACTACTTAGAAAACAGGAGAAAATGTTTATCACTGTTTTAATTTGATTAGTTAAATGTTGCTGGAAAAATCAACACTTCAACACGTGAAACATTTCCATTAATTTTACAAATGTTAACAGGGACTGGTTCTGCAAAAAGTCAGGGGGGAAGATCTATGCCCAGCAGCCACAATGTATTGGAAAACTAAATCAGTTCAGTATATCTGTCCCCAAACAGAACCAAATAGAACTGAGTTGCAAGCATTTGAGTTGTTCCCTCTTTCCAAATCCAAAGCATGAGCTCTCCTGAAAGAGTCTCCTTTCCAAAGCGCTTCATGCACCAGCCATTGAAAACAAATAAGAAAAAAGGCCTGGCTTTTCAAATGACATGACATTGGCCAGCCAGAAAAGCCGAGTCATGAATCATTTGTAAAAATATTTGACTTTGGTCATTGCTACAACTCATTTGGAAATCCTTGGGTACTCTAGGCCTGTATCTATGTATACATATACAAGAGTACAGTTCCTCTTGAGGTTCCCACTTCTTCATCTGCCAGCTGAAATACTTTGAGGTGAGAGGGGAGTTTTGCTAAGGGAAAAAGGTTCACAGATCTGCTATAAAGTTCACAATCACATTTGACCATATTATAACCCAGCAGAATTCACATGTAAGCAAACTTGACATGTTTGCATGAAATCCACCGAGAACCAACTTGGGGGGATTTTTTTAAAAAAGGGGAAGAAAAAGAACTAAAAGAAATTCCATTCTACCACAATAAAATACCTAACTTAAGCTAATTATTTAAGCATGCTCTTCAAAAGAAATATAAAAGCTTTAATTAAAATAGTGCAAATGAACCAAGACTTAATCAACTACAGTTATCAAATTCAGCTAGTGGTAAGCCACAAGCTCCGAAAGGTCCCATTTGGCTGATAAATGCAACATTTTTAATATGTACAATAAAAATAGCAATATCATTTAATGTGAAATGTGAAAAAATTATTGCAACAAAGTGACCCTTGCTCCCAAGCTGAGACTTTGGCCCTGGTCCTCCACTCACTGAGACTGTGAGCATGGTCTTTCCAATACATCTGATTTACATGGTGTGAGTGTGCCTTTTTGTATACAAAATTTTAGCACACAGCAATCTCTGATGGCTGATTACCACCCTCCCTCTCTCCTTCTTTCCTTTATTACTGGGTTTATAATGAAAACGTTGACACAGCCTTAACTATGGCAACATTAGCATTTGCCATTATAATTAACAGATTCTTTTTTTCCCCTTTGTGATTTACATGCATATATTCTTCCCAGTGCAGTAATTACAGATGGTATAGCTTGTAACATATACTAGCCCTGAACAAGAAATACATTCTTTTTGGAGTATGTCTCTGATAAATTTTATTTAAATATAAAAGGTAATAGGCAGAAAATGTAGTTTGCTTACAAGTTTCCTTTATGGCTGTTTGACTGTCACTTTTCTGCAGATTTATGATAATCATCCTTGCAACAAAAACGTTTACTTCACTGTCTAAATAATAAGGTAATTTGTTACAGCTAATTACTCAAGTGCTTCCTTAATCTCAATTAAAAGATTCAGGCTTATTTTCTACATTTCTGCAGCAGTATGCTCCAGAATATCTTGTTAATGTATTCCCAATCACATATTTGTTAAGGAATGCACGGTCCATGCAAAACTGAAATGCTAAAATACATAGCTGCAATCTTAAACAATGATTTATTGTGACATGGGATGTGGGACATTTCCACAGCTTTTGTGATTGCAGTAATGAAGCTGTAAACCAAATAGCATGAAATGAAGCAAGGCCTTACAATTTAATCAGCTCGTAAACAGATCTACTGCATCAAGCAAATGACATTATTATCCATCCGAAGTAAATCATGCTAATCTCAGGAGATAAAATCAACATCATTAATGGTCACATGTCATATTCATCAACACTAAACCATCCCTTTTGACAGATTAATCCTAACTACAGCTCCCACGATGTATGGTAATAGGGCTTGTAGCATACATTTCATTCAGCAGTAAGGCTAACCAGCACTCTTAGTCTGCTATTACAAATAATTTTTTTATTGATTTACATATTTTAAAATGCATTTAAGGTGAGGTACCATTAAAAATCCTGTCGCTATCACATATTTCTTCCTCACATTCTCAGCCTGTATTAATAGAAACTAAACACTGTATGCCATATAAATACTTTCTTTAACACACTGTTAGTGGTAATTAAAGACTTCTGCCTATGTTTTTCATTCAGCAATGAAAACATTCACCCTTTTTAACAGAGTTTAAAGAATTATTGATACTATTATTCTAATATCTCATTTGTAGTGTACCAGCGCATAGGGCCCCTGGTCATGGATCAGGGCTCAATCAAGACAAGTCGGATCCTGAAGACTTTATTATCTATTATCCCATCATTAATGCAGCATCAAAAAACCTAAAGATGCATTTATGATATTCGCTCTTCATGGCAGTTTAATAGATCCTGCAGACTGGTAGTGTATTTTTGCTCTGACTCCATCTCCTGCATACTGCCTATTTGTTCCAAACACAAAATATATTTATTTATCATGGAACTGACCCTATATGAATGCTTTTGAAAAGTGTCCACTATTCAAAGTGTCACTTTCCTTGAACAGGCGCTGAATTATATTGACAGGCACATTATCAAGGGCTGCTGACTGACAGAATGAATGACTGCAGCTCCATGCCGCATTGCCAGTCATTGACTGAGTGGGTGCAAAAATTATCTACAACCTTTGGAGATCTAAAGGACTCTGAACTATAGCTAGAAAAGAAGATATATGCAAGTGATTTACTTGCACAGCATTTATCAACTTAGTACAAACATCTCAACTATTGCCCAAACTACTTCACTAATGTAGTAATTCATTAATGGTCTATTCTCTTTCCTGAAACTATTTTTTAAACATCCCTTTTATGCAATTATTAATGTCATGTTATTTAGTATGCGTTTATCTTGCACCAGGGAAATGGTTGCAGTAATAATTTTAAAAGCAACCACTGCCCCCTGCATTTGTTTTTAGGCCAATGTGGGTTAAGATGCATCTTAGTAAGGTTATTAGGGCAAAGCAAAAACAATATTAGAGACCGCCTGTGGCTGATGTGTAGCAATCAGTAAGTCTGGTTAAGAGAGAAGGCAGAATGTTTCCTGGACTGTGCTGGGGTTTTAGGAAAACACTAAACTAACCATAAAAGCATTTCATTTACTTGCCAAAATAATTTATTCACCAGACCCAGACATATTTTTGATATTTTTGATTGACATAATGGCAGCTTGAAGAAGTAGGCCACAAAATTCTACCTTATCTATTGGCTAGGAAAAAAGGGGCAATTAAGTATTTCAATAAGTGCATTAATTTCAAAACCTCAAAGCACTAATGTCAAATTTACTGGAATCCACTGACCTTTAAATAGCTTTTAAAGATTTTATGACTCAGATTGTCACATTACTTACCAAGAATCCTTAAGAAGCAGTTTTTTCCATCTATGGTGTATTTTTAATGTTGAGGTTGTGAAGACCTTCACTTTTCTGCTACTGTCCTTTTTACTCTCACTGCTCCCCTACTTGAAGCTCTGCCTAACTAATTACTTAATCTTTGACAAGCTGCAGATATCTGTGGTGCTTATCAGTGATCGTGGTTAGAGGACTAAAAGAATCACTGATGAGGAGGAAAAAAAAACCCCATCTTTCTTACAGGATTTTTGTGCTATTGCATACCATAGTGAGAGCATGGTGCCATTGAGCTAGTATTCCTCCAGAACTGTGTCCTGGTACCTCCCAGACATGTCTGCCCTTCAGAGGTTTACTAGAAAAGCCAAGATGAAAGCAATCTGTATTTTCAGGGGTACGGTTGAGGTAAGCAAAAGAAACAAACCTGTTTCTCAAGCAGTACAAGAAAAACTGGCAACTTATACTCCTGGTGGTATAAGTGCATATAAAGTAGAAATTTTGCCAACACAGCTATGGTGCAATGAATGTAGAATAAAAAATAGTCCCAACAGAGCTGTGAGACCAAAATTTTCCTGTGTAGACCAAGTCCTAGAAAGAGATGTCACAAGCAAAAATAATTATGTTCTGAAAAGAAAAGGGATGGATTGTCTCACTTTAATCTGCAAGAAATGAAGGAACAAAACCATACAGTGGGCAAAAGACAGCAAGGGTGCCTCTAATAGCTCACTTAGGTGCATTTCAGGAGTATGGATTAGGATCACCATTAAAAGGATAAGGACAGTCCCATGGGACTAGCAAATAATTAAAAGTAAAAAAAGGTATTATTTTTATTCCTAGTATTTGGTCCTCCCAGTTTAGTAAATATATGAAAAAACCTTCCTTGAAAATTTTGTAGAAGAGATATTTAGCAGTAAGACTCACATAGCGAGTCTAAAATACCACATCATCTTAAGTATTTTTTATCAGACTATGTCTGAAATACCATTAACTAATGATATAATTACAGAGAACTTGTTAATCCATTTGTTTAATTTTTAAAACACAGCTATAATAGGAAGATGCACTTGTATTTTAATAAATCCGGATAATATTCTATCAGTTTAAAGAGCTACATATTGAAATTATACCAATAAGTGGTTTAGTTTCAAAATGATAAACCATGCTAAGATATAAAGATTATTTTGTTGCTTGAAAGAAGTCATGACTTAAAATATTGTATTTCAGTTGCAGGCACATGATTCTAATAATCAATCCTCCAAAATAAAGGCATTTATTTGAAAACAGACAAGCTAAAAACCTGCTCTAAAAACCCATAGAAAAAATGATTAAGAACAGAAAACATCCTAATTTTTGTGTATATTTGGTTTTTTCCTGGTTTAAGTTCAGTACAGCTTAAGTCAATCTATTAAGCAACAAACTGCAGAACAGTTTTAATGCTAGCAACATTGCCAATTATGAGCCAATACTATTACCTGAAGAAATGTACAACTGATTACCAAGGAGATTACTGTTAAATAGTTGAGAATAATAAAGCCAACTAGAAGATGTGGGCTACCCAACATTGACTGATAAAGAAGGCTGCATTCTCCTGCATGTAAATGTATTCTGAAGGCCATTCAAAGTACCATACAATGAAGTTAGCATTTTACTACCATGATGCACTGGTGAAAATCTCGGTGGAATATGCAGTGCTGGACATTTAGGTGCCAAATTTCGCTCCAGTATTTGAGTTTGTCTCAGGTTTGTAGTAAGTAGTAAAGCAAAAAACATTGCTTGCTCATTAACTAGCACAAAATAAGTTGAAATGCAGAATACTTTGAAAAGTCAATGTAAAGGATCCAGGTTGAAGCATTAGTTAGAATATATGAAAGATTTATATTATTATAAAACAACAAAAAAAGCACTAACAAGCCATGGGAATTAGCATAAGCTAGATATACAGAGCTCAATTTGGAACACCATTAATACAGTGATAGCCTCCACCCCCTCAGTGGAGGGGGTCTCAATATGTCTCAAATACATATTTAGTGGCATGGCAGCATTAGTTCAAGAGAGTTACCAAGGCAATAGAGACCTTATGAAGACAGCAAAGAACTCCTGACAGCTGCTTTTCCTTTTAGCATTTGGCATGTGTATTTTATGGTATGTTTTTGCACCTATGCAGTGACTGGTGCCTGCTTTATGATCCACATATTTCCTTCGAACCAGCTTTTCCTGATGAGTAATCCACATTGCCACTGCTTGGGTCAGTTAGATGAAAAACCCTAACTTTGTAGGTGACACCTTCATTTTCATCCCAGCTGACTGTACAGCTTCTAATTTAGAGAGACAAAGGTTATTATGAATGGTAGGAAGGGGAGCAGTACCAGATCTGCAAACTTTAATCTAAGGAAATAAGAAAACACTTTCTCATACTCACTGTATATAAACAGACAAAATACATATAGCTCATCAGCAAGAAAAGTTAGCCCCTTTCATTTCTCATCCCCAAACTGAACAGTGACAGAAGCATGGACTTCATCACACAATCTATCAGCTTTAATTTTCTCATGTTGTGAGAAATCCAGGCTGAAGAGTAAAGATCCTTTGTTAAAGCGGTATTATAAAAAGACATAGAACGACAAAATATTTATTGTTGCACTCTTGACTTTAAAGTCTCCTTTCAAAGTCTTCTGTCTCCTACAACACTGTCAGAGATAAATCATGCAAGCATTGGGATACTTGCAGTTAGTTTAAGGCTCAATGAAGATGACAACATAGAACAAAACACAGATTTTTGTACTCTAAGACAACTTTTGCCATAAGGTTAGTTAATTTTGATTTTTTTGTTTTAGAAAAATCACTTGGAAAAGGCCTACCTGTGCTCCTTTGTTGTCCTCCTTTTTTAATTTCCTTCTGAATGCCATTTCCTATGCCAGAGGAAAAAAAACAATTTATTATTGCATCTTCATACACACACAAGAATATGAAAGCATGTTGGTCCATTTCTTAGCTGTTGACAGTGGAGTTGGAAAACTCTGGAAACACTTTTTTGTACTGTTTGGATTTTAAAAGAGTCTTGAACACACAAACTTGAAAAGAGTGATTGGCTTCAATGGATTAGCCATCGCTATCTTAAAAACACTTTTGAACTTATATGCACATTCCAAAAAGCAATCATCAAAACAAAAACCTTTATAATGAAAAAAATATATTTCTATGTGTGATGCATGCTTCTTTAGCAGCTCAGTTAATTTTCAGCTTTATGTAATACCCAGAGGGAACTTGAGTATTGAAGGTCTGCATTTTTAACTGAATCCCAGTGGGAAGATCAGATAGCATCTGGCCTTTGTGAATCAACACAGAGTGACTGCTGGGAGGGAAAGGGTAGTCCTCTGTTCCTGTTTACTTTTGAACAGCCTCAATATAAATATGACCGGAATTACTTCCGCCTGGCTTCACCTGCAGCAGGTAATGCAGTAGCTTTGGCTTGTCAGTCTTTCAAACAATCTAGTGAACTAGGCAAACACAAAAGTGTTGATTCATTAAGTGCCATCTCAGCTCTTGGGAGTCCTTGGGAAACAATGCCTGAGTCACCAGTGTTAATTCATCATAAAGTTCCTTGTGAGGTAGGGCATCTCCTTCATATCCCATCCCCTGCCATGGAGGCATTCCACCTCTGTGGAAAGATCTAGCCTACAACCCAACCAAAACCAGCTCAGTCTGACTTGCAGATGCCAATGTGTTCAAGTTTGGTTAAAGAACTTCTGTGGTAAATAGAAAACATTTTGACTAAAAGCTGTCAAATTGCAGCAAGTAGCATAGTCACCAGGCTTTATTCAATGTGATTTTGCAGAGGGAAAGAAAAAAGCCTTCAAGGAGATCATATGAGTCATGGGATTGGGTTTCCAGAAGGCTCTTTGGGATTCTTTTTGACCAACAGTTTTCTAACACTGTTAGAGCAGGGGCTGTGTGAAACTCAGAAATTTTGACTGTCATGCTATTTTTCAGTTCCAGCTTTCATCACTTTCTGCCTTTTGGGTCTAACTTTGCCTCCACTTAAGTGGTTGTCAATGTAGAATAAATCACATAAAGAATACTTAGGGCCATGTTCTGTGCCCAGCCCACATAATAGAGGAAGGAATGAAATCCTCAGAAATAAAGGGGTATACTCTCATCCTCAGTAGGACTATTAAAATTCTGGAGAACAAACTGTTACACTGAAGATGGGAAATACTTGTTTTCTCTAGCATGTACTAGATTCAAATCTGACAGGACTCACAGACCTCTGCTGCTTTTTTAGAAAAGCAGGAAAAAAATCTCTCTCTTTTGAGCACAATGCATGAGTAGAACAGAGTAATAAAGAATGTATTGCACAATGCATGAGTAGCTGCAGTACAAATTAATATATTGTGATGGGTTAAGGAGACAGAGGGGTGTCCAGAGCTGGACCTGGAACAGTCAAGCCAGTGTTTCATGGCTTTTAGTAGTAAGAACAATGATTCTTGAATTCCAGGCTCTGTAACCATGCCTTGCCATTCATTCTTCAAATGCAAAATATTGCAGACATTCTTTCTCTAAGAGACACATGCTAAAGGACACTGGGACTCGTTAACAAACTGGAAAGTTATGCACCTCTTCACGTTTTAGGGCAGCGGATACACTGGGATCTTGAAATACATTTTTTTAAAGAAAAATAAATCATGGCCTGATTCTGACTTACTCTTGCATAGGAAGCTCATGTAAGTGTGAAGATTAGAGAGGAGCCAGTTTCACAGCAGGGAAAGCTTATTTTGTTATTATTAGCAGCCTGAGGTGTGCTGATCATTTTACTCCTGGTATTTTGCCATTTCTTAACAAGCATTGCCACAAAATGACTCATGAAAAGCGGTTTTTGAATGGAGCTCGGTCATTTTGGCACAGATTCCAACTCTGATCATAGGGAAACCATTTACTTTTCCAATTACGTGGTCAAGGCACAACCCAAAGTACTGCAGAGTCTTCTCTTTTCATGTTAACCTAGCAGGAGTGGCCAACTAATAAACAGAAGAAAGTGAGTGTTTGGTGAACTTTATAGTCAGAAACTGTACACAGAAATCTTCAGGCCATCAATTTCCATTCATTATAAGCATGCTGCTCTTGAAGACCATTCTTGGAATCAGTTTTCAGAAATGTATTTCAACAGCATACTACAGATGCAAAAATTTTAACTCTTCTTTTCAATAGTTATCTTTAGAAGTAACATGTAACTGACCTGCCAGCTTCCATCCTTCACCTGACAGTGGTTTAAATCAACTTCATAGAGGAAATCAATCTAATGTAAAGTTGAACTAGACCTCTGCTAGATAAATCTCATTAAAACAGAAGCTCAAACAAACGCAAGGCTTTGTCACCTACACACTTGTTCTTCAGATTTAATCCACACTTGTTCTTCAGATTTAATCCACAGAATGGTCTGTTGACTATGAACCCTTTGCCCCTCTGGGAACAGAGAGTGATCTTCCTCACACTTCTTAACTTCAAAACATTGTTTTCATCCCTTCTTTCCCCCTTGATTGTTTTCTCCCTCTGGTCGCAGAAATCATCTGAGTAACTCTTACTCAACACTGGAAAGCATTCCAGCATTTCACAGATCCTCACATCCGTTACTGTTTACAGGACTGTATCCCACAGCTAGGCAGTACTGGGCTGATTCTCGAGTCACAAAAGTCAGAAGAGATTTTGCCATAGACGATAATGAGCAAATTTTGCAGGAAATTTTGTATTACATCCAGGTGTATTTTTTTATTAAAGGTATTGTTAAGTTAATCTAAATAACATGGCATCAGTATCTAATGGTTATATTCTTTCTTGCTTTGCTCAGTGCAAAACGCTTTTTCATTTACTATATTTTTGGTTCAAGTCCACAAAATTAAGTGGGGCAGTTAAAACCAGGCAAATAATGTACCTGATTTACCAGATTTTATTTACGTTATTATATAGCTATTAGATGTAATATTGTCTGCTCCTGTCACTCTCTGCAATGTATTTGATGATTCAGGGAATAAATAAAACCCAGGGTTAGCAAATAAATGAGAGCAGACTTGGCAGCACACCAAGTCTGCTTTATTTGACTGAGAGAGAGATGTGTTACATGGCCTGTTTGTTTAAATTATGCCAAGAGCTGAGATACACCAGGTGTTGTAGACCATGGAATAGAGCCCTTAAAATGATTGCAAAAACCAGATTTCTGTTTTCTGGTTTGCCAGAATACAAACCCAGAAAGTTTACACTGAGAAGTTGAAAGAACAGGACTTTGTGATACAATTTTGCTATTATCTTTATTAATAAAAGTTAAAAAAAAATCTCACGTGTGCTAACTATCCACTCTCCCTGTGTGTCTGTCTTTACACTGGAATATATAGTATATGTAATTTTGTTGAATTATTTTAGTGACTATCTAAGCAGTTCTGAAATACCATAAGACAGTTCTTTAATACAAATCAAGCCATACTGTCTTTAGTCAACTAAACACCTCTTAAGTTCAGTAAATGGGAGATAGGTCTGAGAGATTTATTCTGTCAGAGTTTTTCACCCCACTGCCTCTTCCATCAGAAGCAACCAGAGAGAGTGGGTTAAAACCAAGGAGATCCTGACCTGTCCTTTCAGGACAGGTATGGAAAAACAGTGTCACAAAGAGACCACAGTAAGGAAGATCTAGCACAAACTACACTCAGAAATTGTTACATTTCCCTTGAATGCGTCTACTGAAGATGCATTCAAGGATTCACAGCAGAATCCTTGCTGGACTGGTACTTTAGTGGTGCTCTCCACAGCATCCTGCAAAGCAAGTAAAATGGGGCAGATGAGGGATCCTCAACCACTTAATTGCAAAGTCTGCCAAGGCAGTTCAACCTACCATAGAAGATTTCCTGAAGTAGTCCACTTATCTTGGCAGTGCTCTGGGCCAGTAACCTTTGGCAAGGGAAGAGGTTAAGCAGCGGGAGTTTTGTCTTAAACTGGTAAAGCAATTTTTGCAGTGAACGTCAGACCACAGCCTGAATCAGGTTCTAAACTTACAGAGAGAGAGGGGTGGGGGGAAGAAAGAAAGAAAGGGGGAAGAGAGTAGTGGACAAGGAGGACAGGGGGAAAGACAAGCAGAGTACTCATTCCCTCTTTAACTCTGAGATCAGTTAGCAACACTCAGAAAAACTTCTCTGTCTACCAACAAAATAAAGGCTAATGCATGGGAACCGTCTTTAAGCTTCACCCAGTCATTCTTGTGTTTTAGTGATTTTCTTCCCTGCCTTGAATAGAGAAAAATTACTTTTAAAAAACCAACTGCAGCAGCAGTGACATGAGTTATCTTCCAACTGAAGTGCATTGTCTTGGATTCAGTTATCTCTGAGACTGCGGGTTTTTCTGGTATCTTCTAGTAGCTATAACTTACAACTGCCTGGAGTGCTTTTATTGTCCAATTCAAACATCCTGATGGACAAAACATTCCTACTAACTCTCTCTGGAACCCTCTCTCTTAATGCCTGCCAAAGCCCAAATTTCTGCATGCACAGAACACACTGCAAGTCTGCTTAATCTTACTTTGCATTTAGCAAGAGGATATTGGGATAGTACCAGAGAAATGCTGAGAGGTTTGTGTTAACATAATAAAGAAGATAATAATGCCATGCTTACAAGGAAACGTGTACTTTTGTATGCTGGTTAGTGTGGCTGAGTTGGAATAAATAAAGAAAGGAGATTCCTAGGATAAATTCCTAATTCCAGCAAAGTTAGACATAAAACTCAGCTGAATGTAGTAGAACCACCATCTTGTCTCTGTTTTTTCTGTTCTGTAGTTTATCCATTAATATAAGTCATCAGTTCCCAGTCTGTAGAAGAGATAGAGATTACTGTTGTTCAAAGAAATGCACACATTTTTAAACATAACTTTCCTCAACAGTTTCTTGATAAGAAAGTGAAGAATCCACTCATTTTCCCATTAATATGAGCACAAGTATTAGAACACAGGATGGATTTTACGCACGAAACTAAACTACTGCTTATCTCACTGCTGAAGTTTTTTTGGAAAACCAGTTTCAATGGTCTTGTGAGCAAAATAGATTCAATAGGTCTGATCTGCCAATACATTACTCCATTTATATGTCAGTACAACTCATTGATTTTTGTGCTATTATGACTGTGTAGAAATGAAATAACACAGTGTTGAATCAAACCTATTCAAAGACTGACTGATGGTCCTGTTCAGAAATCAGATGAATTAAGAAAAAATATGTTGAGAGGAGATGATGTTCCAGATGTGCTGTAGTGGGAGGAAGGATCACACACTATAACAAATGCGCTGGTTTCTATGATAGAACTCATTTCACAGTGGAGAAATTATGTGAAATGTCACAACAATATACAGTTTGTTTGAAAGCCTCATAATTATCTAAAAATAGCCCCTAGCTTATGTTTTTCCTCTTTGAGAACTATTCTGATCCCAATTTTGCATCTCTATTTCTTCACAGAATAACTTTTTCTAAGTATGGGTCACACAGGCAGGAAGATTTGTTGCTTTGGGACTTGGGACAAAATCTAATTTTAGTAGGTTCCATGCTCCTGTTTATAGTGGTGAGGCAGAACATCAAATGAGCTGTTTGACTGTGTTAACACGTTTGCACTGGTTACAAAGTTAATTTTCATAATTCTTTAAATGACTGGCCTTCACCCTAACATAAAAGCAAGCCTTATTCCATTAAGCCCTCAGTTCGCCCAAGTTACTAAAAAATGGGACTTCTGTATATTCCAAAGTTTAGGTCATATTAGCCAGCTGCTTGGTTAGGGTAATCTAAACCAAAACAAGAGTATTGCTTTTCTTTAAATAGGTGTTGCGGGCCACAATATATTGTGGGCTTAAACTGTGTTATATCACTTTAGGACAGAAATCTCAAACATGAGAAAAATATGTGTGATAAAATAAGACCAGCATTGGTTTTGACCTAGTTTGAACAAAGGTGCAGAAAAATCAATGAGCCCTGGAGCAGCCTAAATGCTTTGTTAGCCTTTTACTACAACATTATATATTACATGCAAATAATGGCACAAATTTAATACTACTATTCATGTCAAATGATTTCTTTGAATCTATATTTTATATTTTACAGATCTTGAACAGTAACATTTTTCTTTTTAGTGCAAAGCTGCTCAAGGTTCACTGGAGACTCTTTTAAATTGTTGCTTTCAGAGAAATAACAATGTAAAATGACATTATGATGTATAGCACCCTTCTGAAGACTTGAACCAGTACAGCTGAAAGTCACTAAAACCTCTGGAAATGAAGCAATCTCCAGGGCACTATTGTCCAATTGTCCTAACTGGATCACTTTTAATTAGTTGCAATTAATTTCAAGTGACAGTGCACTGAAATATCAAATTATAAAGCACAAGAAAACACATTGGAATTTGGAAAATATCATTGTTGGATACCTTCACTAGAATAGAAGACAACTGGATCTGATTATCCTGCGTTAATCTATATAATTTTCATTAATTTGTTTCTACAATAAAGATAAGACATGCAATGATGTTGCTAAAGTAGTGACAGAGCTTTAGTGCCTAGCCAGCTGACATGCATCAAGCTAACAAGTAGTCCACAGGATTTTTCTATTGAAGAAATTTGCATCTATCAATCTAACAGTTGTATATGCTATGGCTAAAATGGTTTTGGATTGTGGGTACAACAGGCTACAACCTTCTAGATGTTTGTTCCCCTCTATCCCAATGGGTTGGTTATTCCTGCAAGAGACATGAAAGACCCAAGTTGAGACAGAGTCCTTATCAGTAGATTTCGAGAGGAACTGAGACTTACCCACCTGTGAAGGTATGTTAGAAGTACTGCATTTGCCTCAGCTGGAGGCACCCCATCTGAGGGATTTTGCTACCATGAAACAATACCTATGGCTATTCCAGGATCCAGGCAAGGGGAGCCTTGCAGCAGTTATATTATCCCTGAGTGCCCTGGAATAGGTAGCCTGTAGCAAATTCAGCACGGCTTGGGGCTGGGGAACTGCTGGATCTTCTCTTTTCTGATCAGTGCAGTCAGAGCTCTAGACAGTTCACACAGAGGTTTGCTGGATCCCAAGGCTAGAAGAAATGCATGCCAGAGAAGTGGCTGTCTTTCCTTCTGTGTCTCCTTAGCATAATCAATTGGTACCAATGTGCCTTAGAGATATAGATAGAAGTGCTATAGATCATATGTATCACACCACAGAGAAGTCACTGAATTAGAATACTGAATTATGCTCTTAAGTGTTTCAATTTTGTAGATATTATCAGGCCATATCTATGACAAACTAAAACACTACATTTCTTGACATCACTAGAGGAAAAATATGGCTATAAGGTCAAATGGGGCCAAATTTTCAATAAAGTAATTTTAATGACAATATGTACCTCTGCAATTCAAGGGGCAAAACAAACCTTCTCAAGTGAACTTAATATAACTGAAAGAAGCTGCAGGAACTGAAATCCTAGACTGACAACACAATAGACAGGGGAAGACACAGTGCTCACTGTTCTGTGTGCCAGGGCCCTTCTATCACCAACAAAAGGGAAGAAGTACTCCACGGGGCTGGTGTGGGCCCATTCAGCCCTTACTAATGGCACTGAGCTTGCCTGAAGGAGGATGGATGTATCATGAGGTATTTGCTCTCTTCTCTGCCAGCTCCTCTGCATGTGAACCAGAATAACTAACTTGCTTCACAAATCAGCTTTCAGATGACAGCTACTGATATAGTCAAGAGTTACCTGCAGCAGAAGTGGTGTAACAGGTCTCTGTGTAATCTCCTCTCTTACAAATACAATACTATTCTGTTCCTCTGTGATTACTTAGCAATTTCACATATTGTTTCTCATCAGATTTTCACAATTTGGAAATCTGATCATGAAACTGATTGAGTTAGGGGGACTGAGAAATGTCTGAAATAATAATAATACATTTCTGAGGATTTAAATGTTCTTGTGTTAAGTGGGTCAGTCGGACATATTTTTTCAGGAAAATGCAGCTGGAAGAACAGTTTCTTCACCATTTACAAAAAAATGCAAACTAGCAACTGGCATAATTTTCAAAAAGAAACTTGTACTCACTCAAACAAGACTTCTTTCATTGAATCATGTTTATATACCAAGAAATATTTAGTTAGCCTTATGAAATCATGGAATCTACTAATTATCAAATTATTCCATGCTGTTACATCTGATAAGTAAAACTACAAAAAATTTCTGTGAAGATAGTTTCTTATTAGATCATGTATAACAATCTAAACAACTTTACTTTCTCCATTGAAAACATCTACATTTGTTCAGGTAACAAAGGAAAAACACTTGGAATGACCAAATAAAAATTAAGTGATGCATTTTAAAGTATTCTTTAAGCAATTTTGTCATTCTGTCTTATTTAGAGCCACCAAAGATCAAGTTCACTTTATTACAGCATCCTGCTCCTCCAGCTGCAGAGATTCCCCTAGCCAGTTGCACTGAGCAATCTGCTGGGACCTTACACTAAGAATGGGCCAAATTTAGAAATTATGCAGTAAAAATCAAAAGCACAAGGAAATGAAGCCTTAGTACAAAAGTCACATGAAAAGCCAGGATGTGATATAGAATAAAATTCCAATATTTTGGTACCCTCTCCAGGGTTCTCATTATTAGACAAATTGATCTTTAATGATGAACTAGACAGAATTGGACTGGGCTCCTTTTTACAGCACAACCTATGTAATTTTTGCTGCAACAAAATGTCAAAAATAATTTGATTGAATTTCTTTCTTTTAACACTTTTGAGATCCTTTTTCCTTAGAAGGACAGAATCTGTAGCTGAGAACCTATGTAAACTGCAATAGGACTGAAGACTAACTTATATATTCACAGCAAAACAGAGGGGGGGGGAAAACTCCACAGAATTATTTCTTTTTAGTAATGTGCATATTTTTTGTATTACACACAAGATTATCCTAAATTTCAGATGTGTTAGTAGAAAAGATCAGATAACCTACTTGTACTTCAATGTGTTGACTAGTACACAGGTTTGGTTTTTGTTCTTTTTTTTAGATTCTTTTTTTTCCTCCTTCTTTTTAGTTTCTTTGCTTAATTAACAAGATTCAAAATAATAGCATGACCTTTGATGCTGTTCTATGATTCAATATATTCAAGAGCATCTATTTCTGTTTGTATAATATCACAGCATAAATAGTGTTATCTTCTAACCGAGTGTGACAGGAGCTTAATTCCTGGTGCCTATGAATCAGGTCAAGAGCTCTGTCGATGACAGTGAATTAGAGATTTACAGTAGACCAGACAAACTATAAAAACCTATGGTAGGGATTATGAGTTATCAAGATGTGCTGAGCTGGCACATGCTGCTAAGTCTGCGGTCAGCATTATCCAGGGAAGCTACAGTGCTGCACAGCACTCTATTACTACCAGTTAGCATCAGAGCGAGCATCAGCAGTGCAAAGACTTTAAAAAGGTTTGAAAGCAGGAGGATAAAGAAGGGAAATCAGGAGGAAAATGCATGACAAACAGTAACGTCTCCAGGACTGGCAACTCGTAAATCCAAAGGTTGCTAGCAAACAAGCTGTAAGTTCAGCACTTTAACAAAACCATTCAAGGAAATAACATCAACATCAAATTGAAAGCTTTCTATTCCCTTGTTCTGGCAGGAAGTGTGAGGAAAGCAATAACTGGGGGAGGCTGCAGTTTTTCATGCAGTGATTCTATCTTTGTTGCACATATCATCAGCTGATTATTTGCAATAGAGAAATGTGCCAGGCAGGAAAAGGGCTTCTTGTCCTGTCATGCTTTTCCTTGAACTCTAGCAATTCTTGTCTTGATTTTTTATATATATAAACACATTGCTTATGGGTCTATATATGCTTGCACCAAGAAAAGCATATGGGCATGCTAGCTTTTCTGAATTAATAGCTCTTCACAGACTACAGTAGAGGTTAAGTCAGAGTTTTATTTGCTCAAAATTGACTACATATCCTAGATAAGAGTCAGTTTGAGAACTGAGATATATTTAACAATGATTATTCATGCTTCCAGCAGTTTTCAGTGTTCCTCACTGCAATATGCACAGAGCTCACTAAGGTCTTATACATTCAAAATATTTTAATTTTCATTTAGGTGATGGATTTACTTTTCATTTAGGTTTCCCTTTTCATCTAGATAATTTAGAAAATTATAGCCACTATGAAAAATTATGCTCTCTTCTGCAAGACTTTAGAATAGAATGAAAAGCCTGCCATGAGATCACGGACTATCACAGATGGTGGTTTGAGGTATCAGTGTGCTAAATTTCTTTCAATGTCCTGGGCAAGGAAGTTGATAATACTGAAAGAGGTACAAAAAGTCAGAATAACATACTGGCTTTGCTAGATGAAAATAAAAATGTGGTCATACTTCTTTAGAACAGACAGCATTTGCCCTGTCAGCAATCATCATCAAGAACATCCACACCAAATTCCACTTTATCTCAACTGAGGTTGGTCCAACTTGCCTTTTAGCCTCCCAAGCAGTCTGGTTCTACAAGAATGAAGAGCTTAAACCTTCCAGTGTGACCGGAAAGAAAGACAGCTGGGTGCCACCTGCACATTAGTAAGTCCACTTATAGTCTCAAATGTTCTTGCATACATAACAAATAAAAGAGCCACACAGAACACCATCCCGTAGAGTTTCCTATAACAAAGGGCCCACTAAAAAAAATAATCCCACAACATTCTTTAAGATTTATTGGAAGAAAAAGGATTGCCTCAGCAAAGATCAACCATACCATTCCTACCAGCTACCCAGGCAAGACAAGAACATCTTTAATTAATTGTACAAAAAGCATTTGAAAGATATAACGATTATGCATTTTGGTCTAAAATGAGCAAAGTATACATGGCTTTCCGAAATAATTAAATGAACTGCATGCACTTGTGCCTTGTAGCAAAATCCCTCTTCTTCAATTCCTGAGTTTGATTTCTGTCAGGCTTACCACAGGAGTGATATAAGGCAGCTGTACCAGCTGTTACCCATTGCAGAAGATGGATTTTTGAATGTATATCCTGAACACCTGCTAGAGGTAACTCATGTCTTATAATTCTACAGAAAAGTGCTGAAAACTTGGTTAATGAGCCATTGCCTTTTTTACAACCACACTGGGTAACTGCTATCTTTATTTAGAAAAAAGGTAACTGACAGGAACCTCCAAATTCTGTTTAGAAGAATTAAAAAACACCCAAGAACTTTGATATAGATCTCTCCTAAAAACACTCACACCTTCTCAGGATCTGCCTGTTAAATTTTTACATTATGACCTGCGAAGTACACATAAAATCACCTACCACATGGAAAAGGGGGCCAGCTACATGTCTGTAAGCAAGATGCACACTGACCTGCCAGCAGTGATTCCAGTACCTAGGAATTTATTAGTAGAAAACAGCCATATAGCAAAGGGTTTTATTTACCCCTTTTTGACTTTTTCAACATGCAGGATGCTCCTTGAACTCAATGGCCACTAAACTGAAGGCTGTGTCAAACACAGGCACTGAACAAACAGATTTCCCCTCCCCCAGTTTGAACAGTGGTGCTGCTATTAACATACTGGGCTGTGGCCAAGTCAGCACTTGCACTGAAAAGCAAGGTTATTGATCATAGAGGATCATTACTGGCTATGAATAGGTAACAGACTACTATTTCTGTATTGAGTGATGCCATAAGAGCTGTAGTACTTTCCTTGAGACAGCCAAAGCAGAAAAAGTTGAGTAAGCTATACTTCTGTCAGAATTTCCTGTTTTCAAGCTACAAATGAATGTTGGACAGATGTTTTCTCATGTAGAGCTTGTCCTTATTCTAGGATACGATAAATCCTGTAATATAAATGCAATTTTAAAAAATTTTATAAACTGATTTAACAGTTAAAACACTTTAGATGTTAAAAATGGCAGTATGTAAGTGAAATTAAAATCTTTTTCATGAAACATGAGATTTTTTTAAACAATTATTTACCAAAATCATGCAGTTGCTCAAGCTAAAGGAAGAGATTTTAAATCCTACAGTCCGGTGGCACCACAGTGGGAAAGTGGAAGTGAGAGGATTTTAAGACCAGGTACTTCAAAGCTGACTAAGAAATAGTAGCAGACTCTATACATGAGATGTAGGAATTTAATTTTCAAATCTTTACTGTGCCATCCTTGTTCATCATATCAGATGCTACAATTAGAGTGGACATGCTGTTTTTCAGGTCTGGGACATAAGCAAAACAGGATTATGAAGTGCATGTTTCCAGAACAGCCACTTCGTTTGGTTTTCAATCACTGAGCAAAGTATAACCTCTATCCCACACCCCCTTCATGCCTCCTGTGCCAGAAGAGCTACCCAGGCTATCAGCACTGACACCTGCTTCTGACCCGAGCACAAATAATAAGCAACGATTTCTCTGCAGCTGCTGTGGGCTCAGAATGGCAGATGGAAGACAGAGGAGATTGAATTGTAGAAGGAGCAGGGGTATAAAGGCATGGCCAAGAGGCTAGTTTCATACGGGTAGAGGAGCTTATTCCTGCAGTTCACATCCTGGAAACTAAGCCTAATATTGGATCTCAATCTCTTCTCCTGTCAGCAGCTGTCTGTGGAACTCTTAAATGAAGTTTGTGTCTAATTCCTTTCTAACGACTAATACAGAGAGAGGTCAATAGCCCTTCTTTGGCAACCACTTGACAATTTAAATGCTAGATGTCTGTGCATAAATCTAATAATCTAAAATCCTTTGAAAATAAGCTAGAAGTTATGCTTGAAGTGTTGCTTGCTTTAAATGTGGAACAGTAAAGGCACATTTTAATAGTTCAGTGTGTCAGTCAAGATTTAGGCAACAAGAACCAAACTAGCCACATAGCCTTATTTTGGTTCCTTTATCATGTACACCATGAAGCTCCTATTTATGCCATAAAACTACTAAACTTCCCAGAGCACAGATTGGATGCTGTGCCCAGTTCAGTGCAGTCAATGAACCTGGTGTGGATAAGATTCTTACTTCATCTCTTACTGTAGTTAAAATGTGAAAAAAGCAGTTATGGCTAACACCACTGAACACCACTGTTAGGAACTGAAGCTTATCTTTCTTCTACCAATTAATTTTTTTTATGATGATGAACAAGTCACTTTAAGACTTTAGAGGGAGTCACTAGCTGTGTTATTCCTTGAGCTACAAGTGATCAACATGAAACACGGGCCAGTTCAAACTGTACTTGGTATTGACTGGAGTTTTACTTTGAAATTTAGATCCTTTTTGTAAAAAGTCAAAGGAGGAGGGAAGTCAAGGCTGCAGATGTCTCAACATGAACATCTTGGAAAATTCTACCTTTTTTCTTTTTACTCTGCCTGAATTCTGAGTGCAAAACTGAAAAAAGTAGAAAGCTGAAAAATAAAATTCATTGATAGTTTTTAAGTAGACTCTGTGGCCATACAGTGAATGCAAAATTTAAGAGGTAAATGAGTATCTTTCTTACTGAGTAGCAGGAGTCTAATGAAAATAACTATAAGCACTAACCATAACATACAGGTTTGGGCATTGGGGGAAAAGGTAAGAACATTTTAGATGTTATCTTTTCTGATTTAGAGAAACAGGTCCTAGTGAAAACTCCTCTAGAGAAGTATACAGAAGTCCTAAGGAGGTAGAAGCTACTAAGCAACATTCTGTTTTCTGTTCTGGCACTTCTTGATTCAAGGTCTTCAGCTGGGTTACTGGTAGTGTTTTAATGGTTTAACTTGGTCTTGTAGAGATATTTCACCGTTTATGAAAGGTATCACTGCAAGGTGAGAGAGGAGTCAAGGTTGACAGTGATAATGTGTGTTTCCCAGCAAGCTCTGGGATGAAAGCAATTATCAGCTTCTCATAGGGCAGATGTTTGGTGATTCTGAGCCACAGCATTTCAGTGTGATATGGCAAGCTCACACAAACAGCAGTCATACCTGGCTGCCAAGCCAGGAAAGGTTTGCAGAGAGGAACGGAACAGGCCTGGCCTCTGTGTTTTGGGCTCTACAACCAGGCATTGCTAGGCAAAGTGCACACAAGCAGAATTTCTGATCTGCCTGTCAGCCAAAAGGAAAATAGAAACACAGCCAGAAGCCATCATAAATATGGTTGCCAAGAGAGATATGCTGCTTGTACAGGATGAAAACACAAAGACTACTTTGTAACTGGAAGTGGAATATCTTATCCCTACAACAGTTTATCTGGCAGGCAGGCAGAGACAGCTCAGCAGCTTCCAAACACAAAGACACCAGAGCCTGAGTTGACCAGAGCTCAAGTGGAGGAGACTAGGACTTAAATGAGATACTTAAATTGCAATTCCAACCAGGCAGAAGAAGTGGCACTTGCAATTTGCTTGAAATTGGCTTTGAAATAAATGTGTTATGGTACTGCACAGACCTGTGCACCAGTGCTGGTGAAGGCTTTTCTAAGACTGCAGTCCAAATGTCTTCTGATTATTACAGGTGATTTGGCACTTTGGAAAAGAAAGAGGAAAGTGATTCTACACAGGTAACTAAAAATTCTTGGTATTTGGATATTAAACTTCCCTACCGTTTAACTAAACATTGTATTCATCCTCATATTAGGTCTCCAAATATATATGGCTCATCCTGTTATATTTTACCTCAGTCTTTGAGATTTGAAGATAGTGCCTTTGTAACACAAAACATATAAGTTTAGAACAGAAATGCTTATTCACAATTAATGATTAAAGTTCTCCACAGATCTTTGAAGATTTGTAAAGGCATTACTTTAAAACTAATAATATAAGTAAATGTACTGATATCTATTCCTACTACTAACACTTGATTTTCCATAATCATATCCAATGATTCTATATATCCATTCATATGACCAATGATATTCCATAGCCATATATCCAGATGTATGTTGTACACAAACAAAAACATAAGACCTGTCATGTAGTTATAAAACTTTTTGTTTCAGAAGAGGTGCTGGAAAAAAAATTACAATCTGTATTATTTCCTTGTCATCTCATTTTCAGGACAAGTGTTAGGTTGGCAAGGCTGTACTTTCCTTATAAAGAGACAACTTCCATCTGTTATTCAACAAACATCAATTTCTCATCCTTTTTTTTTTTATAGTCTATTTATCAAAATTTACTGTAGAATCTTAGTTTCCTCTCTATGTTGCTCTATACCCTGTGCACTGGGATTTTAACGACAGACTGTGCTTTCTCTTGCCATATGAAAGAAAAAAAGAAAAAGATGTTCACTTTGGCTCATTGGCTATGTTAATCACAACTGCTTGCAAAGGACTGCTTTATGACCACTGGTCTAGTGTTTCTGCTTTTTAAAAATTTTTTGCTATATAAGCATGCTGTTGGATAGTCTGTCAGTCAACATCTAGAGCTTTGAAAGGATTTTAATATAGCACATGCTGATTATATATCTAGTGCTTTACATTCCATGATTACAAACAGCTTTGCTTCAAACAGATACAGGCTTCCTTCCCCCCAGAAGCACAATGGTCTCCAGTTGGTAACACCAGCAGAGAGTTTTCAGCTGGAAAGGACATTCCAAAACCATTTTAGTGAAAGTATGAAATTGCAGTGGGAGAAAAACCCTGTGTTAAAACTTCTTGGAAAATTCAGATGGGCATAGTGCTAGATCTCCATTCTGGAATACAGTGTGACAAATAGTACAGTCTTGTCAAAATAGTCAGCTGGTATAAGTAATTGTCAGTGCACTGCATTCAAAATAACAATGCTGATGTACATCAGTTGTGAACTGGGCTGGCTCTTTCTCAGTTTAGGATCATCAGAAGGTAGATACAGGCTGCAGCACAGACATCCCCTCAACTACTGGGACAAGGGCTCAGGGAGGTGCACAAGGCTCCTCCTTACAGTTTTCCCCCCGATGTTTGTTATCCAAATATTGATCCACAGCTCAATTCATTAAGATTGACAAGACTGCAAATTTTGCTGGTATGACAGGCTGGTTTAATTGCATTAAGTGTTTTGGGGTTCTTTATAAGCTACATAAACATTAGCAATGCATTGTGTAAAAAAAAGTTTAACAATCTCACAGTTATCTCTTATGGTTAAAGGGACAAGTTCTTCTTCCTCTCTCTAAAGAGGAGCAGGTAGGCAAAAATTCAATAGTTTTATCATAGGCAGTGAAATTTATTATCTGAGAAGAGCCAGAGAGGCTTGGGACTGTACAAAGTGCTGATATATGCCTTTACAGAGCTTAATTAAAATGTTATTTGTAACTGCTGTAAAACATAACAAAATATTGATGGCTTTTTTTAAACTTGATGTCAGCAGGGTATAATCAGAAAAGGAGAGGATGAACTAAAACATGGAAGATCTTTCTTCCTTTACTGAAAGATGCTTGCATACATTTATTTTTAGAGATGAAAATATAATGTAATGCTTATTTGGTTAACTGCGCTTCAGCTTGTGGTTTAGTTTGAACATTTTTTGCTAGCTTTAGTCTTACAGGGATTGTCTGTGGGACTGTAATGTCTTTTGAAGGGACAAATTGGCGAGCACAACTATTAGCTGGGTGACATCAAAGAGCATTAATCTTCTGTTCTATAGCAAGGCCAAGACCACATTAGTGCATTTCACCCAGTCATTATTAAGACTGTAGCCCAAGGGTGTAATAAATGTTTTATGGCATGCAAACCAAGGTAATGGAATGCAAATTCCATAATACATCCATACATTTATTTTCTAATAGAGTAAATGATGATGTATTTTATCTTAGAAGAACTCCGAATGACAACACAAATTCAGAAATTCAGAACTGATGATAAAATATAGCCCTTACTTGGTTTGGGACAGCTGTGTGAGACAAGAGGAGAAGACATCTGCCCTGTTAGAAATTACCTAGTAAAAATCTTTAAGAGCAAACATTTTCATCTTGTTCTTTAATGTAAATCTCTTTCTGGGAAGGTGGATGTAGTTATCTTACATTTTTATTTCTAATTACATTTCCCTCTTTGAATACTAATGGATTATTTTGCTTATATTTGCCTTAGAAATATATGGTAACATTAATGTACGAGATTTTATAGGTAACAGGGCAGGCATTTTCCCAGCAGAACTTAAGTTATGCTTTATTATATTGTATTCAGATTCAGAGGGATTAAGAATTCTTTCTGAGGTAAAACAATATAAGTAACTTAAATAATGATAGAAATATATATCAGTGTTCTTGTTACTTTAACCTATCAAACTACACTGCAGACATGCCAGTAGGCACAGTGCTGGTTGAGTGGATTAGTGTGTGAAACCTCTGTAAGCCATTTTATCTGCCCCTAAGAAATGTTTTCATTTCATTCTTACCTTATTTCCTGATGATGCACAGTGCTTTTGATCCCACCTAATAGACAGTTTCATGTTCATTCATTGCTGTTTCTCATATAGAAATATAGTAACTGAAAGAGTAAATTGCATTACAGAGTGTAGCCCAAGTACACACTCAGGACTGATAAGTTCTAAGACTGTAAAAAGCATCATAGCTAAGGAGAATGGACAGGGAAAGGTTCTCAGTGACAGCTGCACACTAAAGTCTGGATCATGCAAAGCCAGAACAATACAGCAATTCATGACAGGAAAACAAATTTATTTAAAGTATATCCTCTCAATCCTTATTCTCCAGGGTAATATTTTTCTTGTGTCATTCATAAGGCAAAAGGTTTGTGTTTGTGGAGTAGAAGTTAATGAGAAGGACATCAAAGTGTTCTAGGCCCTCACATAATTTTTCACTGAAACAAGTTGTCTTGATGAGCCTGGATCATCTGTAGGATCTGCTTCTGAGTCACATTCCCGGCTGAAAGCATTTACAGTATGATTCAAAACATACAAGAATTATTGGAAAGATTCCCACTGATTCCACTGGTCCTTAGATCAGGCCTTTGATAGAAATATAATATTTATTATATCCTTACTTATGTTTTCTTTCCTTGAGTGAAAGTTTATAAGATAATTCAAAGGTAGAAGTTCATCCCTGCCATCACAGAGCTCCCCATAGCTGTGCCTGGGAGCCTCACTCTGTATGTGAAAGCAGCCCCTTTATGTCCCAGTGCTCCCAATCTCTGGGCATGCAAGCACTATTTCTATGGTGACTGAGGATTTCCAGGTGAGGGGAGACTTTTTCTTCCTTTCAAAGGGGAAGAAAGAGAACATCAGTTTAAATGTTGTAAATCCTTGAGTAACACAGGCATTAATTAAGAAGGCACAATTAGTTGTTGTGCTGTGGTTCCCGCTGTGCTTGCCAGAATCTCACTGAGGTGGTAGTGCCCTTATTTAGGCTTCACAGCCCAAAGTTTCTAGTAGGAAGTGATGAAAACAAAGAACAAGCAAAACCATACAGAAAATATTCTGAACAAAGCAAACTGTTGCATTTAATTTCAATAGAACAACAAAAGGAAAACCTGCTGGTCACACATGCAGAGCCTGTGGCATAACTGAGACAACGATTACTTTAGCATACAAGAAAGTTAGACCAATTACCTTGCACTAGAGAAGGAAGCCAAAATGAGGAAGAAAAGGCATACACTGTGCTACATCTCTCTCACCTAGCTGTGACAAAGATGCCCTCAGAAGACAACATGCAGATGTTCTTAACTCTGCATGAGTTAAGAAAGTGCAAGAAGGAAGGAAGATTTCTTCTCACAGAGATATATCAGACCCACTAGCTGCCAGTTGTGACAACAACCTATGAAGCAGCCCAGTACTAGTTTGATATTTCTTTACATATTTAATCAATGTTAAAGCCCACCTAGATTATGTCTGTGACCTACGCTCTAGGCAGAAAACTCAGGCTCTGAGATCACCCAGAATACCTGACTGAAGTCTCTGCTTGCTGCACTGTAAGGATTCAGGGACACTCTTGCAGGCTGGGTTTAGAAGTATGGTGGGCCTTGCAGTACTGCACCAGGGAACACTCATCAAGCATCAGGGGCTACAGGAAATTTTTATCTGCAGTGTCCACCATGACTTAGAATGACTAATTCCTCCCTATATTTTACTCATAAGTATTATAAAATTATGCAGACTAACTACCTAATATTCTAATTCATAAAATAGTGATATAGATGTTGTAGTTTATGTAACTGAGCAACAAAATTTACTATATTTTTCTCAAAAACAGGACCAGAACCATCAGGCTTAGATGTAGTTTGTCAGTATTAGTAATCTAGGTTTGTCTAGTAAATGAAATACCTTCAGAAAAAAAAAAAAAAAAAAAAGGCTAAAAGCTATAATGAATAAAACCATAAAAAATAAAAATCAATGTTCACCTGGCATTTACTATCCAAATTGGAACAATTAAAATAGTCTCTGGCATGATGTAAGCACTCACTATTGCAACACAGGATTTATTGAATATCTGATAAGGAGTGAGAACCTTTGAAGACAGCTTTAGAAAGCACTTAAATTTACTGCCCATTTCTGTAGGATTTTTTGAAATATTTTTTATAATACATGATGCTTATTTAGCAGTTATAAACCTGTCTACCATATAAATTAACTAAGAGGAGGAATCTCATTGGTATATCAATGAAAGAAAATTTAGTTTTATTTATTCTTTTGAACATACTGTTTTGCTTAAAAAATATGAAGTAGATTGAGCTAAATTGTATTGCACTTATTTTTTGAACTTGTAATAAATAAGGGAGAAAAGTTGGACAGTACTGAAACATAGAAGCCCACTTTCAGCTTATTCTGGTTTGGTTGTTTTATTAATTTTCTGATGAGAAAATCAAATTTGACCAACTTAAGAAGCCCTTCAGTTTATTTGTATTTTACCATGGAATTTATCTTGCAAACACTGACTATATTAATCATTGATTCATCAGCTCATTACAATTACAGTTAGCATTAACTTCTGCTAAGTGATATATTAAACTTGCAGTTTTCTAGGTGCACAACCTAAAATGAAGTTCACTGTTATGTGTGCTCCTTCTCTGCCCCTTTATTCTGGGAATGAGAGCTCTTTCATTTTCTATTTCCTGATGAATGACTAAGGTGAACTTGTTAAAATTAGTGCTTAATTCTGAAACAGATATTAAAGAGCTTAAAAGAAAAATACACAGAGGTTTATGCACTTTTATGCATTTCTCAAGATCACAAGAGGTGCTTTAAAGCTATAAAAATTAATTAATTTCCCTACATCATGAGCACAAACAATTTCAGTATGAGTTTCAATTGTTTTCTTTTACTAGTAGCATGGATTTCAAGAAAGAAAAAAGGCAGGATGAGCAGTCTCCAACGCAATCAACTCAAAGTCACACAAATGTGTGCATACAGGCTAATCTCAAACTCTTAGAGCAAGACCTAGGTTAAGTTTTGAAAAATCAGCTGTGAATTTAGGTGTTCCTTTCTGAACAAAGAGCTCAGCAGCTTCTGCTTTAAGGTATCTCCAGTTAGCCATCCAGAATCATTAATAAATTGTTAATAATCACTTATAATTACAAACCTACTTGGTGTAATTTCAAATCTATTCCAAATAACATAAATAGTAAAGATCATCTTACTGTTGCAGTTTGGAATAAGACTCCCTGGTACTTCTCGCCCCACTGCCCCAAAAATTCATCTGGAAATGTGGACCCTAGGTTAGCTGCATTGCAGCTTGCTTCATGTATCACCACAAGTAATTTGCAATTAGATATGTAGCACTTACACTGCATTACTACAGTGTAGCTGCTGAGGCAAGAGGGAATAACAATCAAAGGTGCTCTTTCTACTCCTCCACTTATATTTTTCTTGCACTCCTTTGAGCAAAGCAGAGGAACAAGCACAGTTGTTGAGGAGATAACATGAAGGCAGAAAGGTGAAATATTGAGAAAGAATACTATTGCTCATAGCAAATCAGTCAGGTGTGATTGTTATTTTCATGGGTTTATTGAAGAAAAACTTAATTTGTGTATACGGTAAAGGTGTAACATGGCAGGGTTTATTGGCATTGTGATCTTAAAATGAACACATAATAGAACTTTCTAGCTAATCACCATGTAAGAAAAGACAAATCTGTTTATCATTCCTCCTTGCACTGATTTGTTCAATTGTTCTCAGCATGAATATGCTATATAACCCCTAAATGCAAATGAATTGAGTCAGGTTCTTTCTATCAGTCTGAATATATAGTAATGTACAAATGTGGAATAGGAAAGACATGCTTTACAGTTTTCCTTTAAGCTAATTGCTTTCCTCTAAAATGAAGACACCACTGAGTCTGGGCTAAGACCTTTTATATAGTGGCATATTAAGGGACAGCAAGTGATTCAGCACATTTCCTGTATGCTGCTTCATTGCCCAGATAATATAGAGAAGTTCAATTGATTCCAGACATTTTAATGCTTTTATTTTGCCAGAAGAGATCTCTTTGCCTTTCACTTGGCAAACTAGGAACACAGTGGGTTTTTTTGTCTCACAGCTTTGGGATCTTTTATTCAAAAGTTTTTTTATCATCATATTCACCTCTTCTGGAAAAGTCTAAAACAGAAAATACACTTACAATTTACCATTTATCTGGTAGAACAGAGTGATGGGGATGGTGGTGACAACCCTGTCACTTCTGTGAATGCAAGCAATAAAGTGAAGATCTATTTTTCAAGCCAATTAATTTCTCTGTACCACCCAGAGAAGAGCTACTCTTGTATCTTTAAGCAGCAAACTAATTATGAGGTTCAGGTCTACAACAAAGAAATAAAGAGACAAAGGGTACAGGACTGTAGGGCAACACAGATAAAATTTGCTAGCTGTTATTGACAACACCCATTTTCTGATTTATCATACAGGTCTATGATTACAATAGTCACTGATCGTCCAGTACAGTGAGGATGAGCAAAAATAGGGGAAACAATTTTGAGACAGGTAAGTCAATTTTTGGTTGCAAATGCTAAGTGAGATGTTTCACTAACTAGTAATCCTGTACTCCTTCACTGATTTGGCTGAGAGCAACAGATTCCTTGGACCACAAGTGAGGGACCCTGTAAATTTGATAATTGTGCAATATTTTTCAATTTATTCCAGAGTTTCACTCCCAAATATTTTAGTCTCTAAAGCCCTCATTTAGTTTTGTGCAATATAGGTGGGTGAGGAGTGTGAAGAAAAGTTATTTTCCAGAGTCATATTATAATTTGAAGGAGAAGGGGCAAAAGAAGTTTTCTGCCAGAAATGGTATATGAGACTTCAGACTGGACTTCTAAACTAATCCACATTCAAGTGATTGGCATCCATTTTGTTGAAATTTATTTTAATCCAAATTTTGCTGCACTAATGCTTGGCTTGAGGCAGAAGAGAACTGAGGAACTATTCCCTGGCCAAAGCCATAATTTTTAAGATGTCCTTAGACACAATCCTAACTGGATACAGTGACCATAAATGCAGCAGACGATATCAAAACTAAAATCCTCAAAGTTCACTTTAAAATATGAGTCCCTGTATTACATAATTTTTATTATGAGTTCAACACAAGTAGTCCAATCATGGACTTTTTCACAGTCATAACGACTAGATGTCTATTTAGCAGAAGTTGATGAAATCTTCCAAGAACAAAGTAGTATAAATTTACTTCTGTTAGAGATTCAATATTACTTCCAAAAGTTTAATTGCCTTAAAATTTTGTGTGGTCTAACAAAGTATACATTTTGGTGTATATATCTCTAGAGAAGTCAAATAAAAATCCCCTCACTTTTGTTGCCATTCCCTCCAGAAGAGGTACATGCTTTCAGGTAATAGATTTACAAGTCATCAATGCAAGAACTGGAAAACTGTAACTGTGGGTCGACTGCAGCTAAGAGAGATTCTGCTGCCTATCACCACATATCTTCATAATATATATATCTTGAAAGAAGAAGCAGGACAGGCAGGCTTCCCCATGATACCGAAATATTAGTATGCATTCCTTTCCTTTCTAGTCCCAGTGCACCGAGACACTGCACTGACAAATACAGGTCAAATCACAACTGATGGCTCTCTCTGAGCCATTGCTGTGTTTGGGGAAGCTACATCTTGAGAGAATTGGGTCAGCATGTTTATTGGGAACATTCTACAGAAAGGCAGGCTGTAGCAAGAAGTGATTAGAGCTATTACTTTAGAAGCATTTTCCCCTTCTGAATTGCTAATAAACCTTAATAAATGTGCCCACTATTAAACTAGTACCTGCTAAAGGGATGCTATCTTGCACAGCTGACATCCTGACAAATGTGATGACTGCCAATTCCACTGTGCTCTTACAAAAAGTTCTGAGCAAATTCCAGTCTGAGGAATTACATTGCATGTACCTCAGATTCCCAGATTAAGTTTTAGCTGAAAAAATGGCATTGTATATAGTGAACATATAAAGGTTACCTAGCTCACAAGGGACTGTGTTTTGTCATTACTGTGAGGAATGATGCACTCATACACCCTTATGCTTAGAAACAATTGCTCATGGAAGGATTTTTATCTGTACATACATCAAAAAGTTAAGGAGCCATGTCCCAGTGGAGTCAGCTGATGGCACAGATCCTACCTTGCAGATGATTTTCCAGAATTTCTAAGTAATGGTAGGCACACAATAAATTAAATAGGCATTTAGTACACAGTGAGGCTGTTCAGTGACTGTACAGGAACAGAGTGACTAAGCACTCAGAGAGCAAGAGCAATGAGTGTTGGCATGGTTTGGAACTGTTGTCAGTGCAATAACACTTGCAAACATCTCTTTTTTGCAGGCTGATTCCATCACCTGCTTTCCATTAATAGCCACACATAGCACACTAGAGGAAGTGAAAATTACTAAGGATTTGTTACTAGCATAACACCAGTTTAATTTAGCATGTGACTGCCATGGAAATTGGTGCCTCCACATCTAGAAGCTTTCAGACCTGCAAACTTTACCCATTGCTCCATCTGAACTGGCTGTTTGCAACCCTGATCCTTTTCACACCATGGTCCCAAGACCTGATTCTGACTTTCTGGCAAAACTCACTTTCATTTATAGAATTAGATTCACTTATAAGTTCAGGACCAGCAGGATATAGACTTTGTATGGATTTTCTGGACAGGAATCAAATCCACTTTACAAAAGGTGGCTAAATTCACTAAGTGAACTAGCCTTAATATGGGCAGAGGATTTTAAGTTCGCACTACAGAGGATCCAATTTCCTTGGAATAGGTTGATCAGACGAATCTGGTAATAAGAATCTGGGAACAACCTACCCAGCTGTAATTCTAATGCAATAGCCCTGCAAGGGAAGGCCATGTGGTTAGAAAAATCTAGATACTGCTAACCTCCTTTTTTTTCCAAGTATATGCTTGGTGTCATTCTTGGTTTCCAGTGGAAAAAAAAACAAAACACCTTTTGGCTTCAAGCTATGAGCACATCACATTTTTGTGATGATCAAATTAGCTATGATATCCTCTCATTTTAGAAAGGGATTTTGAAACGCTCAACCTTAACCTTCCAAAGGTGAAAGATACATTTGAGCAAGAGTCACCCCTTTTTAGGTTTGGGGTTTGGTTTTTTTTATGAGAAGAAACCTATAGAATTGATTTCTAAACATATTCTAATCTCTCCAGACCATGCAAAAATATTTATCCCCTACAGAGGAAATATGAATTGTATAGATGGATATAGTTATCTTCACATGGCACAGTAGCCCTGTACATTGCTCACAAACAAGAGTGAAGGCTAATTTAAAAATGTGTTCCTAATTATAAACAGGAACTTACTTCTTCAGGTGATTGGTAGGTATGAGAAGCTTTATTATTTTGTGTGCCTTACAATACATTTTCTTGTAAAATCATATTTCAGATTTAGCATTTCTAAATTTTGTAGCATCAATGACACAATCAGCAACTGTTATCCAGTATCACTCTTCAGATATCTTTATGTTATGTTCTCAAGTGATAAATATTTCTACCTATCTGCAGATGTAATCTGTAAAAGAAGGATTTGCAAGTAAGGAGAAACTGAAAAAAATTAATATTAAGAAACTGCACAGAAAGAGAAAATTATAAATACTATATGGCTCAGAACCATGAGAAGAGCAGGGCATCAATTTGTAATGGACAAATAGTTCATAACAAGTAACAATTCAATACATTTAATCTCTTTTTTTTTTTTGTATTCTAGTACAATATCTGCACATCAGCATATAGTGATTTTCTCTAATCTACTCATAATTCACATTTTTCAACTATGTACTTTCTGCAGAGTTATTGGTCTTAAACAGTTTGTTTCATAGTAAAAGATATTATAAGAAAGAGAGGAACTGAGTTGAGAGCAATTTTGAATTAAAACTTTAAATAAGTATTTTATTCCTGACTAGACAGGTGTAACAGTTAAGGTTCAGTTTTCTGATCTAAATTTTCATGTTTACAGGCTTCTTTGATTTCAAGAAACATTCCCTATATCTTATTAACATATTCTACTAGCTCATTGTCTTGAGTAACTCTAGAAAGTGACTAGAAAAGAAGCAAAAAACCCACAACAAAATGAAAATGTCTGAAAGAAAGAAAAAGGAATTGATACTCAACAGGGAGTCACAGCAATTTTTAAGTACGCCATGAAGTAGTATTTATCAATAGCTTCATGACAGTCAATACGTTCAATAACTTTCTATATTAGCTAGCAAAATAGATGGGCAAGAAAAGACAGTTCCTTCCTGAAATATAGGAATGAAAAACATATATGCAAGAGTGAGGAAAAGGTTTCCTTTTGTGCTCTTCTCTATAATATTAGGGACCATCTGGGTTTTTGTCTGCATTGGTGTGACTTGTTTGGGATAATAAAAAAAGAAACAGAAAAATCAGAATTTTACTGAAAATGCATAGTATCTTTATGTAAGTGATGTTCAGTCTTTTCTGAGCTCATACAAACTCCATCTTAATTAAAGCAAATCATAAGCTCTTCCCTATTCCCTTGCCTTATTCACTCCCAGAGTGATGAGGCAGGATGGCCAGAGTGACCACTCCAGCTCTGTGCACTGCCCGAGACACCTCTCAGCAACCCTGACTCTGTGGCTTCCGCAAGGGACAAGATACCATGAGTGAGTCCTCAGCCTGTGGCACTTTGGGGAAAGCATCCAAGGGGAGGATAACTCTGTGCACAGTTGCAGTGACCTTTTGACAGGTGTGTGTGTTAAACTGATCCAGCATTCACATGTGCATTAGTGTGGGAGAATTGTATCATTTCACAATGGAAAGAGGAGGCAACTTTAAGCTCCTGAAGAGAGTTCTTCCACTGTGAAGTGGGCTGAGGGAAAGAGCCACAGAGCCATCTTTCAGAGCAGAGCTCAGACACTGCTTGAAGAAGTAATGTGCAGTGACATGAGCCTGGCTGCAGGAGGAAGCATGAGGCATGTGTCTCTACACTTACTTGCACTGCCACTAAGAGGGAATTCTTCCCAATATGACACAGTAGTCCACTGAAAGCATTTCTTTTATGAGTTGCACATTTTTAAGTACCGGTGCTCATCCTAAATTAGAGTTCTCCCTTAATAAGCAACAGAAGAATATGTATGCCTTCAATAAACACATATCACAAAAGTCTACACAGATCATGCAAGCTCTGACATGCCCAGGAGGAGGCTCATGAATACACTGGCTATCAAACCTCAGTCTCAATTACAGTGTGTGTGAAAGATTGATATCAAAATTCAGACAGCTTTGTAGTTTTTTAATATGATCTTAGCAAGGGCTTGTTGGGTCAGATCTATTTTGTTATCTGCAGTTCTTTGCTTTTGGTTAATGAATATGCTGTTGAACTCATGAGTGTCTTTCCAGTAAGAGCGGTATTTTTACTTGAACTTTCAAGGACTGCACCAGCACCACCAACCAGCAAGAAACTTTTTCTTATGGGAAGTAAAACATTGATAAATAGAAGGTAGAACTGCTCTTCTTCAATGCCTGTATCAGCATTGCTACCTCTAGAACATGTCCTGTCTTAAGGCCCTGTCTTTTGCATTTCCTTCATGTACCACAGTCTTAATCCCAGTGACATTTTATTTATAGTTCTGGCTTAGACCTCACAGTGCCTCATCAAGTATGTTCAAGTTGTCCCTAACCTCGCTGGCAGGTGTTCTAACATTTCTAGCCATATTCTGCAGGTGCTATGAGTCATACAAGCTTATTTAAAAAGTGAAAGATCTGTGGGAATTTCCCCAGGAATGTATAGCCATGAATACTGCAATACCATTAAATACACTTGAACAGTTTTGGGAAGATAAAGCCAAAATGAGTAGCTATTCCATAAAACTTGTCTTACAACAATGTCATTTTTTCAACACTCCATAGATTTTCTATGTATACTCAGCACAACACGTAACCATTTCTTACCCAAATTAACTGCATGGTACCAAAACAGAGTAAGAGGAGTCATTTGAAAAAGCATGAATCAACTCAGAACTATCCTATCTCTGAATATATGAAAGTAATGAGTGTAATAGTGAAGAATAAAATTTTGTTTTATTAGAGTTCTGTAGGCAAAACTGATTCTGCTGCCTTTAGGTAAAGAACATTATTTGTTTTGAATTTGTTCCTGGGAGCAACAACATTCCAAGCTGTGGCAAAGGAAGAGAGCATTGCATGGGAAGAAGTATTTTCCCTTTTTTCTCAGACTGTGAAATAAAGTGGAAGTCCAGGGTGTGGAAAGATTTGAGGAACCTAGCAGAAAAACTCATTTTCTCATTTACTTTTTCACCACTTCACTGAATAGCCTTTTACCCACCCCAGGTCATTCCAATTTGCTGGCACCTGAATTTGTAGGACTTTGTGCTACACTACAAGTGCATATGCTGTAAGCCTGGCCTGCGATGCCTCTGGTTGAGCTGGTGAAGAGTGTGTGGTCTACTACCCAACCCACTCTCCACAACACCACCGCTCCTCAACAATTTTCCTTCATCCAGCCCTTTCCTCCAAACCTATGCAGCAGTAGTAAGGTATTTTAAAAACAAATATTGAAGAAAGATGGCAAGACAGACTACCATATGTATTAATTGTGCCAATGATATTTATATTTAACTTTAATGATGCTTTTGTAAGGGAGGTCCCAAAACACATGAAAGTCTGGGCTGACTACTTTCTGGTGTATTGCTTCTGTCCCAAGACTTGAGTTTTGCAACCCACCTTTCAGTTTAAGGTAAGCTTTTCAAATTCAGATAACATTTTTTACTTATCATCAAGGCCCCTATGCCTTGTCATTTGTTGTTCACCAAAAGAAACTTTGTCTCAAACTGAAAGTTAACATGATATGGTGTCTTTCAAAAGTAGCAATTTCTTTTTATTAGAATTTTTTAAAAAAATAATTTATTATGCCTGTCATAGAGTATGTAGCTTGGTAGCTAGTTTGCATCTCTAGTTAAACCAATACAGCTCATCTGACTCTGTTAAACCACTGGTTTATCATTTTTATCCTTCCCTCTTTCTTTTGTTCTCTGTTAGAATCACCTCCATCTCCAAATATCATTAGGAATTGATGGACATAAGTTTTCCCATGCTAACTTGGACACGGTTCAAATGACTTATGAATAAATTGAAATGACTTATGAATAAATTAAGTTCCCCACACACAAAGTCCCATTGCTTAAGAAATCTTAGTGTGCTGCTGGAAACAATCCTGGCTGGATGGGAAGATGAAATTGATTATTTAATAGAAGTTTTCCAACTCTCCCAGTCTTTCACCCTGTGGGCATAATGCTTTGAACTGGACAACTTCAGAAGTTTAATGAAATTTCTCCTACTTCTATCAAGGCTAAATCTAGCTCTTCAACAAAAGCAGTTTGTTGTTCGTGAGCAGTACCTTTTCCCTTTAAAGGCTAGTCAGAATGTTTTTTCAACATGGCTTCAAGAGACAGTGGAAGGAATACAGAAGGATTGGAATAAATAAAATAGTAGTGTTAGTAACTTGGAGCCAAGCTTTTTTTCCTACTCTGTATTCAAGCAGAATTCATCATGATGTAAATGGCCAGTTTGCTTGGCTGAGACAAACTTACTGGCCTATGCATGGAAACCAACAACCAACACTTTCAATATGTAAGGGTGTATTTTCACCACAAAGGCAGCTTAGAAGGCAGGTTTATCATTTGACATACATAAAAAGGAAGGTTTTATGGACAATTCTGTAAGAACAAACACTCATTATTGAGTTAGTTAGTAAATAATAATGATAACAGCATCAGACTGGTGACTGCTATCAATGAGTAACGAGCTTATACTCTTTGTGTATTTATTATTAGATTTCTGTGCTCATCAGAAACTGAGTGTAGCTTTGTTCACTACATATATCTTCATATTGCAATCAATATAATGGCACACTTTTCATAGACGTCAGACTTTAATATTAATTTGCTCTTACTTATGCATCACAGAAAGACACAGAACATCTTCACTTCTACAATAAAGCCTTCATTCAAAATAAAGTATGGTTATATCATCACTAGGGTTAAGAAGATTTTATGTTTACTACTCAAAAGATTAATGGGTCACTCAAGCATTTACATTCTCATACATTTTTATGACAGTGCTATGAAGTAAATTTGATGTATGTTCAGAAGAGAATGATAGGTTTAAATGTCTAACAGCTGCTCTTTTGAATTTCAGCAATGTTTTAAGTGTTGCTACCATTTAGCACTTCCACTGCTCACTGCAATTTACTGTTTGCCAGCGTTAGTTATTTGTGTTTGCACAGGAAGACAAAGGAAAAGAATTAGGTGCAGCATAGGAACAGTTTTACTTTCTTTAAGCCACCTGAATCTAATCAATCTTACGGCAAGCACTGCTCTGGAAAAAACTGACACTTTTCAGAGTGTTTATTGAAAGACTTCACTGAAAAAGCATCTTAGGCTGTGTGCACAAATACACACCCTTTCCTGGATGTAGTTTGAAGCTTAGTCCACATTTTGAAATGGATTTGATGGCTCCTATATCGCAAAACCAGTTTTGATGAGTAAACAACCCAGAGGGGGGCTGATTTCAGCAAAACAGCCCATTGAAATTGCATGGAGTTGGGAGTGGCAGTAGCAGCAGGAAGTTCTGGTCTTTTAGCTCCAATCAACTGAAAAGGCTTCAAATGCTGCTGTAGTCTTTTCCTATGTGACACATACAACACTAAATGCAATGCACTGGGTACACTTCACTTAAGACAAGACTGTTTAACACAGCAGGGAAACACGATTCTCTAATCACCCCCTACTATGAACCAGAGCCAACACAGGGGCAATTAAATAAGAAAGATCAGAATGTCACTACAGGCAAGAACAAGCTGTGTCAGGGGACAGGGCAGTCATCATTAGGGACCACACAGACCTGCTTCCACTAGCTTTTGTGACTCCATATATAACATCAGTTATTTCACGAGTACCTGTAGACTATAGCAGGCCCCCCAGCAAATGCAGGGGCAGGCAGCTGGGGATGCTGTACAAAAGCCTTCTCTAGCCCACTCTGTAATGCATACAGAGACTCAGTTCTGTGATGAAGTTACATGTGTGACCACACATTCTCATTTGTCCCCATTTTGAAGAGGGCTTAGTTCACCCCTGAGTCAGAGTTTCACAACTGCCTCATTATGTGAACAAGCAAAAGACAACGATGCTGAATTCCAAAAGCACACAATAAATCTTTCAGAAGCCTAATTTTATTTTAGGAATGGTGCCTCAGGCAAGACTTGTGTTGCTTAGAAAGGGAAAATGTTAACATTTGCAAAAGTTCTGTAAACCTGGTTTAGCCAGTTTCTGCTCTGTGTTACACTATCCTGAAGAGACTTGAAGCTGAATGGCTCCATCAAGTTGGGAAATAGAAAGAATACTTTGCCACTTATAGGAGACATAGGCATTTGTTAAGTCTAAGGTTATCATTGCAACACACTTATTTCATAGTCAACATTGTGATTGCCTGGAGGAATATAACATGGAATTTAGTCAAAGAAGGACTCCAACAGAGTTCTAAATTGACAAGGCAGAGCTCATCACCGATGAGCATCACTTTCTGGTCATGCAGAACAGAAAACACAATCCTGGTAAATACCAGCTATGCACCTCACTGGGTTGGTTCTAACCTTCCTAACAAGGTTTTCACTGTTCCAAGCCACATCACTCAACCCAATGACATCCTCCAGTCCAAGAACAGGCCGCAGAAAAGCAATTAGAACAATTAGCTTTAGTCCCCGGCACCTCATAGCACCTCTAATCCCTCTGTATCTGGTCCACCATTAGACAACCACAACAAGAACCATGTGATTTCTGCAGAGACAATCTGTGACTACCTATCATGTCCCAGTGAAAGGCACTTTGCCATGTGGGAAGTGAAGCAGAAAACGCTCACTAACTCTGCAGCAAGGCTTGATACTTTGGAGATGCAAGAAAGACTTCAAGGAGAAAGAGGGGGGAAAATAGAACCTAAGGGAATATTTTTATAATATGGAAACTAAAAGAGGGTGGAGTAGATAGTTTATTTATCATTCTCTGAGTGATGTGCATCTCAGAGGAGTCTCTGTACAACAACATTAGCAGCCATCCAAAAAATTGAAGAACAAAATGAGAAAATGTCTTGTGAGCTTTAGATGCTTCAAAGGAGTGAGGCCCAGCTGACTCAGGCATGCAGAGTGAAGTACACACAATTACAGAACAGAAGTATCACAAAATAACTGCCCATTGTGATCTGGATGCCAGCTAAGGAAAGCTTTGAAATAATTCACAGAGTGGTGAAAAATGAAAAAAGATGCAAAAAAAAAAGTTTATATATGGCCAGTACAGATAAACTGACTTTTTAAGACACTTTAAGTGAATCATACAAAAAGTTGATCATTCAAATTATTGGTCACTTTGCCTAAAATCCTTGTCCCTTGTTTCCCTGTGCTTGGGGCTTCTGCTGTACACAGTAAGGCTCATACTGGTTTTCCACTTGTCTCATATATTGATGAATGATTTTAAAGCATTTATTCAGACTCAAAATGTGTCAGTAGAAATACAAATTTTTAAGTTATTTAGGATATAGCACTATGTCTAAGAAACAACTCACGCCAATAGAAAAATTTAGACAATCAACTTCCCTAAGTTTTAAAAATTCTCATATCAAACCTTTTCCCACAAATATCTTCCAGAAGAGACTAATTTCCATAATGAATTATTAAATAATTATAAATTATGTTGACATTAGGTTGCATTAACATGTGAAGTTAAAACAAAAAATTCTCTATCATTTTTGAACTATTTTATTTCCAAGGTCAGATTCAAAATTCATTTTTACTTAAATGCTTATTATGTGAGCAACTGTCCCTGAAAATAATTTAAAAAATATATTAAAAACCCTAATCACAAATTTACATTATTATTTCTATTCAGTAAATCAGAAACAGCCTCTCATTATTATAATGATTGTTTAGCATTATTTTTTTCTGTACATAGATTAGTTGCACAATTTCTCCAAACATGCTTCATTATGACTAATAAAAAACACAGATAAATAGTGTAGATACACAAATTAGGAAGGATATAATGTTAATAATGTTATTTTAATTTATACTCCCAAGAAAATTTACAGCAAGGTATAAATTTACTTCATGAAGAAAATAAATGAAAAGATAATGAAACTCTAATTAAAATTACACTCTGATGTACAGATGCAAGGATGAGAAATTCCAGCTAGAGCATCGTTAACCATGTACACTAACATTTGTTTGTACTTATAGCTAGGCATGAATTTATTTAAAAAACCCCCAAGACCTCATTTCAGTATCCAAACACATGCTTAGTGCCCCCTAAAGATGGTGTGTTTAAGTTGCTCAATAGCAGCAGATTACCCACATGCTTAAGAGCAAGCCCAAGTGAGTGCTTTGCTGAATTCAAGTCAAAATGTGACTCAGTCACAGGCTTAATTTGTGCTTCTGTGCTGGATGAGGGGCGGAGTGGGGAGATGTGGAAGCAGAGTGCCTCATCTTTCATAATTTTGTGTCAGGGGTGTGAATTGTGTCAGTCCTTGAACTCCTAGGGCAGAAGTGGGAGGGTTTAGCTCTAGAAGCTGGACAGACACAGCAAGAGCATGGCTCACTCACTGCTTGACAGCCAGCACAGCTAGACTGATAGATATGCACTTAAAAGCAGAGGTGGGATCAAGATGTAAAGCACAGCACGCCAAGATCACAGTGTCAGCAGTCTGCATGCAAATTACATAGTGTGAGCCACTGATACCATGCCATGCACAGCTGCAATTCTTTGTGTGTTTCTTTGCAAGAGCACACCACAGCTAATCCTGCATGCCAATTGCCTATGCAAAACAAATATGCAAAGTGAATGCATATTTGCTTATACATAAAGATCAAAAGCAAAGTGTCGTACCTTTTTTTTTTTTCCGAGGAATATAAGGAGTCACTGAAGAGCCACGAGTAGAGGGTAGGAGTCCTCCTTCAGTGCATCTAGATACACCCCTACCACAGTCTCTCTCACCTACTTGATCCGAAGCTGAGTATGAAGGGATTGTACACCTATGTCTTCAGACACCACAGATGGTCCTTATATCCCACAGCACCCTAGCAAACCAGCCCAGGCCAAATAGCTCAGTTGAGGCTTTTCTCTCTCCCTTCATTACCCCAAGCATATTTTTTGGTTTCCATGTTCCATAGTACCCTGATGTTTGCCTTAAAGACAGATCAGTTAAGAGACAGCAAACACTTGCCTCTGTAAGCTCAGAGAAGGAGGGAGTGAGTAAACATGTACCCTTCTCCACTTTGATGGGTTGAAAAGGTATTTCCAAAAGACTTGAAATTAAATTCACTGATTTCTACGTCCAACTCAATTTCTTGATGACTCTAGAATAGCTGGAGTGAATCATCTAAGATGCAAGGACACTACAGTTTTGTTCTAAATTGCTCTGAAGTTTGTGCCACACTTTGCAACTGCAAACAAAGTGGATCTAAACCCCTGCAAGTCAGAACGATTTGGTTTTACATTTGTTTCCTAGGCTGATATGATGCAAAGATACTGATCAGTCTAGAATTACTCACTAATTTTTATATGCTTCTGAATAGCCTTTATAGAATTAGAAACCTAAGACATTTAATCTAGTTACAATGAGTTCTTTTTTGTCAGCAATTTATATGCTTATGTTTTCACCATTATCTACACAAAATATTTTCAATCATAAAACCAGGCAGCATTCATTTTGGCTTTTGGCCTTCTATTTCTCATACCTCACTGATTATCCTGACCTGTCTTTAGACTAGCAGCACTATACTTTAATATTTTTCACTTTGGGAAAGGTCTCTCCTTTGGAGCCTATGGAAGAAACATCATGGGACAAAGTACAAGACACTCCAGACTCAAGGCTTCAGCATTTGCATTGTGGTCAGCATTAAAGACTGGATTATACAGCTAGAAAATTGACAAACAAAGAGACATCTCTGACAATCTTAAATTCGTTCTTATGGAGAAGGAAAATCTGTTATAATCTTTGTAAAAAGCATCATAGGAAAGGAATATTTATGGAAGCCTCTAGAAAAAGCATTTGTAAATATTACTGTACTTCCATTGAAATTAATAATACAAAAACTTGTTGACTTCAGGAACAAGTCAATGTCTATAATTAAAACACAACTAGGAAGCTATATAACATAACTGATGCCATTTTTCCTTTACTCTAAGGAAATTAATCTGTCCACACTGTGTCTTCCCACTGTACAATATTTTGTTTAATTTCTAGTTCTCTCAATAATCTAAAAGTTCTAGAGTCTGCCTAGATATTTATTTGTTTCAGATGAGAAAGAATTGAGCACCAACAATTCTGCCTTATCTTCTCCTCCCAAGTTAAGGTTATTCTGATTTTCAAAGCTAGTTCACCAAAGATTACAACAGCAGAACGTTGTTCTGAGCACTCATGCTATAACATACTAATAAAAAAAGGTTCAGGAAGAGCTAACACACAGGATACAGAGGAGATGCATCAAATTCATTAGGAGAATGTCTGTGGTGGGAAAAGGCTTTCCAAAATGTGCTAGTGCTCTTTGGCCCTTTAGAGACTCCGGGCCACAGTCTGGCCCCTGTTCTCTACACCTTGTACCATTATTTTGCTGAGTTCACTCCAACAGCATACCTGGCTGTAAAAGAAAAGCTCAAGCAGTCGCAGGGTAGACTCTGTGGTGTAGAGGGGGAAAGGACAAGGCAGGCTGCAATCAGCAAAGATGGGCTTCACCCAGAGGGCTGGGGGACAGCACCAGCAGCTGTAGAGGCCCTTGCACAATCCTGTGTTTTCAAGAGGGGACAGTGGATCAGAGCACTTTGAAAGCCATGAATTTTCTGACCTGTCTTGGGAAGCAGATGAAGCTTGGGCAGGAAACCTTTATTTTAATTCTCATTCCTGACAGATGAAAATGTTTTCTGCTAGTTGCCTTAAAGAAAAGAAAAAAGAAATGAAAGCCAGCACAAGCTTTTTTAGCATTATTTGTTAATATTTTTTGGCAGCTGTACATGCACTACTCTCTTGCTGTGACCATAATCGAAGCCTAATGTTGCTCCCAAGGAATGCTGTGGCAGTATTCCCACCGACTGCACTGCGAGCAGATTTGGGGCCTTTGTTTGGTCAAAGCTGTTCCAGATGGAGTCCAGAGGATTCCCACCCAGCATTCCAGTTGTAAAGAATGACTCTGCCTTTCTCTTCCAACAGGAGTTCTCTGGCTCTAGGTACAGTTGACCCCTTAGGATCAACTGTGGAAACGACCCACTACCATTGTGCAGGATGACTGACCTCTTGGGAGAAAAGGACAATGCCATGATTTATTACCTGCATACCTGTCTAATCAATGTTAAGGTGCTTATATTCAGTATAATTCAGTTTAATGTTGTTGTATATGTTGAAAGGGTTTTTGCTGATCAAAGGAATGTTGCTGCTCCTAGAATAGAATTATAATTGTAGTACACCAATGGAACAGATTTTTGAAGGATGTGAACTTGTAAATCCTAGTACTGGTGTACCTACCCACATGAAACCATACCAGGAATATGATTCAGGGAAAATGTAAGGTACCTCAAAAGGAAATCTTACAATCAGGAAAGGGAAAATTCTTTAGTTCTTTTGGGATCTTTATTGGTGAAAAATTGCTTAGAAACTTATATTTGCATCACACTTCATAAAGTACTAATGTTTTCTATCATTATTAGTGAACTATTAGCCTAGCAGTAATTTTTGTGATGAGCTGAAGTGGGGCTAGTTGACAGACAACAGATGTGCAGAAACAGTAAGCTTGCTGGTACTTTCTACTTCAAAACTCACTGGTCATTTCTGAAAATGTAGGCTGCTATTATCATTATACACTACTTTGAAACAAAGCTCTTCCTCTCTCGACTTTATTAGTAACTCACTGCTGATCTATGGCTCTAATTTTGTAAGCAAACTGGTGTTTGTTCATGCCAGTAGGACTTCTGAGCAAAGACTGCAAATTTAGGCCAGTAGAAAAATAACCACCCAAGTTACCACAATACCCAGCTTGAAATTTTGGTCCAAAGCATTGGATTTAACAATACCATAAAGCATTGCCAAGCTCTAAATTCAGATGAGAAGATTCACCAAATCATGCATAGAAGTTTTTCAAATCCATACTTATTCAGAAACTTCCAGGATAAGAAACTAAACTTTGTCCTCCCTTATGTTATGAGGCTGAGTCTGTGCAGGCCCAAAGGCAAGCAGCCTGATTAGTATTCTAATCAGAATACTAATACACAGAGAAACACTGCCACACCTGTGAAGAATCCATTGGCACAAGGCATCTGCATGCTTAGATGGAAGATTTCTTGATGGGAATGGCTGCTTGTATAGGACATTGACACCTTCGGTACACACTGCAATCACCAGTTTAAGAATTTGTTTAATAAATCCAGATTTCCTAGTTCTGGTCAGTTTTGGCTTAGAAACCTGACAGACTTCAAACACATAATGACATCCAAACACTGTTAGTGTGTTCTAAGAACAATTATGCTAATATGTGACCATTTCACTATGGCATGCATTGAGGAGCTATTGCACATACCAAGCAAATTATTTAGGCATTCCTGTAACACATCTAATATGCTTGTGCATTGAATCAATAATCTGAGAAAAACAGTAGTTCTGACCAATTATGTGGGGAAGAAAGCAAAACAATATACAGACTTCACTTTCTTTTGAATCATTGTAGATGTCCCTGTTTGCAGAGGGGCTTCATTGGCTTGGTTACTTTACAAGACTAGGAAATACATATAAGCTTACAAAAGCTAACAGACAGCAGGAGGTGTGGGAGGGGAACAACTTTTTTTTTCTACATTCAATATTATTCACTGAAATAGGCTTGTTTGCTTGTTTCTTAGTATCTTGGGAGCAGTGATTAAAAACAAACCCAACAATATTTTCTTGTAAGGTTCTGAATCAAATAGCCTTCCTTTGACTTCACCAGACACTCAACTGAGCTTTGAGTAAAGTTGGTGATTGCCTCCAAGTGACACAGCAGTGACCCAGACTTTGCAACCAAGAAGTAGAAATAACTGTAATGCCTTATGGGCTTCCAAAACCTGTCCAACAGTTTTGCTTTTTTTAACACACATTTCAATCTGATGAAAGATGGGCAAGGAGCAGAAAAAGCACACATAAGGTATGTGATACTTTGTGTTCAGCAGGCAAATCTGTATGACATTTTCTCCTTCCATTTTCTCGATGAGTGAGTGAAAGCTTGCACATGTTTGTCAGACTGGCCCTCCATTAAATGTCTCTTCATGGAAATAAGGGGATATTTATGCACAGTGACTAATGAATGGATGCATTCCAGCATCTGCTATTGTGTATTTCCTGTAAAGTCATTTATTATTCTATCTAACAAACACAGTGTTCTTGGGTTGATGCTTAAGATTAATGAGGCATTTACTCCTATTCAAGAAACAAGTTCAGAAGACGCATTTTCTCCCATTCAGCTGTGCTGATAGTTTAATTAATGCCATTAATACATATAAGTCACCAAGAACTGTTTTATGGTAACACTGAGGAAAGTTGGCAAAGCAAGGAAATTTCAGAGGTAAAGCTGCAACATAACACTTCCCTTTGTTTCCAGGTAGTATAGGATTCTCCAGAGAGTGGGTGATCTTACAGACTACATGAGTAACAAAACCTCAAGATGTAATGAGCTGAGGTAATGACAGAATATCAGTCTTAACTCTGCTTGTGTGGGCTTAGTCACATCCTTAATGTGATTTCACTACAAATTTATTTTTATGTAGATGCATGTTATATTCCTATCCTCGTCCCTCACTTACCCCCCAGTATTAGAGACAAAAAGGAAGAAAATGCCCTCTTATTGAAATGTAAGAGTTGGTACTCTAGACCATAACCAGTGCTATGGTCTACGGTTTAAAGATATATTAGGGGAATTTTTCAAAGTATGTACAGTTTCACTGATATGAGAGGAGGAATTTAATGGCTCTTTCAGTGCTCGTACAATTTTTTTCCTCAAGTTTCTTCATGCTGCCTTTTTCTGTTAGGGATGCCTAATTGCCAGGCCCACTTAGGCCAGCACAGAAAGCCAGGCGTGAACTGGAATATTACTGGGCTCACATTTCAGAAACAGAGAACTGGAAATCAAGGAGTGAGCATGGGAATATGCATGTTTAAAGGAGGGGATAGAAAATAAAAATACAATGAAAAGGTGGTACTAAACAGGGCTTCCTAACCTTGGTCTCAGAATAAAACAACACATAAAAGTACACCACTCAGGCATCAAAACACAGGCCTTCTCATGCTGAAGTCTTATCTAGAGGTAAATTTTCAATCACAGACTCATGACTGGGTTAATCTCCCTGTTGTCACCCAAAGTGATCATCTCATGACCTCCCCAGATGCAGGGATTATGCACAAGAAGCATCTTGAAGACGACATTCTTACTGAAATAGAACAGCAGTGCAAGGACCAAATCTACTAGTGATTCAGAGAAGTAAATGCAATAACCTACAGCCATTTTACAGCTATAGAGAGCTGCTTGCTAAGCTTCTAGAGACAAAGAGCTGGTTTAATTTGTTTGCGCCTCCTAAGAGAACTTTTCTTTCCTCATTTTCAGTTTTTATCTCAAGGACTGGTAACAGGAAAAGAAACTAACATAACAATGACAAAATCCCAAACCAAACAGCCTTTCAACATCATTTTAGCTCTCCAAACAGGAGACATAAGCAAATCAAAGGACAACTGGCACTGCTTATAGAGGAGCACTAGATCTTAGTGTGCCCAGGCTGTTGGCAGTGCTTTGTCAGCACACAGCTTTGTTGCTTGAGCTAACACCTTCTAAAAAGCCACTCCCAGCCTGAAGTGGACAACTCCAGGTACAGGGATGGATGTTAAGTTTGGTAGAATGCCTGGTAAAACAAGGGACTCATGGAGACCTGTGCTCTGAATGCTATTCCAATTGCTTAAGTAAGTCAACAAAGTCCACATAGCTCAATAGGATAAAAAAAGAGACCTTGAGTGAGACATTTAGGTCTTCAAGAAATATTTCTAAAACCTATCCTTCAACAAAACACTTTTTCTCATAGTGAAATTTCATTTAACGAAAGAACACTGTATGAACGTGTTTGTTACTTATAAAAACACCTCCTCTTCCTGCTGTCCTGGCCAGAAGCTCTGAAATGGCCATAATATTGTAGTAAACATCTGAGCCTGAAACAGTGATGCTATCAACAGGTGCAAGGACACACTATGAGCAACCATGCAGTAAGACTTGCTAGACAGGCATCAGGGATACAGATACCACCCATCCCTTACTGTGGGAGTTATACAGATAGAATTAACACATCATCTGCCCAGAGAATAAAATATAACACATAGTCTAATTCTCAGCATCGTTAAAGACAACAAACCTATTATTTAAATTTATTTCTCCAAATTGTTTGTAAGTTTGATCAACAGCCTCAAGAAATGTATTTTTTTTTTCTGCAAAGGTTTCCTAGTGCTTAGCCTGCAGCTGTTAGCATTGGATTTCAAGACACACTGTACTAAACTGCATTAGGCATGTGAAAGGACTTTCATTCCTCATTAGCTGCGCATAAGAAAGGATTGTAACTTTTAAAAAGAACTAAGCAGCTTTATAAAAAACTTGAATTTTGCTCTAACAAAAATCATACTTGTTAAAACTTTTTTTTATTCCCAGCTGAACTATGCTTCAACTCAAAGCAAATAAGGTCATCAGTTGACTCCATTCTATTAGAGGACAGCATTTAGAGAGGGAGAAGGGGGAAAAAAGAAATAAAAAAAGAGTCCAATAGGTCTTTGAACAGTGGTCCCTTGTCTGTCACATCAAGACATGGCTTCTACTTCACACACTATTGACCACAAAAAGCAATCTTGCGACTTTTGAAGCCCCATCACAAAAAAAAAGAGTGCAAGAGAAAACTTTTCTTGAAATGTCAAGGATGGGGGGCTGACTGCTCTCATCTCGTATGATTAATGACTTGTGGCCTTCTTGTGTAGAGGCTGCTAATTAGCTTCAGACTGATTAGGGCTGCAGAATGCAAAATTCAGCTTGATAATCCTGGACAGCCTCCATTCCCCACCTCAAACAAGCCTGGTGCAGAAACTCTGGCATCCAGTTATGTGGTAAAAACGTGCTCATTTGAGCTGATGTAATTCCAAGAGACTCTGGGCTTCACCCACTAGAAACTTGATCTGCAGTGTTTTCCTGTATAATTAACTTTCAGTCCTGTCCTAGTTACCTGCCTTTTATCTAAATACTTGCTTCATACTTTGAGTAAGCAGACATCATATACTAAAAATTTAGTTAAAAAGCAAAACAAAATAGCAGGAGGATACTTTTAATCTTTCATTATCCCCTTATTAACAAATGAGAGCAAATTCATTATAATGTTTCTAAAAAGTTGCACATGGCCTTCTTGGATGTTCTTTATAGATGCATTTAAAAAGAGAGAAGAAAAGCAGCAGTTCCTAAATTGTTATTGCCTAGCATTCTGACCACCTGCTTTACTGGACTACATGCTGAACCCTTTATTTGGTAATAATCGCTTGCCATAGCTATAGAGGTGGAAGTCTAGCACACAGGGAGTTTCCATCCCTTCTGCCATGACCCCCTCCTTCTCTCCTCTCAGCCTTGGATTAATTCTGCTTGTTACATTGACCTTCACATAGAAAAGCAATACATTCTACTAACACAGGAGGGTTGCAAATACTTATGCCAGTGTTTTAACATTAACATCATCCAATTGATGCACTACAACATAAGGCTGATTAGCTTAATAACTGATTACTCGTCCTCTGGGCACTAGCAACCAAAATTAGAAATTTTAGCAGTTCATAAAACAAAGTAATATGAGCTTATTTTTTTAGATACCTACAGTTCCGAGAGGGAAGGGAAGAAAAAATAATGTTTCTAGGCTTGTACCAAAGAGGGAAAGTTTCTTGGTTTGGGTGGGATGGTTTGAAATGCTAATAATTTCCTCTCTACTGAATAATAACTAGATAAAAAGACCATGTAAATATCTGTGCACAAAGATAAATTAACCAAATTATCATAGTTGAATTAATTTTAATCTCACATACATACAAGTCTGAATACCTTCAACATATGAGCTGCTTGAATTCAAGAGGCTTCCTTTGATGCTCTGGATTTCTCAGAGCATCCTTCACTTGTTCCAGCCATTACTCGCATTACTCTACACCCACAGGACACCTGTTACACCAGGTATGGCATGTTTTGAAGTGAAAAGACAGTCATGCTTCAAAAGAGTAGGTTCCACTATTGCAAAAATACTTCCACATGAGTAGGCAGCAGGCCTTGCCAAGGGGAGAGTTTGCAGGGGTAGTGCTCATATTAGGATGAAAGACAACAGGTGGCCATTGGAAATAGCAACTTAAGGGACCATGAGATGACTGCTATAGACAATGCAGGGAGAGGGCATCATCCACAGCCTCTTTCAGGTCCCAAACAGGAAGCCTAAGTTTATGCCTAACTTGAAGCATGCAAGCAATCTCTTTGAAGCCAGTAGTAACCAGATTTTTAAGTACTTGTGTGTCTATGCATTTATTTTCGCTGTAATTATGCAGCATATACACTGTGTGGTGTAAACACTAACAGACCAACCTCAGCATTCAGTAAGGTAGCACAGTTCCTCCAGCATCAATATATTGCTCAAGACCTGGGATTTAACTTATTGTTTATAAGCATTTTTCTATGCCTTACCCTGTTTCTTTTTTGCCTTGTTTTGCTTTCAGCAAGGCTCTCTGTAGTATCATAACTCACAATCTTTCTAGTCTAGGACTTTGTTTATAAAACCTCTATTGTTCCAGAACAATGGAGTTGTGACCTGTTCGAAGGCAGGACTGCAATCAGGGCCCTCTCCGTACTTTCTCAGGGTGCACTTTGTGACCAAGTGAATAGACCACACAACCCTATTGATGTCAACCAGGAGGGGAAAAATAGGCTCCTTCAATAAATCTCAACATAAATCTTCTTGCCCTATCTGACCATCTGTATTCACCTAAAGCACAAAATTAATAAACAGAACAAGTATCCCCAAGCCTAAAAGATTGAAATACTGCTTGCAGACCAAAATAGATTTGTTTCATAGTTAGGGCAGTTTTGGGAAATTCACAGGCATGGAAAGCAACAGGTGGAAACATAGCTTGGGCCAAGACAAAGTGAATGAGATTGACCCTAGCATCATGAATATGCTTCACTCTTCTGTGTCAGTTCCCTGCTATAAATTTTCTGTGGCAGGTTTGTGGCTTCTGTTGCTTTCTTATCACCATTGACTTTGGTTTTCTAATTTTTGCCTTCAATGTTACAGAACAATTATCCATAAAACACAAGTACTAGCAGTGAAACAACCACAACTTTTTTCCTTATCTGAAAATGCCACATTCTGCAGTTCTGGTTTTGAAGGTCAGGTAAGGGCTGCTTAGAAGAGGTTAAGGATGACCATGTCTCTTTTGAAATATACTTCTAGCCACTCATCAGTGGCATTCAACCTCATTCAGCTTTACATATTTTTTGTACATATGTTAAGAACATGAAGTAAGATAGTCAAAGAAATCACTGCAGTCAAGAGAAGTAAAGAGAAGGGTTTTCCTTAACTTCAGTGGAAACAGCCTTCACATGTTGCCTAGTGTATTCTAGGCAGTTAAAACATGTGCATTCAGTATAAATTTTCATTTTCATTCATGAAAGAAGAAAACCAAAAAGCCAGAGCAAGCACTGAAATAAGCAAACAAATGGAGCCTCCAACTTAATTGCATAAGTGTTTGTGGGAAAACTGAAAGCACTTCATAGCAGTGCTACCTTTTTGTCCAGTGTCAATACATCTTCTAGCACAGCAGGGTTCCAGATTGTGATCAAGTCTTTCAAACAGTGCTGCATTGAGCAACAACAGTGTAAAGACAGCTAAAGGAAATTTATTTCTAAATTAAAATCATTATTTATGTTTTTAAGCATTCACTCCATTTTGACAGCAATAAAATCCTTCTATAATGTCTTCCATCTGAGCAGAGCATATCAAAGTGCTTTGCAACCAATTACTGGTTAAAATGTGTAAAAGAAATTTAATTGTTATAATGGAAGGCAAAAGATCTCAGTCAAGTCCTGCTAGAGGGAAAATACTACTGTACATTCATCAGGACTAAAAGCATAACAAAACCTGATTTTATAAAGTTATATTTCTGCTGAATCAAGTAATATTTATCATATATAACCTTGTATAGCAAATTCCAGGCAACTTGTTATATTGCTGGTTAGAAATCACTTCAACTTAAAATGATTGTTCAGGTACCATTAGTAAAATTGCACACTTATTGGTAATATAAGCTATCCTACCAGATCAACATTTGTAGATCTGTAGCTGCTGACCTGGTCATACCTACTCAATGACTAACCACTCAGAATGAGTGAAAAACTAAGCTGGGGAGAAACATACCTGTGAAGCAAGCAAACACTCAACTTGGATGCTCTCAACAGAAAAGAAGGAGAGCAATCAAATAGAGCTCGTGGTGTGAGAGACGCATGCAGGGGACCAGCCTAGGGGTAAAGTAATGCGGGTGAATCCACTGCTCTTTCTCGAGGACTTGTGAAGATTAAAAGAGTTGTCCATAGAGCACCTTCCATGAGGAATTCATTCGCCTGTGGTGAAAATACACGAAAAAAAAAATGAGCAACCTGAAAAGACCTCATTTATGATATCCCTCCCCTCAATCCCTCCAGATAGGCAAACCTATTTAGAACATCCACAATCTATTCATTTAGTAGCACTGAAATTATTAAGAATGTGTAAAAATGTAACTACTTCTAGTAAAGCTAGAATAACTGTGCTTTGCTCTAGCATAAAGCATTTTACAAGGTACTATAAAGCAACCCTACCATGCACAGACAATGCCTTTGCTCCCGAGTAATATGCAAAATACTTTGCTAATCCACCTCACTGCTTTTATAGTCTGATGATTGGTTCAACAGCTGAGTATCAGCACCAAATCAATTCAGGTGTCCTCGTTAATACCTTCATTCACCGTGGCTATAGGGCATAGGCTGATTGCCTGAGCACTGAAGGGATGGCAACAACACCCAGCTGCCGCTACTCCCATCAGCAGAGGACCTGTGGAAGGCTGTAAGGATAATTGGAGTTCAGGGGATGCTGCAGTACCATAGAAGAGGGTAAGGAAGGGTGGGGCCACCAGGGGTACATCTGCCCAGGCAAACCCATTTCTACTGAGATACTGCACACAGAATTAAGTGTGGCAGTTGAGAAGTAAAAATGCTTACATCTGTGTTAGAGTCTGTGTGTCTGAGGCACAAAACATCAGCCAGGTAGCTAAGGAACAACCTGAGAGATCAGAGCATAGACGTGCTAGAGGAGACTCGAGGGAAAAGAACCAGAGAACAGCTTGGGGATATGAAAACCTGTGATAACAAGTAAAAAAAAACCATTCAGGTTAGGCATCTATTTTACAAATTAAGATACCTGAAAATACTTTGTAATAAGTCTAGTTGTTGGGCATCTATAAGAGAGTAGTAGGGCCAACCAAGTTAGCATCAGAAATAATTATAGGTCCACCACTGAGACCATCACAATCTACAGACACTCTTGAGACAATAATAATACATTGGTTTGGTTTGAAAGTGACCTTTAAGGTCATCCAGTTCTAAATCCTCTACTGTGGACAGGGACACTTTCACTAGACCAGGGTGCTCAGAGCCCCATCCAACCTGGTCTTGAACACTTCCAGGGATGGGGCATCCACTCCTTCTCTGGGCAACCTGTTCTAGATACTGTGTGTTGTTAGACAAATTGTGTATAAGCTTTTGAGCATACAATCTTTTGTTTGATGACATGAAGGACCTAAAAATGGTTACATGGCCAAACCTGGCCTCTTGGCATTTTGGATATGATGCATAAAACTTTGGAGAAATAAATTTCTTATTGCATAATATAAACCAGCTCTCCCAAGCTAGGTCATAACTGATTGAGGGACACCCAGAGCTTCTATTTCCACTTAACAACTATTTTCAGCAATTTGTGGTGTACTACAAAGCTACCCAAACCAAAAACACTGTGCATTTTAGATGCTGCATAAAAATTAGTACCCTGGGATGCATGCAGTAAATAACCAGTACTTAAAATTGGTAATTAAAATTATTGATAATAAAAAAAAAAAAGTCTCCAAGCAAGTCATCATAATGCTTAATAATTGATTGTAATAAATACTAATTAATTAATTTATAAGGTAATATAACTTTATATCTTTATTCACTCTCCTAAGAAATATTTCTATTGTATTATGTCAACAATTTAATACACAAATATAATTTATAATTATTTATTATTAGTTTCCACAGTTAATAAAAAGCAGTTGTTTCATATAAATACCAAAGCAATCTTCAGAGCACATCTGTGTCCCCAGCAAGCATTCAGTCTGGCTTGATTCCTTTCACCATCTGTGAGCCTGTAGGATGGAACTGCACCAGCCAGCTGAATGTCCCAAACAGCAGAATGAGCAGGCCTACAGGGAGGACCTTGCCCTAACCTGGGGTTTACCAGCATCCAGTCTGTCTATCTCCAGAGCCAAACACTTCCACTGGGAAGAGATTCAGTCACTCTTCAACAAGAAAATCATCCCTCCATACTGAGTTAGTAGTTCTGAATAATCTCTGCCACCCCTATAAATTTCCTACCTTTCTGAAATCTGTCCATATACTGCTTCATCTTCTAAGACAGTATTCCTCTTCCTCCATTTGCTTTGCTAGGGATGCAAATATTTATGACAGTTTTTTTCAACTCAGCTGTTTGCTTCATCTGTGAACGTTATTGGGTATTACATTACCTCTTTTGTGCCACTTGGGATGTATATCTCCTGCTGCACTCGCATTCCTGAAGTGGAGCATCTCTCAGCAAGAGTGGCTACAATGAGCAGGGCAGCATCCTCTGTGGAGCTCCAGGAATGTGATTGCTGGTGGTTCCTGCAGGGCAAGGGGACACAAATCTCCTGCCTGCTGTGAGCTCAGAGCCAATGGTGAGGCCAGCTGGTCACCTTTTCACTGTGCACACTGAGAGGGAGGTGCTGTCCTGCATAGGAAACAAACCTGCAAGCCCTGGCTCTAGGATTGAGGTGATTATGTGATCAGCACCATCCTGCCTAGTACCAGGAATTCAGTCAGGACTGGAACAAGTGTTGCCCCCTAGGCACAAGAGATCACATCTACTACAGCGCTAGTAGGGATGGTGGTGAGGCATGTGGTAAATAGGCCACACCAAAACCTATCACGCTTGGATCCCCACTCCTGTATCCTAGGGTCATCTCAGAAGGCCCAAATTGTGCCTGAGTCACACAGTAGCCTGCATGCCCATGTCCTTGCCACTATTATGATCAGCTGACAATGCCTTGACAGTACCGCTGTATCTCAGTCATGCCATCGGCATCAAAGCCTGATTAGCAAACAGAAGAAAAGGAAGAGGATTCACACTGCTCTTCTAAGGTTTCTAAGGTTTATGAGTGCTGGCATGCCTTTTTTTTTCCTCTGAACTTGAAATCCTGGGCACACTCACCATCTGCCTGCTTTGTTAGGCACCTCCATGATGTTTGACAATAGCTAGTTGCCCTCTCATTTAACGGGAATTATTGATCTAACTCATAAGATTCAGTACACACAGTATAGGTTGTTTTAGGTCAAGGAATAGCCCTTACCTCAGCCCAAAGTACAGAAGCGTACTGATAACTTTCAAGGACGCCACTAACTGACCTGTTTTTTGATTCCAAGCAAAAGACAAAGTCATGGGATGGCAGTAGCCAGGCCTCTTCATCTCAAGAGAAGTATGACAAGAGCTGGATATTATCCTAAGTGCTTCCCTTGCTCTTTTAAAAGAGCAGGTCTTGACACAACCACCAAGACCTCATGAAGAGTTGCCAAATTTGTCACCTCAAGGGGTACTGCAATGCAGTAGTTGCAAAAAGGAGGAAGCTAACCTCAGGGAGCTCAGACCTGGGACAAGTTTTTATAAATGCATAGCTGCCATTCTGCTTGCACATTTGCTGTCAATATGAAGCTCTACAGGATGAGGTTAAGAGCTAGGCTCCGTGGCTGACTCATCTAGCAGACACAGTGCTCCTGTGGACTGTGTTGAGAGAGAAACACAAGGAGTAAAGGGATTATACTATATTGTAGGTCGAGAGCCAGTTTTGGTGGAGTGTTAATCTCCAAGAGTATCATTGCCAAAGTCACTCCTTAATGTAGCAGTTCAAGAGACAGCCTCTGTCTTAGAACCCGAGGCTAACCTATTTGATGTCACACAGCAAGAAGAGCAGGTGCTGGGTTTGCAATGTATATTTGATGTCTAGTGTTGAAAAGTGAATTGATTGAAATGCTGTCAGGCTGCATTTTGAATGATTGCACTACTAATGTCACCTAGAGGTAACTTGATGGACATTCTGCCATACATAGACTACAGTAGGCTGGAAATCATCATTTGCAAATCATCACCTTTGAAAGTACAACAACCAATTCAGCTGAAAAAAAAAAAAGGAACTGGAAACATGTTGAAGAAACATTAACCTGAGGAAGTGAGCAAATCAGGAACACCAAATATTTAGGCTCATGGATTTCTCATTATGGGGATTTTCAGCCAACTGTATTTTTTTGGGGTTTTGCATTTCAAAACCTGTGTTTTGTTTGATAATATAATTCCACCACAGGAAATCTAATCAGTTTGTATTCTAAAGTTTTAGTGATATACATTTGGGGTTTTGTTCATTTATGGAAGTAATTTTACAGAATCTGTCACTATATACAAAAGTGACAAAATGAGTAGTAAAATACTAGCAAAACATATCCTTTTGAAAGGATATGGGGATTTAGCTAACTAATTCACATTTAGATTAATAAGAACTTAGTATTTAAATTCTATAGTGGATCATATAAATCACAGTTTTGATTTACATTTCCCTGCCCTGACACCAACCTGGGTTAGAGTTTATAAACATTCATGTCTTAGGACAGAGGTAGGGGAGATTTACTTATTTCCAATGTCAACTCTTCTCCATAAAAATAGAATTCTGCAATTAATTTTACACCAATCTGGAGATTAATTTTAGTAATGCGGGAAAACCATTGGCTTATAGGTGCTTTCAGAGCCACCATCCCAGAAAGAGGAAGAAGCAGGACTAAGGAAACATGAGTATTTCACCACAGTCATCTACTATTGTCAGCTTATGTTAGTTAGTCAGCAACAATGCTGAAGCCTTTCAAGTACCCTCTGTCAGATTTACTGAGAAATTTGGTATGAATTTACTGTGAGTGTATTTTTCTAGAAAATAACAGAGACATGGGCTAGATGTTCAACTGTTTCATTTAAAAATCTTGTGGGGTTTTTCTTCATATACCAGTGTATTTATATATATCCTCAAGGATATTATGCTTTCCTTAAGCATTACAGAACACAGCATCTCATCAAGAACATTTGAATTTCTATATGAATTTGGCACTGCACCAGGGAAACTCTATCCCTTCCACTAACAAATGGGGACAGGAAGCCATTTTGAATCTGCACAAAGTCACACAGCAAGTTAGAGAATTCTGTTCCATGACTACTGAAAACAAAAAGATACAGGAACTGCTTTCAAAACCAAGTAGAATCGGAACAAAATTCTTCTCCAGCCCCTTGAAAAGCCTCTGTTCATGATACCATGTGTAGCAGTGAGATGTTCAAGCAGACACTGCTTTTCTTGAGCAAGGAACATGGAAAGGCCAGACCTTGACTAAAGGCAGGCTGCCTGGAAGCTCTCCTGATGCAGGGCACACATGAATCCTAAATGGGGCCACTCATTAGAGAGCAGAAAGAGCAGGGCTTCTCCAAGGAGAGAAGCAGCTGGGAAATGAAGGTAACTTGAAGGAAGCCCCACATTGCCTGAACAGGACCAGGCTGGTAGCTGTAATAGAGTCCATTGACAGTCCCAGACTAGGTGAGATAAAGAGTCAATGGCAGCTTCCTTCCAGGAAACACAATCAAGAGAGGAGGCTGAAAATGTGTTTGTGACACAGCTCTAAGGTACACCAAGGATACAGACAGGAGACAAAGCTACCTTGCAAGGCACTTCTGGAATCCACCCCAAAAGCCAGTCAGGAAGCCAGAGCAATGAACGGATGGCCCTGGAACACCTATAACTTGGCTTAGCAGGCAAGGGTTGTGGGACAGGGTCTCAGGTGAGCCTCACCAAGCTCTTAAAGCCAGTCAGGACCTCATACAACTTAACCTATACTTTGGGAGGCGATGGGAGTCTAAAGCCTTGTTTAAGCAGAAATACTGCTGCTTTACCTTTTAATAAAAATATATACCTGCTCTTATGCTGAAAGACTGGCATTTGGCCAACAATAGATTAGAGTTTTGTTCAACACCTGATATAACCTCCCATATAGGCATATGTTAGGGCAAAAAAAGTTCTTCTCAAAGGGTGATGGGCAATCTTTCCTCTTACTTGTCTGCTGTGGAGACTGCAAAAATCAGTTTAGTGAAGCAAATTTGAAATATATAAATATTTGCGTAAGAAATAGAAGAAAAAAAAGGTACCCAGTATTCTGCTTTCTAAAGTGAGCCTTAAAACATTAACATCTATTAAAAATCTTAAATGAGTAAATGGTAGGTTCCTCAGTCTGTGTGACACTTTAAAGATAAAATTAATGTCTTCTAAGGGAATCTTTAAATATTTAGAAACTTGATGGCTGCCCAATTATTGAGAATTTGCATGCACATTCTTTTCTTTCACTGATCTGCTCTTTCAACATCAGGAATGGTAACACTCTGGGAATTGTTTACCCAAGATCAGCATGGTTCAAGTGTTACTTAGGATCTCAGTTAGCATTTCTTGGGTTTTAAATGTTTAGTCCTTGGGGAGAAGTGAAAATGACAGCAGGAAGAACCTGGAGTACTAAGTCCTGCTGAAGCTGGCACTTGATGACAGGAGGAGAATGAACACACAAGGCACTACATTTTATGATAGAGCAAACAGGGAAGTTTGTATTAGATTGTATCAACTTGTGTTGTGTCTTGAGCACACGTGAAAGAAAAGAAACTGACGAAAGTTACAGGGTACAAAAACAAGCAGAATGCATGGAGAACGGGAACTGTTGGGAATATACGTAAAATGGAAATAAATAGTAGAGAAAAAAAAGAGACTTGTCACCTCTTACATGACAACTGTTCTAAGTGATGGCTTTGCAGGTCAGATGAGAAAGACTTTGTTCCTTCCTTGCTCCCAGGCCTACCAGAGGGAGACCCTTTGCCCAGGGGGGAATAGCCATGGCATCTGATAATCTGAGCCTCCCATCAGAAAGATGAATAGAGTCATTTTCTCTGAAGAAAAACAGGCAACAGGCAATGAAATGTAGGAGATGTGCAGGTAGTGTGCAAATCCATCTTTGGTTGGCCTAGAACATTAGAAAGGCATCCACCACACAAGGAAAAGATATCCCACCCAAAATGCTAAGACCCATTGATTCGTGTTTGCAGAAAGCTTACATCAGGCTGTTTCAGAGCTGTCAGTCCTCTGTGGGCAAATTGATTCATCCATGGCTACAAGCACTCCAGCAGGGTTTGGATGCACAGACTCTGGCAAACATCTTGCTGACCCTGCTGTACTACCTACCTGCGTCCAAGCCCGTAGATATGTTCCATCCTCTCAGCGTCCTGCCCTCCTAGGCAGTGTTCCTGAGCACAAAGAGTGGACCTTTATTTCCTGCTGCCATCACTTGCCATCGATCAAAGCTATAGCAGTGATAACCCACTGCAGACCAGAAAGACTGTAATACACTTTTCCAGGAAGACAAATGCTTTTTGAGGATTCCCTATAGCTATAACACAGCCTTCCATCCATCCATCCATCAGTCCCTGCACTTAGAAACAAGTTGACTTAGTAAGGATTCAACAGCAACAGACAGTTTGCTCTCCCTTCCAGATGTGCTAATCTCTTTCTCAGTAGGTTAAAGTCCTCTCCCAAAACTGCAGCCATTTCTGGGAAATGCTACTGGGAAAAGGAATACCTGCCTCTCCTGTGTTACCTTCACAATATAATTGTAAATCTGTGACACTCTGAGCAGGCCACAGATTCTGCAGGTCAAACTGTAAACACTGCAGGAATTTCAGGTCCTTGACATTTCACAGAAAGCAAAGCTGTGAGACTGAGGAAAACAAGCTAAAGGCTAAGTTAAGATATGTCTACCAGCTCCTAAGAAGGATCAGTTCAAATAAGGAACTGCAGTCACAATTTCCTGCTTGATTGTCACTTTCTTCCAGTGAAGAAATAGTCTGCAACTGGCCCTTGTCAGGAACAAATTACTTTCCCTTCACTGCCAAGTCAGCTCCACATGCCCTGTACAGAAGAGAAGCAGCACTGCAAAAAGCCAGTTTTCCCCAGAGGTTAGGAGCTACACAGGCTGGTAATCTGTACAGATTATTTTAAAGGGGTAATTTACCCTGAATTTACTGAGAGCAGTATAAAGGACTAAGTGGCAGTTTCATTCTAAATTAATTGAAAAAAAATCTGCCATGCAGTATTTTGCATAGGAATTCTTATGAATGAAATTTTTTTATCCCGTGAGAGCAAGCTTTAAGGAGGGCTAAGACAGAATCTAAATCCAACCGTAAAAGAAATGTGGTGAAAGCATATTGGTATTTTAGCTTATGTTCTCAGATAGAACAAATCTGTACAAATAAAAAAGCTAATTAAAATTAATTACAACGAAAAGCTTGTTAAGACATACTATTTTCAGCCTTCCAGTTTGTTTGCTTTTAGTGTGGGCAAGATACAATAAGCATTCTGCTTAGGCCTTCCTCACTTCATTCTTTCATAAAATGTTATTTGTGTGAGAAAAAGGGAAAATCATCAACAATGAGGGTCCCAAGTGTAGGGCAGTTATACTGGAGGACCATTTGGAGTTTATTCTATGGCACAGTCTAAAAGTCCTTATTCAGCAGTTAAAATCAATGGTAACTTCACTGAGAAAGGCATGCCTGTCAGAGTGCAGGACTCTGAAGAAAATATTTTCTGTTTGAAAATAGTAAGAATAAAATCCCTAAAGCAATGATGTAAGTTTTAAATTAATTCCATTATCAAAGACTTCACATGTAGATTTCCTAATTTCTCAGTTAGGAGATGTACTTTGGTGCTTTGCTTTTCTTTGTTCAGCCTAAATGAACTTTCATAATTTTACTTTATCTATCATACTTCAGCAAGTCCTGATTTGGAATATTCTTGACTGCTTACTCAAGTTTCTGGACTTGTTCTCTCCTAGGCCGAGAGTAACTTGATCCATGCATCCTGTTGATTCTTTCAATGTCTAAAATTAGCACTGTGCATGCACACTTCCTCTACCTGGGAGCATGCTCCCCAACAGAACTCAGGCACAAAGGCCTGGGTTTTTTTTTTTGACAGTAGAAACCAAAGATTTTTACCTTTAACTTCACATAAAAGGAAGAGATTCCATCCGACTCTCATATCCATATGAGACAAGTATGTGACAATACCTTGTGAGCTATATGTGACAAGTACCATTTTGTTCAGCTAAAGGCTGAAAATGGTAACATGGTTTGTAATCCCATGTGGTGGCACCCATCCCAACATATGATCAGCAGGACCCATGGCTCTGTCAAATTCAAGCATGGTAGAAGCTATGTGGCAATCACTGGACTGCACACTTGGAAAGGTTAAAGAGAATCCCCAACCTCTCATCTGTCTCCTCCTCCACTCTTCCGTTCTCACAAGGGTCTCTTGGGACACCCTTGCTAGAACAACATTTGTCAGAAAACGGAAGGCAACCCAATGGGAAACATTAGTGAACCTGCATTTACTTTATTTAGAAATGACACCCCATCCCTGTCCCCTGGGGTAAAACTTCTTTTCTAGACATGACCTCAGAGATGTGCTACATGCACCCTGCACAATTTATCACCATGCTGCCTATAATTAGGTTTGTTAACATACAGCCTAGTGCAGTCTTGTTGACTGGGAACTTAATCAAGTTACTATTGAGTTCTTGTATGCATTGCTTCGGGTGACTGTTTTACTTGTAGAATTATAGCTGTGACCAACGTGAGGAAATTAGCTCTGGACACAAGTTTTTTACTTTTTTTTCCCCCTACATGTGAAAATATTTAGCAAACAGTGACAATGATGGAAAACAGTAGGAAACAAAATGTTCTACATTAGTATAAAACATGAAAAATGCAGCAAGGACCCTCAGTGGTACAACATGTGTTATGCTGGCTGGCAGTCCATTAGGCTTGATAGACATTTCACTTACCTAAGTCAAATATAACAGTCTAGTATTCATTAATATAAGAAGGGGGTTGTGGAATCAAGCCTACCATCTGGTTAGAACGACAGAATAATCTACAACTCATGATTAGGTCTAAGGAGTGGAATTTCACTTTAATCTTTTTCATTGCTCGAAATTTCCATCTGCGCAGTACGGCACATCATTTTTCTTCAAGACAAATGTGCTGTTTTTCATGTTCCAAAATTAGATCAGAAGAAAACGATTAATCATGTCATGGCCTGGGAAAGGAAACAAAGCCCTGATATTTCTCTCTCTCTCACTCCCCCCTCAGCTCTTTCCCCCAGCCCCCACCCCTCCCAGCTCTGGCTCTTTGCAAGGTCCTTTCTTTCCCTACCTCAATTTTCAACACAACTTTCAGAGATTCACATTGTGGTGGGCTAGAAACACTCAGAAAAGAGGAATCTAAAATAAAGATGTGGCTTTGATCTGCATGACCATTTTTATTTTCCTCTTACCTCTCCCCCACCCCCAGTTTGCCACTTCATCGTTTCCTCCTTCCCTCTCGCTCTCTCTCCCTCTCCACCCCCTACCATGTGCCCCCTGGCACAGGACGACAGATGGTGACCTGTTTGCATGTGACACCGTAACTGAATCTAAACTCAAGGAAACAAGTCACCGGGCTGCAAATTAGTGAGACCACACAACTGTCAGGTGGCAGTCCCCTTTGACAGTTGTAGGCCATTATAGGAACATTGATGTTTTCACAGTGTGACAAAAAGGAATCCTTTTTGCAGCAGACCTGTCTGTCAGCTGGCTCTCAAGTCATAACAAATCCCTGGCACTCAGCTGAGGCTGAACATTCGCAGCGTCAGGAGGATGATAAATGACCTGCAGGGCTTTGAAGTGCCTTGGCAGTTCAGATGGGTCCGTAGTGCTGACAGAGAAATATACACAACAGCGTAACCAATAATGAGAACATTAAACATTCCTGCTTTGTGACAGGCTGACAGAAAAACCCAGCCTCACATCAATCATCTGTGGAGATATAACCTTGACAATTAGCCCCCTCTCTGATACTCAGAGTAACCTTTTTTTTTTCCCTCCCCACCTCCTTTTTTTTTTCTTTTGCCTGGCTTATCTTCCCTGATCTTTTTTCTCGTATGGCAGAGAGGGGAAAAAACAGCAGAAAAAAAATCTGACATCAAAAACGATCTTTTCCTTTTCCTCCCTGCAAAAATAAAATATGCCAGGACAAAGTTTATTTGATGGACTTCCACCTATTTCCCTTTAGGAGAAAGGAATATATTTTTTGCCCTATCTACCAAAGCATCTGTCACTACAAATACTCCTAGCAGAATATTGTTTACATATTATGCTTATTTTGTTCCTTAGGTTTTTTTCCTTTCCCCTACTCTTACATTCATATCAGTACATTCTGTTGTCAAGCATCATTTCCACTTGTAAGAGTGAGATGATTAAGTACACGACTGTCCCCTTGTTACTGTATTCCAGGATCATTCAATAAAATAGACAGAATCTCAGTTTCTTCCCATAACCTTGTGTTTTCTTTTTTTTCTTTTTTTCTTTTTTTTCCTTTTTTTTTTTTTTTTTTTTGTATGTGTCTGTACTGGTTTGCCATTTTTAGAAGCCTTTACAGAGCAAAAATAATCTTCCAAGGACAAACGAAAAGTGTGGCTAATTTTCCTGAAAACTAAACACTTTTTACAACCCCCTGGAATCATTCTCAATGAAGGGCAGGAATGGATCCTGATCTTGAGGACATTCTCTCCACTCACAGAGAATTTCTTCTGCTCTCCCCAGTGTGGGATCAGCAGAAATTCCTCCTGATATACATGACTGAATTCTTGCCATGGCTCTTTTCTGACAGCAGAGGCATTCAAGCAGTGGGGTCAATGGGAGTGTTTGTGCTCTGTGAGAGGCAAATTAGGCTTCTGGGCACTTTCTGCACTCCATCCTGGTGGCCTGGAGTCTCCTAAGTCGCTAACTCAACCCCACAGAGAGGTTTCAAAGGGGCCTAAGAACCCTTGTGCAATAGCCTCAATCATAAATAGGTTCAAAATGGCATTTGTTGCAGAAGATTTCATCTGGAGGAATGTCAATTATGTAAAATCCCCAAAACTTTCTGTCACTGAATTAGCAGCAAATCCTCTATGGTGTGTTGTGTTCAGGTCTCTGTCTCCCTGTTCCCAAAGGAATTTCTGTTTCACTTATGCAGTGGCAAACATGCACTCTTGCTCTCATCAAGTACAGCACAGCACAAATACTTTGATGTGAAGTTTGGGTAGTGAAACAGATTTACGCACAACCAAGTACTTGTAAATTAGAAAAAGCTGTGTTTCTAACCCTGAAGTAAAGACTGTCCCCAAGGTCCATTTTCCTACACACACTTTAAGATCCCTGTGCAATGCTCATGTAGTGGAAAGAAGATGAAAAGAAGAACAACACACAAGGCCTTCAACCTTCACTAGAGTTATAGAAGGGCCAGCGATAGACCCAGATGATGCTACTGAAATGATATATTCCAGAGTCTGTCAGCTGAGTCCTGCTGCTGTCAAGGTATGTCCTGTGCCCGTGGCCACAGCTGACTTCACTATTAGAAGAGATCAACATGAAGGAGAAAAGAAAGTTACTAGAAAGATAATCAACAGTAAGTGGCAAAACCTGTTCAAGAGTTGCCTGACCTCATTTGTACTCTGATCATACTATTCTGATAAAAACACAAACCATGCAGTGCCTTTTTCATAATACAGCAATGGAAGATTGTCCTCTGCACAACCAAGAGGAGCCATTTCAGACCCAGGTAAGTACTTTTAAGACACTGGGCTGACAATAATGGAAACAGAAAACTTCTCTTTGCCTTCATTATACCTGCTTAGTGGCTACTGACTGACTGTCACAGCACACTGGAAACATACTGTGTACCACATTCCATACTCTATGTGGAGGATCTGGAGTCAGGCATCGTGGTTGCTATGCCCTGCTCAGGCTTTGGAAAGCCCAGATGTGGTAATGCTTGCCCACTGCAGGCTGAGGCTGTAGCAAAGCCAGGCAGCAAAGCACTACAAGTGTCCTCTGGATCTGAGACTGGTGTCTGGTGATAGAGGGACATCATTCAATCTTTGGCTTCTCTACTGAGAGAATGAATTTCCCAAAGACTGATTCTTTAGCTCATTAAAAACATCAACCTGTTTGTCTTGAGCCTGTCTCACAGCCAGATGACCTTTTCTCACTATGATAGCAAGTACAAAGGAAAGGGTGCTCTCAGCCTGTGTACTGTATCTGTGGGATCTCTAACGTGCTTGATTTCAGTCTTCTTTCACACACCTTCAAAGAAACGGCCACACCTTGCTTTTTAAATTGCAGCATATATGAGTTCTAGGCCTGCCAGACAGGCTGGATAATGCCATCCCCTCTGCAGAGCCCCTCACACACAGTGAGGGAGCAACACTCGTGGAACTCCATTCCCCTTGCAGTCAGTCTCTGGCCAAAGCAAGCATGATTTCTGACCTATGAACACTGAGGGCCCAGAAATAATATCTTCTACTATCCTAACCCATTCTCACATGATGCTTTATGGCCTATCCTACAGCATCATCGGTAACCACGTTTGGGTAGTGACTGCCTAAGACAGAACCTGTAGAGGATCTTCATAAGATACAAGTGCAGAATAAATGAACACTCCTGTCTCAGCAGCTTTCTCCCCTTCTACCTGCTTATCCACAGAAGAGGACAGGCTGCTTTCCAATGAGGAGATAGATGAAAAGTTTGCCCTTGACCACCAAGCAAGGAGCTTCAGGCCTTTTGCAACTAACATTTCAGAGTTTAGCTCACAGAAGACAATGGCTGTAGCAGTGCGGGGACGCATTCAGGTCCCACTCTAAGAGTTCTCTCAGTGGAAAGGGGTGAAAGGCCTGAACCATTTGCTGAGAAGATGGCAGAGGTGGAGTGTAGCCACTTACTCCTTTTCTCTTGATCATATTGGAGGACTGAGCAAGCATCTGGTGTGCTCAAAAATTAGTGAGGCCAAAACTGGACTGAGGTATAAAGCACTAGTCATCACAAAGGCTATGGAAAGGAAGTCTGGGGAAGCTATTTGGCTCCATTGCCATTCAGGCAGCCATCATCTGTGTTGTCTGTCTGATGAAATTTTTTAAGAACCGAATTTTTCTGAAATTATCAAATCTCCTAATCTCTTGGGCCATAATTCTTACCCTAATATTTTTTTTGGCTCACAGCCTTGAGCTAATCACCACTCCCTGACTCAGTTTCCTCACAAACAGGAATGGATGCATTCAAATTACATTCACCTGAAAGGCACACTGTAAAATTTAATTAAGCCCTGAAAAGCACTCTGCAATTGTGAGATGAAAAGGTGCCATTAAAGGCTTCTAGTATTATATTTCACTAAGACTCTCAGAAATATTTTGGATGGAGTTAAAGAGAGAAAATAAAAGGCAAATAAATCATAAACATTGCAGAATAAATGCTGCCCACCCCTTCTTATCTGTAACTCACAAAGCATATAGATTACATCTAAATAATCCTTTGTATGAAAAACTGTCCATACATTTGCACGCAAGATGTAAGGACAATCCTGGGTTTATATGAAAGGGAATATACATGTTTCCTTGCACACCCTCAGTGAAGTTAAAAGGGTTAATAAAATATAAGTTGAGATCAAAAGAAATCTGAGGTGACATTTTGGCCTTGAGGCCTTCCCTTGGCTGTGGGAAAACAGAATGAGGCTGCTCTGCAACATACAAGCTGAGGTACAATTAGTGGTGTTTTCAGACTGCATGGTTTTTTCTAACTTAAATCTGTAGAGATATAAGCATATGTAATGAAAGCACTGTGAATTTAGTTTTACCAGTAGAGAATTACTAACAGTGTTACAGATAGAGACAATTTGAGAAAATTCAAAGCTATGTAATTAGAAGATTACACCCAGCCAGAGCAGAACCAGATATAACAGTAAAATCATGATTATTAAATGCACTCAAAAGGGAAGGGCTTGGCGCATGTGTGTGCAGCTGCAGTGTCATGCACACATCCTGAGGACAACTGCAGACAGTAGGCCTTTCATCTTTTGACTCAAGACCTTCCCAAGACCTTTGCATTACAGCACGAAGAACCACACACTCTATCAAACATCGTTATTTACATAACACATGGCAGGGAGTGGTTATGGAATAAATCAATACTTTGTGATATTTGTTACAAGCCACATGGCAGCTGAGCATTTCTAAGGCCTTATCCAAGGTCCGGCTTGAAGGCAGCTTATTACAGCTATATTAAAATTGCCTAATAAGTGAGGTTACCAGAGAAGTGCACTCTGCCTTTTTTTTCCACTGGAGTGTAGCCTAGTGAGGGCAGGGCTTTCATTTCCAGACGAGCTCCTGATCTGACCCCCTTCAATCCAGACTGCCTTCTGTGTAAAAGACCAGCTGATCACCTTTGCCATGCTGCCCCCTCACAAGGACTGATCCCTGAGCATAGCTGTGATTTCAAAGGTGGACATTTTCCTAGATTTAGTGATATAACTCTTAAAAAAACCACATAACTGCTCACTACTCACACTCTACCTGTGCAGATCCCTGCTGGAAGACAGCAGTGTGGCTGCACAATGGGAGAGTGATACCTGCTTCCTAGAGGTCCATCAGTCAGCAGGTTTTATGTGAAAGGGGAACTTCCAGAGGATACCAGTGGGTACCTACCTCTCTTAATTCAGTATATGAGGAGCCTGGACCTCATATACTCACACATGCATGCTAGATTGCTGAAGTTAGATTAAATAAATCCTGCCCATACCCCACAAAAAGCTTTGGGCATCATGACAAGCTCTTGTAAAACAGCACCATTTCTGGTTTAAATACTATCTGACCATCACTTTTCTGTGGTCTTGTAAATTAGGTTTTGGTTAAAAAAACACAATCAGGAAACCAAACTAACCTCTCCAGTTTCATTCTGCAAAAGCATGTTCATTAAAATCTCCAGTGTGGTGAAGACTGTTTTAGAACACTAACAATGCTTAAAATACAATGTTATCGGTTCCAAACACCAGAACAGTGCAACAACCATCAATAAGCTGCAAATTCACTGGAAAAAAGCCCACACTTCCTTTGCTTTTGCTCAGCACCCAGCACCTGGTTCACAATTAGGCCAAATAAAGTATCTAAAATAGGAAGTGGCAGTAACTGCAAAATATGATCCACTATACTGGAGACATAATGATTAAATAACACTATAAAATCACTAAATAAAAAAAAAAAGTCTTCAAATGTAAGAGACTTGTGTAAAAAGAAACACAGTAAACAAAGTAACTCATTATGTTCTTTCTTCTGTATTAAGAATATAGGCAATCACAAAAGATAAAGAAGAACAAGCAATTCAAAAAGATTTGTCAGCCCAGTAAGGAATCTCCACCAAAGTCAAACAGGCACAGGAAAAAATAATCTCCAAGAACCATGAGGTTGTGTGAAGCACTAAGAGGTTACATAAGGAACTTGTTACATTCTTACTAAACTGTCATACAGCTGAACTAAAAAAAAAAAAAAAAAAGTTAAAAATTAAATTATGCATGATACATTAGACATTAGTAAATCATTTAATGGAAAGTCACCTGAAATATTCAACTACATTTGTTTAGATGGTAACATAAAACTGGGTCTAAAAACTAAAAATTCAGCCTTTATTTTACTGCTCAAAGTTCATACATTAGTCATCTGCTGCCTCAGCTACATCAACAGCAACATCTTTTTTTTCTTTTGGTCTCACAACTTTCTTACTCCATTTTTTTGAAATGGCCATCTCAACTATTTTTTCTCTTTTCATTATTTTCTTTCTCACCTCCCTGATTTCCCTTTATAAATCAAATTCAACACACCATTTTAGGGCACTACAAAGCACTGCCCTTGAACCTCTTTCTTTACCATTGCTTTCACTAGTCCTGATCCTTAAAAGAACTATCAGGCTTGCTTGGACTATCTGAGTCTTCTTTCCCTATTGTAGTCTTTATTTTTTCACCTATGACATGAAGCATGTTTGTGACAGCTTTAAATTCACTTTTGCTAGATGTTTCCTGTAGAAAACTCACATGTGCTATTGCACAACCATGTCCCTATGCCCTAATTATGCTGTTTCACACCTTTGAGATGTCTGTAGATTAATTCTTTCAGAGCAAAGAAAGCATGAATTGGTGTCAGCAATTTCTGTTGAGTGGTCTTATGCACATCCACAGTGTCATATACACTAGCCATGCACAAACCCCCAAGAACAAATTATTTGAGGGAACTGCCCTTTGGGAAATTTGCAGAGACTGTGTTAAACTGAAGTGATATTCAGTAATATTTTAAAACTACTAATCAGGTGATATAAAAAGTTGATATAGTAACTAAATTTGCAGATGATGCTAAATTAGGAAGTGTTGCAAACATAAGTGAAGACAGAGAAATAATACAGAGGACCTGAAAAAGCTTAAAAATAAGAGCAGGAAATAACAAAATTAATTTCATCCGGGAAACATGCAAACGTACTATTCATCTGGGGGAAATATTTCAAAATTAAATGCCAAAAGTAATCCGATCTTGTGGTTCAAGGTGTAACCTGATTGCCACAGCTGAAATAATCCTCTCAACCTTCCTGCTCAGCAACATATAACTGGCAAGGTACATCATGAAGGGTTTTGAAAGATCAGGCACATGATATTTTTGGAGGCAGAATTCCTGTCTTTTACAGAAAATCCTCTGCAACATCTAAATTCAGAGAAATAGGTTCATTGAGAATATTACCACTCTTGGGCAAGCAAAATATTTGCTTACTTTTAAGCCCAACAATTACTTCCATGTCCTCATTTGTATTTTTACTAACAATTCAGCACAGACCCATGACACAGTGACAGTGGCACTAACAGCACAAGCTGAAAAGAACAGGCAAGGGGGATGCCAGGCTAGTTAGAGGGTGAATTATCTGGGCTCCTAGTATTCCCAGCCTCTGAGAAACTGCCTCAGCTACTTTTCACTCTCAGTGGCCACAGGGACTGCTACACCAGACAAGCAGTAATGTTGTCAGAAACACAGAACCAGGTACTCAGTTGATGTCAGTCAGGGCTTTTCTGCTAACTTCAAAGAGAATAGCAAATTTAATGTGAGTTCGCAGTGAAATAGGATATTGAAATTCTTCAGTGCTGCTTAGTTTTCCATCCTTGGGCTCACCACAATCAGGAACTAGAGAAAAGATGAGGCTTTGTGCAGCACTGATAAAACTACAGCAAATATATCACTAGGCTTTGGCCCTTGAATGCCACTAATTCATAGAGAAACTGGAAGGAGTTGAATGGAAATCAATAACAATGAAGGATCTCAAGCAGATGGGCTTTGAAGAAAGTCACTATCTTCTTTTGTTACACATAAAAGACAAGATATGTCATTAAAATAAATAAATTCATGATAGCCCTATAGCAAATCAGTTGCTTTCCATCTCTGCTTCAGAGTGGAGATTCTACTTAGGAATTAACTTTCTACTACAGCTCTAAAGAAACAGCACATATATCCTCACACATTCCCTGCCCTGTTCTTCCTAGATAAACAATCTGTACAAGAATGAAATTGGAAACTAAGATGACTCATTGGTTTCACCACTCGTTCAGATCTGTTCATTGTCTAACCCCCCACGCATTCACTTGATTCAATTTGTGATGAAATTCCAGGGGTGTGAATGGCTGGACAACGCTTAAGGACTCTTTGCAGCTGGATCACCCCTTGTCATTGGAGTGTAGTATGGTTACACATGGGCCAAGAACTGGATTTCATAGAAACTAAATTGAGATTGAATATCCTTCCATAAAGATTTGCTGTAGCATAAAGAACAAATCATTCACTTTCACAAGAAGATTTGAGTCAACTTTACATTTTGTGTCAAGCTGACAGCCTTTGCTTCTGTCTTATGAGTGTGAAGCCAGTCTCTTGCAGTGTGGCTATCCTTAAAAAGTCATACTGAGGCATACAAAATGTCTGGCTCCTGATCTCATGGAAATTACTTCTCTGAGGGCATTTATGATAGTGAATGGAAAGAAAAAAACCAAAAGACAAAACAAATTCTCGGAATAATCTCATGATGACTGTGGTCAGCTTTTTACACTGGGATAGTTTGAAGGCTTCAAGAAGCATATGTTAATGCAACTAAAAACATTTAATGGAGGAACTGTTACCACACAGATAGCAGGGAGATAAGGATGATCTCTGGTTAAGCACAATACTTGGATCTTAAGTGGTCTGGCGCCTGTCCCTCACTGTGCAACATATTTCCTGTACAAACCTAAACAAATGGCTTTAGAAGTACCCTAATTCCAGGTCTGTAAAGTTAGAACTTTGTCAGACACTTCTCTTCATGCTTCAAGGTACATACATCTGCAGCGTATCTCACAACAGGGAACAGATTTGGAACAAATGAGAGAAGGTATTTCCAAAGTAGGTAATACTATTACGGGCAACTGGCACCATCACATTTCATCAGGCATGTATGTCTAGAAAATCTTCTCCAGCCAGATCTGTGGTTTGAGATCTCTAGACCAACAATTCACATGAATCACCTTGGGTGGGCTTACCTTGGACTTCATTATCAAAACCTATGCCAAGCTTATGGGTAGCACCATTATGCACAGTCAGATATCTCTGGCTCTCTGTGGCATGTAGGTTTTCCAGCTGTCATGAGTCCCTGCTCTCCACAAGCTTTTTATAGGAAGACTGAGCATGAAGATGGAAATGCAGTCATGATATAATGGAGTGTGGTGCCTGATACTATCAGAGTTTTTAATATTAGTCTCATTGCTGCAGGGTTTGCACACTTCCAGCTGAAGTTGGGTGCTGCCATCATCCAACTGTCTGATAGAGAGACCTGCAGGCAAAGTTGTGGTTGTAAAACTTGAGATGAGCAGATCTTCTATCTGTATAATGAGCTAATTAAAAATTAATTTAAGCATAGTCTGTATAAAGTGCTGAAGCATATGATGTGGGGTATAATCCTATGCTGGATTTGACAACTCACAGCTGCTACTGCATATTCAGTGTTTTTGAACAAAATGATATGTTCCTTCTGCCAGACTCCAGTGAGAATTTTCTCTCACTGAGGACTTGAGAGTCTGACTCCAGGATGCAGATTGAATGGTTAGTCTGTGATGATGTGCAGAGATAAGAGCTCAGATCTAGAGGCCATTTGACTGTGTTTGCACACATGCTGTTCCTTAGACTAAGCAGTGTCCTAGAAAAAAAGTATGGATACATCCACTGTCCTTCCCACCATTCTTTGTTCCAGACTTTCTCATGCTGCACCAGCTTGTGTGTCTCAGCACTTTCAGTGTTGATGTACCCATAAATAGGATGAAAATATCTGTACTGGCAATAAACACAAAAGTTTTTTGCCTTCAAGGCATATAGACCCCTGGGAACTATGTGGAAAGCTGAAAGGCAAGCTCTGCTTGCTTTCCTCTGCCAATGACTCTCAGCTGGGACACAGATATGTCTGAGGCATCCAGAGCTGGGGAAGCAGAAATCAGAGAGGTAGGACTGCACTTAGGAAGCCATGAAGAGAAAGAGTTCATACAATTCTTGCTCTCTTCTTGGACAGGGATCTACCACAAGCCATAACTGAGTCCCCAAATGAGTGCTAGTCACTGTACTGCAGAGACATTGGGATTCCTCAATACACCAAACTCTGCTCCTTGCAGACAGGCCAAAACTGGGATAAAATAGTATGGTACTGCTTGCAGAACCAACTAGAGGAAGAGGCATTCTCTTCCTTGTTTAGTAATGATATTTAAATAGCTTAGAATGCAATGGACTTAAAAGAAAATCCCTTTCAGTCTGAATGAGAACAACAGGATAGTTGCCTTGGCTTGAAGACTGAAAACCATAGAAACATGAGTCCAGCTATACGAAGCAAGATAGGAATAAAAGGATTGCTTCTGAAAATAATTACTTAGTGTGATAATTTTTGAATCTGAAAACAACTACTTCCACTGACAGTTCACTAAACATTGGTAGGTTGGTAGTTTGCTTACTGTATTATTAAATAAAACATTTTCCTTCTTGCTGAAAAAGCATGTTAATTAATCATAATGAGATATAGCCTAGAAACACAATTAGGTAAGAATTATGCATGGCCACACTTACTTTTGCGGTGTTACCAGGTACAAAATCACTATGACTCTTGATAGAAATAACCTCACACAGAGCAAAGCAGAACAGCAATTATGAAATAAGTCCCTACTTACTAGAAAGAAAATCTTGCATATTTAGGAAGCTTTCTTAAACATCAAGAACACATTAGTTCTTTACTCACCGCCTTTATTCTGCCAGTGTCCCCAAAGCAGGAAAGGTACAGGGGCCCCAGGACTCTCTGACTTGCAGTGAAGAAACCCAAGGATGGCAATCCTGAGATTAAGAAAGAGAACCATGAATAACAGGTAACTTATGTGAATGAGACACAGAATATTTAATTTGAGAAAGAGCCTTCCATTATTCCCTTAAAAACTCAGTAGTAAAAAATCAGCATAGAATAAAACCATTAATTAGATTATTGTAGCCAGCTACTGTGTATTTCTTATTGAATTCTCATGAGAGCTCACAAAGACCTTGGTCGCTTCCCATAAAAGGGTGCATTTATATGTTTCTGCAGTAGTACTGCCACCAAGCTACTTTTGTTTTGTGCCACTTACGAAGATGTTCCATGAAATTTCAAACCAATATCAAAATATTTTTTTATTTTTCCAGAATACTTATGTACATATTCAAGATGCAGACCACAATCAATTAGAGCCCTCTGTCCTAAAAGGACACTCTATAGAAAGGCCAGAGTTCATCAGGACAAGAGGTGGGCTCTCTTGTAGGCTCATCAAGACTTCTTTATGGAGTAAAGAACAAATCTTCAAGAACTAAGTAACATTGAAAACTTTGGCCTCTTTTGTTCTATGCCCATAGTGCATTTTTGCTTGCTCTTTCATAAAAGTACATGATATTAGAGAGATGACCATAATACAAGAGCATGTGCAAAGCAGCATACATAAGAGATTGAATAAAACATTCCTTCCCAACCCTTCTTTACATACATATGCTAAAGGTTTGGTAGCCCTGACTATGAGCTTAACATCTATTAAATGAGATCTGATTGATGTCCTCCCAGTTGCAGCTGGTCAAATTTTTAATGTCTGCCTGTTACAAAAGGAAGAGAAGCAATGCATTAACTGTTGAGCATAGAAATGCATGGTAGAAAACAAAACCTCCATCATGATAAGTAATACTTTTATTTCCTGTGCCTCACACTTCAAAGCTTTTTTGCATGTTTCCCTTACCACACTTACTGATTGGTGATTTGTACAGCCCATTCTTTAGTTATTTACACATGAATATAAAATTTAAAAGATGACAAAATACACACCATGCCTATTCCCTCCTGTCAATTTTATAGAGAGACATTTTAGTAAAAAAACCAAACTGAATACCTGAATCCTCTAAGTGATTTTTTTTAAGCAGTGCTGATTAAGGATGTATTGGGGTTGCATGGCAAGGTTTTTACAGTGGGGGAGGTTACAGGGGTGGCTTCTGTGAGAAGCTGCCAGAAGCTTCCCCTGTGTCTGACAGAGCCAATGCCAGCTGGCTGCAGCACAGACCCACTGCTGCCCATTAGCAGCAATGCCAGTGGCCTCTGGGATAACACAGTTAAGAAGGGGGAAAAGCACCCCTGTGCAACAGCAGCTGGGAGGGGAGTCAGCCAGGGTCAACCCTCCCAAAACAGAGTCCCCAGGAGCTGTCTGGAGTTCTCCTGTAGCCCAAGCTGTTCAACATGGAGGCTCTCCACAACAGCTTGCCACAAGGAACATGAACAATTTTAAAAATCCACAGTTTAATTGCCACAAATAGAGTTTTCTCTAATTTTTTTTTTTTTTTTTTTTTTTTGTCCTTCACCTGAAAAGAAACAGTAATATTATCTTACAGCAGATTTCCTTTTAGGCTGTGGTTAGGTGCTTGGAGAACAGTTGAAGCTTGTGCAAGGTCCATGCAGCAAGAATGAGAGTTTTGAGATATAATGTGATCAAAGATTTTTGATTGCTGTATCTTTCTCAGACTCCCCTGACAGCCTATTTTCAAATTAAACTCTTCCTTAGAAATACTCCTTCAGCTTAGCTTTTCAGAAAATCCACGTATGTGACAGATCCAAAGCATACACCTGCCAAAAACAGTCTTTCAGGTTTCCATTTACAGCAGTACCATTCTGGTTTATCAGGAAAGTAAAATATACAAATATTTACAGGAAATACTTTAATTGTTTCAATGGGTTTGTTCTTTTTATCCTGCACATTTCTAAACACATTAAGCATGTCTACATGTTTCTTTTTTTCTTTTCATTTGCTGAAGGAATCATCTAACAAACTGGGGTCTAAATAGAAAGAGTGGCAATGCAGCTACAGTAAGGGTGTGATTTCATGGTCAGTTTCATCTAGTTGAACTCTGAAATACTACTGCAAGGGACAAATCTTCCTTTCCCCCCATCTCACCTGTCTGTCCTCCACGCTTTGTGTCAGCACCTGGAGATGCATCCTCAGCAGTCAGCCAGATCCGGTCCCCAGCGCAGCTGTACAGCTGGATGAGTGCTGCTGCTGACACAACACAAGGACCAGGGACAGACACCCTTTCAGCACCTTTTTGGCATTTAGAAGTAGATTAGCCGTGGTTGATATAAAACTACACCCAAGCAACACCCCTTTTTGGTGAAGAAAGGAAACAGCAGATTCCCATGTTATTTGCTGCACAACAACAAATCAAATTATTGATAAATAGTAAGCATTTGGCATACCTGCCTGTGGCAAGCACATTTCTTTCTCAAGATTTTTCATACAGGTACATAGAGAGAAAGAACAAGAAAACAATTTCTATTTCTGCTCCTTTTCTCATGTGGAATGTGCTTGGAGAATTGTTTATTTGGGGTGATTGCTTGATTGTATTCTAGTGAGAGTTTGAGTCTGGTGGCCAATCAGATCCACCTGTGTCTGGACTCTGGAGAACAGGGTCACAAGTTGTTAGTAGTTAGATATGGTAGTTAGAGAAAGTAGCATGTAGTTTTAGTATCCTCCTTTATATAGTACATTAATGTATTATAGCATAGTTATAATAAAGAAATCATTCAGCATTCTAAAATGGAGTCGGACATCATTATTCTTCCCATTGGGTTCACCTGCATTTTACAACACCTGCCTTTATGACATGATGGTCATTTGGTAACACAAATGGAAAGAGATACATCCGACAAATGTTTGTTTCAAGAGATCGGACAAGAAATGTAAATTAAACCAAATGAAACAAAATTGTAAGAGAAGTGTTATGGACAGGGAAGTGTGAGACTTGAACATTCATTTTTCATTACTTTCACCTTCATCTCAGAAATACTACTTCCAAAACTATACTGAATATTGGTGTCATGCTAATTATCATTACATGAAAACGTGGCTTAGGAGAAAGCACTAAACCAAGTGGTGGAATGGAAAAGGCAATATGCTAGTGGCTTCAGCAGAATCTGGAGGAAGCCTTTAACATTTTTTATTCATTCCCTCCCACACTGTCTGCTAAACACACAAAAAGACAGCAGAAAAACTTCAAGTTCTGTAAAAAGACAAGTTTGGGGACTACAGAATGAGTAGTGCAAAGTTAAATTATTTTTTTAGAAACAGATATTCTTACTGTTGAGAAAAAAAAAGGGCCACATCATATCAGAAGAATTAAACAAAAAGAGAAAAAGAGGCAGTTTTCCCCTACAGCAGTTAGCACTAGCCATTTTCAGTGCCAAGATCCCAGATTAGATAAACCACCACTCTGATCCTGAATGACTTCTAGCCAACTCACTGCCCTTCACCTCAGCACCAGTGGCACAGTACCTCAAGCCTTGACTCTGCAAGACAGCACGATACAGACACCAGTGCTCTGTTCTGCAGTAGGATATACAGCAGCAGTTCCCACAGCCATCACACGGAGCTACGTGGATACCCATTGCCAGGAAGGGTGGGGTGAGAGCACTTGGAAAGCCACTACTGAAAGTTCAAGTCAACAGGTTTGGAAACTTGGCAAAGACAGTGTAGACAACTCAAAGTTTGCAGGGCACCTCTGTGGCTGGTATAAATCAGATGAGTACTACTGAGTTCAAGGGAACCTGCCAATGCATGACAGATGAGCACCCACTCCTTTGCAAATGCTCTTCTGAGTCCTGGTATCTGAGCTGCTTGGATCTCATCCAGTTTTCTAGTGTTTCCTCCAGGCCAAGATGAGAACCACGCAAAACGTTCTGCCATTCTCAACACAGTGAAAAATGAAATCACATTTGATCATGAAAGTTGATCCTCCATTTCTTACATCAGCAAAGATACAGAGGAGATGTAAAAAGATTAAGGAACTTCCTCTCCTTCTTTCAAATCCCCACCCTGTAAGTGCTTACCTGCTGCTGACAGAAATGAAAGTCAGGCCTGGATGAATCCAGCAGTGACACCGGAGCAGCGCTGGGCTCCTCCCAATGCCACACCGCAGTTCAAAGCTGTGAAAGGTGGCAGATCTCCCACTGCGCTGCAGTTCAGCTCCCACCTGAAGAGCCACATACCTTGCAGCAGTGTGCTCTCTTTGCAGCAGTGTCTCCTCTGTGATAGTAGGTCCTAATCCTCTCTGCCTTCTACAAGTAAAGGCACATGCTGCTCTCATGGTGCACAAATGCTGAGCAGCATCTCTGCTCCTCCTGCTCATTTTACCTCCAGACACAGGTCAGTGCCAGCCAAAGCTCTTTATTTGCTGAATGTATTTGTTCTGGTTTAGGGCAAATTTGGGAAGAAACTTCCAAAGGGGTCCCTCTAGAAAGCAGTTTCAAGTGGCCCGTCCCCAGGTGGTTTGGGAAAAGATTTCCGTGGAGAAAAGTGGAAAAAAATCTCTTTATTTAACAAGCAAAGTATTCACAAGCATAAAAAAAAATGAATAATATTAAACTATAAAACCTCTTGCTGTTCTGAAGAGACAGCAAATTCAGAAAGTCCTTCTAGTGGGGTGTAGCTCAGCTTGCTCAGTCTCTTACCAGTATCTCCTGTGCTGAAATGCAGCATCCTGGGCCCTGGTGGGCCACAGGTATGAGCTGCTGGTGTTTTTCTGGGTTTTCAGTCCAGAGCACGGCTGATCAGTTCCAAGAAAAAGAAAAGCCACAATCCAGGGAACTAGTCTGCCTCAGCTAGCTAAAAAAACTAACTAAAAGCAAAGGAGAGCTCTCTGCCACTGTCTGTGCTGCAGACAGCACAATCTGTGAGAGGGAAAGCTCTTATAGTGATAAGAGCTTCAGTGTTTTTTAATACAGCTGCCTCAGACATTCCACTGCTTTTCCTTCTCCCCTCTTTCTCTCTCAGATCTAGTTTTAAAGGTGCAGAACTTATTTCTGGGCTAAACAGATGAATGCGGATACAATTCAGCATCATAAAGTCACCCCAGGACACTGAGCTTTGCCCACTGCTTCTGCCCCAGCTCCCTTTTGAGGTGTTTGCTTTGACAATTGCCTTTCTACACAACAAGGTTGTCATAAGGATTTTTGAGACAATGAAGCCTGAAGTAAATGAGAGTCTTGATAATAGCAGAGAGATCAGATTTCACTCCATGCATGCTGCACACACACAGGTCAACTGCACAAAGTACACACCACTGTGCCCTGGGCTGGAGCTTGCAAAATTGCTTTCCTGCATATGGACAGCAGTTTTTTTCCTTAGCAGCCACTACCATGGGTGCCAAAAAGGCACCCAGCTGATGTGAAATATTGGAGGAAGCTTTTTTGTAAACTTTTCATATGAAGCATAAGACTTCACTGGGCATTTAGAGAGGACATTTGGCAACTCTTTCACTGGCCAACAGGATTTGGAGATGCCTCCAAATTCATGCAGCAGCAGAACTGCTTAGTTTCAGACCTTGCAGTTTTCAGACTTACTGATGAAAATAAGTATGAAATAAAGATGTAGAAATACAAATGAAACAAATAAGTCAAAAGAAAAGAAAAACTTTTCAAAAGTTAAAAGGATGTCATACAATTTGAAGTTCATTTCTTAGGACAGTAAGGACTCAGCTACTTGGGCTGTTGATTTAGCCAATATTTTGACTACAGTAAAAGATGGCTCCTAGTTGCAAGACCTGGCTCTATTAATACCAACTTCCAAAACAGCTGAAATTGTCAAGCATCTGATTCAGCCTCTTACAGAAAATCAGGAAGGCCTGAATTCGAAACAGAGATTTGAATTTTACTGCATTTCAGGGCTGGTGATGAGAGGGTTGAAATATCAAGTTCCTCTAGTGTATCTTCAGTAAAACAAACACAGTTCTCTAACCCCATCATTTTCCCAAGATGCTGCTGTGGTGTGGGTTGAAGGGTTGGGAGAGAAAGGAGTGGAAGAGGAGAAAGTTCCTCATTCCTCCCTATTGCCCTTCCTGTTTTCATGTCTGTTTATGCAGAGGATTGCCTTTCCACAAGCAAACAGCTAGAGACAAGCTCACTCCAAATGTATGTTCTCTCATGTTTCAAGCACTTGCTCTGTTCTTGCTGACTGTTTAGTTACACCATGAAAAATGGATATGTGGAATGAAGACATTTCCCCTTTGACTTGCACATTTGCTGAAGGTATGTCAAGGATCTGAGGCAAGGGGTATGGGCAAGCTTTCAAGAGTTTCCCTCCCCCTCCTTCTCCTTTGCTTGCTTATTAGAAGAGCAATAAATATCAAGCAGACAGACCCTTCTCACAGTTACAAAGCCTACCTGTAACTGAGCTGGATAATTAGCAGCCTTGAAGATGATATATGACTTTCATTACCCTTTGGGACTGGAGACTAAATGAGGACAGAGCTAATTGCCGTGCAAAGCAGTTTGGCATGAATGAGAAAAATGCAGGCGCTGTCTCCTGCCAAAAAAGGGCCCTATTGCTGCTCTGATCTCATGGCTGGTTTTTGCCGCAGGAGTTCACTTGGTGTCCATAAATCATGGTCTGCTTACAGCTGAAACTGCACTGAGTCATCAACATGCAATAAGCTGAGTGACAGATTCCAGCCTGACTACATTAGAACTTCAGACTTAGTCCTTCCCCCCCCCACACTACCCATACTTAACAGAAAATTAAACCCAGACTACACAGACATAAAGGCTGTGAGAAACACAAGGCTTGTTTACTTGACAATAGTTTTTTAAGACTGATGTTTCCAGGAAATAACATCATGCATTTTGAAAGGGAGAGGGCCACAAGCACTGAATTTATAAAATGATCCAGTGCTATAGCACTTCGTTTGTCCTTCCTCGTGTAATAACTGATTAAAATGTATTGCCTTCCTTTAATGATCTAAAGTGGCACTTTGTCATCTTAGTTCTTATGGAGATAGATTTAGTCAGCTAACTGAGAAAATATTTTGCTGCTCTTTAAAATTAGGCCAGAAGAACCTGCAATTTGATTGCAAACCTGCTTCCAAAGTGACCTGGGGCATATTAACGTCCATATTGTACCCTTAAGAAGTGTGGACTTCTGGGGAATCTAACCCATCAATGCAAAAGAGAGTCCTTGAAGATACTCTTTTCCTCTTCCCGTTCTGTTTTACAGAAGATCTTTTGCTTTTCCCTAAAGGTATCTTAGGTCTATTTTTTTTTTAATGGAAGAGATTGTGCTGAATTTGCAATATGGTATCCTGTCAGATCCTAATCAATTAGCCCACATCAGCTCAGCATAAGGCAGATACCAATTTAACTCAGAGAGCTAAGCCTTCTGATTTTCTCTAAGGGCAGTCACATAATTCATTCTTTGTAGTGCCAAATTATATTTGACATTTAATTTAAAACTCAAGGTACCATAATGCAAAATCTCACTAAAAATAATGGTGATAAAGCAGAGGAACATTTCATTTGACAGTGAGGATTTTTTCAGCTTATTTATGCACCCAAAGTTTTCCCCTCACCCACCTTTCAAAGGCCCAAACTCAGAAGGCAATCTCTTTCAGGTGATTTTAGCTTCTACAGGTGCTTGCATACAGTAAAAGGGCACTTAAAGGTGAAGCATACATGGTGGTTGCTGATCACCTTTTGGTGGGTGAGCTCTGACCTCCTTGATGACACATGGTCGACTTTTCAAGTATTCTTGCTGCTGTAGATAGCAGAAAGAAATATTCCCATAGAGTGGCTGGGATAACTGGAATGGTTGTGTGTGGATTGGGGGAGGGGGAGTCAGCCTGAAAAGGTTGAGTTTTTACATTTAGAAGACCAAACAAGAGAGAGAAAAAAATAAAAATTGTTTAATGGCTTCATTCACCATTCTCTGCCATGCAGCAGCTCCATTCACAGCTTCCTAGCACAATGGAAGTCTGGTGGTTCATCAAGCATGTCTAGACTCTGACAATACTGGTTCATGTACAAATGATAATAAAAACCCCAAGTTCTCCTCCTTTCTTGAAATGTGCAACACACTGTGAATCCATGGGGAGTTCTAGCCATGGGCTCACTCAGCACTTCCAGTAACAGTCAAACTCTAATAAAAGCACTACTAGGAAAAATTGTGCAGCTGTCTCTGTCAAGGTGAGTGGCTTGTAGGGACTGACTCTTTCTGTTGGTAGCGTGCAAAATCCTAAGCAGCCAGAGATCTGCCTGGCTAATCCAGAGCAGCTCCATGAGAAGAGAAAGTAATGGATAACAGCAGGCTCTGTCTGCATTGTTGAGACAATCCCAGGTAGCAATAAGCAAAGGACACTGGTACTGCAATCCTCCTGAGAGGGACTCAACTTTTGTCCTGTCAAGAAACAGCTACTGCTTTGCAATAAAAATAAGCAAATGTCTAATGCTCCCATCCTTTATGCGCCAGATTAGCTCTTGGGGAAAAAAAAAATCATCACTGGTCGCAACATGCTTCTCAACATAAAATGGATGACTCAGATTCTGGGATGTTAGGTCTTACTGTGGATTTCAATCCCTGATTAAGATGAAAACAGTTCAGGGCTAAACTCTGGTATTTTTAGAGTGAGTGTAGGCCTCAGGTTAGGCATTCTTGCTCTATTTCACAGTTGCGTGTAGGTGCATGCATATGCTACTGCGAGACAAGCTCAAAATTTTGCCCATGTGAGTGGATCCATTTCTTTTCGTACTTGCTATGTGCTCCACATTTACATTATAGAATACACAAGGCATTATCTGGGGTATGAAATGTGGACAGGAACAAAGTTGCTATGTACCTGAGTGAGGGAGCGCATTGTCAGCATACTTGGAAATTAAAGAAACTGTATTTGATGCTGATACAGAGTGGCTGTGTGACAGGTTTAAATTAGTGGGACAATTGTGAGGGCATAACACCACTGTAGGATTTCCCTATCTTCCATCAAATTTCATGGTAGAATGAAAACACAACCCCAAAACTTCTGGAAAAACAATTCTTCAGCATTGCATAATACAGAGAGCTCCTTTCTATGGTGAGTATCCTGCAATTCAGCTCTTCCAGACTTCTGAGCAGAGACATGATCAAGACATTACTTTCAATAGCAAGGATTTTGTATTTTAAATGTAAGGATAAGAGTACCTTTCTCAAGTCTAGATAACTGCTTTCTTAATCTAATTATACTTTTATATAGGCTTTTAGAGCATACTTTAGAGTTCCATAGTTTATTAATATTTTTACATGGAAAAACACTTCCAATGGTATAAGCACTATTAACAATTTTAAGAAACAGAGATGAAGCATTCCCTATAGCTTTTTCATAAAATTTAAGATTGTCTCATAAGGAATTATGCAGCCTTCATACCTCTATTTCTAAGCTCATTTTACTTAACCTCTTCTCATCTGGAAATCTTTCCAGAAATTGGCTCACTGCTTTTACCCCTTCTAAATCCTGTATGTAAGGTCTTGTTGAGTCAAGAGCAAGATATAATTTTCTAGATGTTAACCTGCTATAGATTCATATCACCCACTTCAAACTCAGTACTGTCCCAGAAATTTTTGCAGTTGTGAATCTGTGTAGGTACACCTATAACTCGTCACCAACTTAATAGCAACATTTTGGCACACAAACATACAAGTGCGCAAAATCTTTAGAATATTTGAACTAACAAAAGATTATGCACCAAATTCTTAAGAAAATTCAGCTTGACAAATATTTCTTTGAATCTTTTCAGAAAGTAAATTATGCAGGAACTGATACAATTTTATTACTGTAAGGAAGCTGGATTAGCTAAATGGCCATTTTAGTAGTCCATTTATATCACTTCATTTTTACTATTGCAGGGACAGAAGCTTTAAAAAAAAGAATAATTTTAAATGGCAGTAAAAAGTACGCAATCAGTAAATATCTAGATTGGAAAATTGACATTTTGTACTACAAAGAATCATTAAATAAAAGTGAAGGGATAAGGGCACTGACTGAGATTTCAGACCCTCCAATTCATAAGTTGGTTCCAAGTGCTGATACCTTAAGCACTTTCACAAAAAAAAAAGTAAGCAAGAGTCTAAATTTATGCTTTCTGAAGGTCTTGTTCATAATCTCTTTTCATACGTGGGATTTACCATATTGCTTTGCAAGGACTCTATCAAACATGGGGAACTGACTTCTAAGTCCTTGCATCCCGTAAGGAAGCTGATTTTTAATTACATTGTGCAAAAACATTAGTGATAAAATCCACTTATAAATATAAACAGAAAACTAAATCATAGTGTAGGAAGCCATAAGGATTGGAATGCAGAGAGAGACTGAAAGGATGCAAATGACCTTGTGACATTTACACAGCCTAATTTCTGATGAGAATTCTACTTCAATTTATGGTGATGTAAAGAAGGTTCAGAAAACAGCTTGTTTAGTCCTGTTTTAAATACTCTCAGAAAATGGATTATAGTTTCTTTCAATCACTCCTGCTATAAGATTTTATAATTAATAGCCCAGAAACACTTGTCACTATTCTTAATCATGGATATTTGTGTGAAGACTTCAACAAGCTCTATTTTGTCCCAGTTTAAATTCCTTTAAATTCTTCCAAGCTCCATTGTAGAATAACTCCCGGCATAATTTAAACTTATGTTTGACCCCTGTTCTGGGTCAACCACAGGTTTACCACAGCTGTATTAAGGAGCATTTTTCCTTAGCACAAACAGCAATAATTTCAAACAATTTGAATTTCCTGGCCACTGTCTGTCCATCTAATCTGAGGAGCTATAGTATCTTGCATTTCCTTGTTACTGACCAAAATATTTCTGAAATTCCAAGTTAATTAGCACCGCAACATTCCAAGTACTGTAAGAGGCTAAACGCTGGTTTTCCAATGAGATAAGCAGGGGTTGCTGCTGCTCCACATGCAATAAATTCCCTAGACAAAAACAGTACAGTCTCACTTGCCAGATAACAAAAGATGAAAAATAAAGGACTTCTTTTTTCTCACATTATAGTTTAGGAAACAAAGGCTGAGAGGGAACAAATGTTTTGCACAAGATTGCCAAGACTAGGCAAAACAAGGACAAAAATTGAGTCCAGATTTCTTCAGACTCATTATGGTTTCTGTATGACATGATCATTTTGCTCAGTAAATGAATGGCAATCACAGCCTGACCAGCAGCCTACTGAATTCAACATGAAGAGCTCTGGCTATTTCCAAAGGGGATTTTGATTTTGAGTCCATTGGGTTGCTCAATGCATACAGGCAAAAGAAGTCAGCAGCTAGAATAAAAGCTGAGGACATGCCACAGCAGACTAGACTTCTTCTTTTTTAAGGCATCTCTAATTCATTGGCCATGAATAATATAATATTCACGGAGTCCCATCTGGTGTTCAGTTTTGTGTATAAGTGCTCTGCATTGTTGGTCTGATAATTTCAACTAAAACCAGTAAAGTGATATACAGGACCTTGAAAACAGTAGTGGGATAAAAAGAAATAACAAATTGAATAAAGGAGAAAAAATAAGCTTGCTTTAGTCTGTAAGGAACAAAATTGATGCCTTTTAACCTTACACATAAGTTCCGCACCATTGCTTTTTAAAATCAGCTGGAAATCATTTAAAATCAAATTGATTTTGGCTTTTACATTCAGATGCACTTCAGCTTCTCACTTACTGGCCTATATAAGTAATGTCTTCAGCCAACCTGTGTTTAGAATGGGTTGAAAATCAGTTTGTATGTTCACATGCTTATTGGAATTTTCTCATTTCCATTTCACTCAGAGCCAATCACGATCAGTTTAACTTGCTGGGGAAGATGTCAAGAGGCTGATTTAATGGGTGTTTTAGCAAAGAAATGGTTCTTAATACAGTGAATTTTTTTTTTGCTTATAACACATTGTCTATTGCCAGTTTTGTGTCAATAATGGAAAGATGGATAATCAGAACTGTTAATATTTATTCTGAAGAACTGTCTTCTCCATCATGTGTAGACAATCATGAAATAACTGTAAAATCCCATGAAAATATTCCCCAGTTTACATCTGCTCCTTTCAACTAACAAAATCTGGAGTATCTGCAGCCTTCCATGTATGGACTGGCAGGGTAGGCTTTTGAAATGGACACTCTCCTGTTCACCTGCTGCCATCCAACTGTGGATCATTTGGATTGGATAACTGCTATCTGAACTGACATTTAGTCATCCTGTCTGAGAGCAAGTATGCTGAAATGATGCAACATAACATGCTATCAAGGCTGTAATAGGACATAGACCACCTGCCATTGACTTGGATAGAAAGGATACAATGCTCTGAATTGCTTTGTTTTCAACATTCTCTTCCCCATACTCCTCACATGTCCATTTTTACTTAATTTGTCACTGATGCTTTAAGGAGAGAGAAATGGCATGGTTGGAGAACAAGAAAATGTGGAGCAGATACCCAAGTTCTATTACTAACTCTGTTGGTGACTGGATAAGCTGTTTATGTCATTGTATCGAGTTCATTGGTTTAGATTGCTTAGTTTTAGCTTTCCAAACTGAGGAGATGTACGCTGCCTGCTTTCCACTGTGAGTCAGTACTTCGACACTCATCATCTTCAAAAAAGAGTTAGAATGAGTCTGCAATTAAGGTGGTAAATATGCTTCAAGCTCTGCATCTAAAAACTCAACACTTACAATTAAATGATATCAGGAAAATACTGACTGTAAGCTCACAGTAATTCAATTAAGTTGCCTCTAAATGAGAAATTAAAAATGCATCACAAAGAGAAATATTGTGGGCTTAATCAATTGCTTTAAGGGTCTCTGCAAATCTTAAATAAGATGTAAAAAAATCTATGTGCAAATATTACATTGCAGAGATGATGAATGGGAATGAAGTGGGAGGTTATATAACCCGATAATATCAAGGATACGAAAAAACAAACTATTTAACTATTCAGCAGTGAAAAGAAGTCAAGAAGGATCACTGCAGACAAGGGCTGGAAATACAGTATGGAGGCTGATTTGTGCAGCCTGACATTCTGCTTCAAAGAGTATTAGTGCTAGAGAGTGGTTACAAAACTATAAGTCTTTAAAAACAAGTCTGATTTAATAAATATTTACTAAATTGTATAAGGATTGCCTGGCATCAAGCTATAAATATTAAATTGTAATGTATATGTTAAAAGAATGATGTTTTTTCAAATAATCAATTTATGATTATAAGAATTTTTGGGTGAAACATAAAAAATAATAACAAAAAAATCCCTGAAAGTCAAGGAAAAATAGTGATGGTTAAATTCCAAGAGAACAATCCACTAAGAGTTCCTTTCATGTGCCAAAAACTATTATTTATATTGTTTATGCACTTTCATCATGACAGCCCTAACACTGAGCAGAGCAGATAGAGTCTAACAGTTACCACATTAGAGAAAAAAAGCTCTCAAAAGGTAAATAAAGTGAAGTGAGGCTATATTTTTGGATCTTGGGAGACGTAAGACCATTCTGATATTCTGCTTATATTGATTATTTTATATTGTTTAATGAATTTCTGTACTCTTTCTACAAAACAACGATTGGTTCAATGACTAGAGCCTGCACTTAAAGGAACCACTCTATTAAAACTGGTTTTGTTTGTGCCTGGAGAATCAGAACAATTCCAGACAGTTTGTTTCATATTTTACTTGAAAGCTCCTGTTCCATTAATATGATATAGTTTCTGAGACAAAGCTTAACCACAGTGTCTTTCCCCTTTAAAAGGTAATGACACCATCTAAGCAAAAATAACAGTGGGGGGAAAAAAGACCCCCATTATAGCAAACTGTGATATTAATGAAATTCTGTTTGTATTAAAATTTTCTTTCAACCCTGGTCTTCCTGTTCAGGGGGATAGTGTCAACCTGTCAAACTTTTAATCAAGAGCATTTCATTGATGCTTCCATTATGTCAAAATGCTTCACCTAGGTGACTTCAAGGGGAGACGTAGGTCTGACTTTCTCAACATCCAAGGCTATGAATTTTTCATTTCTCACCCCTCAACTTTTAATTTCTAGTATATATATGTGGATCGAAACAATGTCTTTTTTATTGTATCAAATCCATAAATAGTGTGCATTTCAATCAAGTTGTAAGGTCAAGAGATTAAAGAAAGGTAAATACATGAAAGAATAATTTCTTAATTTTTAGGTTGGTAAAAGGGGATAGTTAGAGGACTGAAAACCATGCCTTTACAAAATCTTTTAAATGACAGCTTCTTCAGCCAAAATTTCACCACAGAGCATCATGATTCACAATCTAGAATCTCTCTACAAATTATTTCACTGAGGTGTTGCATTTGCAGATGTGCTGATAATAATTATATAATTCAGCCCACTAAAGAATCCTTACTTTATTGCATGGAAGTCAAATTTGGGGTCACATTGTGACCTCCTGCAGTAGCTGCTAGTCATCAGGAAGCCTGAAATGTACAAGAAGTCAGCTTAATGAAGTACCTGAACCTCGTGCTCTGTTGGCAGAATGCTTGATGTGGAAGACAAAAATAAAAGCCCCCACATGACAGCTTTACAATGCCTTCCTCTGTGGCTTATGACTTACTAACTGCTGCAAGTGAAGTTATAAGGGAACTGTGACTAGGAAAGGCTCCTTCTCCCCAGTTCCAGGGAACCAAAATGATTGCTTAAGGGTGCTAAGAAGGTGACTGAGAACAGCCCTAAGACAGTTCTGATTTCCATCTCAGCATCAGCACAGTATGTCATTGACCCTGTGTGATAGGCAGAAAGTTTTTTATACTGTGTTCTACAGACAGAAAGCAAGTCCCAAGGAAATGTTCAGTCCTCCTAGGATCTCAATTTAGTCCTGCAAAATTTTTACTGAATTTCTCTAATAGAGCTTTTGATTCAACAGTTTCTACCATACTCACAAACAAAGCCACCTTTCTGCATTTACAGTAATATCTTTATTTATCAATTAGATGTACAGTCAGATGAGTTTTGACTGAAAATACTTTGTTGCTTCATGATCAGGAAGTGAAGTCAAGGAGAATTATGACAACCTGAACATATTGTTAAAGGAGCTTCCAAATCTTGAGTTTTTAAATAGGTTTGCAAAGGGCACATTAATGGGGAGTATAATACATAATCCATCTAAACTATTTACTTTTCACTCTTCTGCCAAAGGAAAGATTCTCAGCCAAACAGTTTGGTGGGGTTTTTTTGTGTTTTTTAAACATATCATGTATAATTAAAAGATGACTATATGAGTCATTTATAAAGCCAAACAACAAGACCAGAACTCTCAAAATGTGAAATGACCAGCTAATTACAAGACTGGTTTAAATTATGTTCCTAAGTATTACTTGTTCTTTCCAAACTGGGCTGGATATCTGTACTATTAATTCAGCCCCAAAGACCAATTTCATTCTTGCAAAAATGTTGCACATTTAAGATGTAGCAAGGTTTAAATCATCTAAGCTTATTGTTTTAACTTCCAGTATTTCATTACTCTACTTAATGGTTGGAACATTATTTTATACAAGTACAAAATAATTTTATTGCATGATGTAAATAAAAAACCAACTAAAAAACCAAACCTATGTCCAATTTGCTCCCAAAGCAGATAAGAAGTAATGGGACAGTAGGCCTAAAATAGACTGATGTTTTGCCTGCAGACAGGAAAAGATGAAGGTTGTTCAACATATGCTTAATTGGGAAGATACATACTCGGAGTATTAGTAACATATTCTGAATCTGTCCGCCCCTCAAGATCGGATTGGCAGAAATATAAAGAAACTGAGCCAGCCTAATCTTTCTCTCATTGTAGTGAACTGGAACATTGACAGCTTTGGCTGGGCCAAGAGAAGGCACTAATTTAGGCCCTGTGGCTTCTGCACTGGAGCAGGTTTTGTAGCTGGGATCACAGCTTTGAGAGACATATCTTGGGGGGTAAAATACTGAATGTGCTGCATGGTCCCTCAAAACACAGAGGAACTGAAGGTACAGCCTGCAGTCTCAGACACAGCTTCCTTCTTCACCGGGGGAGCCTCTCATGGCAGTGCCTGGCGATCAAGAACTACATGAGAGTGGCTGATGTAGTTGATCTCTAGGATTCCAGGTGCCACTGGTTAGAGGGATGGACACAAAGGTCCCAAAATGAGTGGAAAGCATTCTGATGCACTGCCCCTACAAAGTGCAGATATTTGCCTCTAGCATTAGGAGATCTATGAATAATTTTAAAATATATTTCAAATTGTTCTTTTGTGTGCAATACATAAATTACTTTTTCCCAAAACTATTTTACCAAATATTTTCACAAAGCCTATCCAGTGAAGCACTGTACCTGCCACGATGTTAAAAGATGGGTGCTTCCCAAGTGCCCTCAATTGCTCTTGTTCTACTTGCCTTGACCTGTTGCATCATGTTACAAGATATCAAACTGCCATCACGTTCCATTTTAGAGCTGATTACGCTTCATTGGTGGGCAACGTTGCTGCTTGCTGAGGGTTTGTGAAGTTTGATTAATTAGTGCTTATGAAGTGCTTTGAAATTCTTGCATGAATGATGTTACAGAAACACTGAATATTGCTGCTGTTATACAGGCAGGTACATGATTAAAGATTTGATGTTGCAAGGTGTGGCTGGGCCTTACCTTCTCTTTGGGAAAATATTCTGGTTTCCTCTGAATTCCCTCTGGCAAGCTAGTACAGTCTTCCAACCAAACCAAACCAAAACGCTTCAATCGTCCTAGGGTAGGGAATAATAATTTTAAAAAAGATTAGATGAAGGATATTTCTGAGAACTCATTGCCTGTCTAGGATATTGCACCTCTAGGTGGTCTGATAAACTTCAAGAGCACCTTGTTGATTCAGATTATTCTCAGACTGACTGCATTTCCTTCAACTTTTTTTTAATCAACTAGAGCTCTTTTAATTGCTTTCTCCTCTTAGGTATTTTACATAGACACCTGACCGCCTCTTAAAGCATCTTCCTTAAGCATACTTATCTGTGATATCCTCTCCTTGGCTGAAGAGACCTACCTATCCCCCTTTCCAATCTCTCCCGCCCAAAGGGATCTGTTACACGTTGTAACCCTTTCCATAATTTCTGACTCTGAACCCAACAGCTCCCATCTGCTCTGGGAAAGGCAGCACCCCACAAGTGATTCATTCTCAGCCAAGGCAGGAAGCTGTAGGGCTCAGCCCACAGCCAGCCTTAAAAGACCCAAGCTGAAGATAATTATTGCGCAGACATACCTGTTCAAAGATTTGTTCAACTTGCTCGCTGCTGCCAAGCTTGGCTGTGAACATGACCACACTGTTGTGGCCCTTCAGGAACGTGCTGCTTCACAAAGCAAAGGCCAGGATTCCTGTCCAAGGCACAGGTGCCCAGTGCCATTTGAGAAGGCTGTAAAGCATCCAGGATACCTACACAGGAATAGCAGAGATGACGCAGGACCTAAAGCAGACTGACACTCCCCATGGTGGTGAATGGATGCCAGGCAGACATCTGCAATAGCTGAAACAACACCAAATGCCAACAATGAAGCCACCAACTTCTCTGTGTATTAATTTCCCTGATTTCTACTACTATTGAGGGCATTCAAAGGGACTAGCCATATTGATCCTCTGTGTTGACTGCACAATTCACATACTTTTGGTCTTGCTTACATTAGTTTAACAGACTATGATCACCTGTGCCATCTTCAGTTCAAGTCACAGCACAGTATTTGGAGTTTCATTTTTCCTGCTTGTTCTACTCATTTCACACCCTGCACCCAGTAACATTTTTTGTAACTTTTCATAATAACCTAAAGGCTAATTTTGCACACACCTTTATGCATACAGTAATCTCTGGGGTTTTGGTGCTTTGCACTTGCTTAGTTTCCTAAGAACTGTAAAGAAAAAATATTGATTGGTTTTGCCTCAGGCTTTAGTAGATAAACTTACCTCGACAGCAAGGCCAGAGTCTGAGTATATGTCACTATTTAAACCATGGGAACATTTAGCATTCAAGAGGTTCAAAATAACCAGGCCAAACACCCTTATTATCTATCAAACAGTGCCAGTTTCCTGTCTGTTGCCAAGGCTGATGCCACAGTCCTATCCTGTTGCATATTTTCTGAAACATTAATCTTATGAAGAAGTATTTAAAGGTATCACATTTTTCAAATGCTTAAATGAAGAATATCAGGAGCCTCTCACTCAGTCCCAGTCAGTGAGTTATTGCACATTTAAAAATCTGTTCCTTCGGTTTTCTGATTGTTGTTCTTGTCTGTGCATCTTTCAAAAACTGGGTTATTAATCTACTATGCCATAAAGTTTCTTTCATTAGAAATTAACAAGTTTGTTCTGACCTTCTCCTAGGTCTGAGCTGGAATTCCATGAGGCATTTCTCATCAATCACTGTATTCTTTGCACAGCTTGCACTGTTCCATGTATGCTTTCAACTGGGTATTCATGCCTGGCCTGTAGATACATTTCCTGGCTCATCTCAGGCATGTCTCTATCCCCAGGTGTGAAATATGTATCTACTGCATGATGTCAGCTCTTAAATCTCTTGGGATTATTGTTCAGCTCCATTTAAAACAAAATCCATGCAACTCTTCATTCACTTCCTGGGGGTGGGCACAACAGTCTGTGGCACTTACTGCTTCCTCTAGGCTGACCATGGATTGCACATCGTTTTCCTGCCTGTCACACACCATGCTGTTTTGTAAGACTGCCTTGAATGAGAGTAGTTGAAGGAGCAGAGTCAGTAGTAGGTTTTCACCGCATTGTTTCTCCTTCCTGGATATACTAGAACTCCATCAGTAAACACTGCAGTCTGCATCTTTACTCCCAGAGTTGCTTCTGCTCCCCTTTTCAGGCACCTCCGCACTGGTGCTTTAGGCGCATATAATACTTTAGGGACTTGTGCATCCTCACTTTCAATTTTCTTCTCTCAATGCCTTTTCTTTCTAATACTTGAGTATTTTCACAAGATTCCATATCAATCATTTTCAGCAGCCAAGAGAAGTCCAATGGGATAGATCCATAGTTGAGCTCACTCTCAGTCTGCCTTCATTCACCCTAATATTTTGTCTCCAGCACCCACTGAGAAAAGTTATCACAGATAAATATCATAAACTTTTTTTGCCTATTATTTTACATTTCTTTTCTGGAATAAAGATGCCTTAAGTTACAACACTGGCAACTAGAGACACAGTATCCAGTTAATATCAAATATCTTTGAATTGGAGCTGACACTGATAATCATATGTGCTCATCAACACCTACTAGAAGGTGTGGCAAAGGTTGTCAGGGAGCTGAATAGCTCTTCCTCTGCAGCATGCAAGTTATTGACTCCCTGATTTTTTAAATTCTTTAATCACCAATCCAATCATGACAAGATATATCCCCACAGAAAATAATCCATATAAAAAGGATACAGATGGGAGTGGACAGAATGGAGGCATACACCTAGCCCAAGCCAGGTAATTACTCCTACTTTGCCAATTAAAATCACATTGCCATTTTTGCTGGTTTAACAGTAAGCATCTATTTTACATTCAGCTCTTTGTTTCAGAGCAGATGTGTTCATTCTTACTTTTTAAACTATGTCACCTTTCCCTCAACATGGGCTTAGGTTAATAAACTGTACATCAAACACTGTTTAAAAGCTGGCTTTGCAGGATGATAACTGATGAGGGAATTGCTTTTAATTACTGTACAAGTGAGTAGATAAAAATCACAGTCCTAATAATCAACTCCAGAAACTGACAGCAGCAAAGTCTCACATTTCAAATGTGGATTATTTTTCTTTCAGCATTCAGCTACAGAAGGCAAATGTTAGTGGTTGGATCATCTTCTGTAACCAAGCCAAAGTTATGTGTAACATTTTTGGATGCTAATAGGACACAGTTCTGGCAGAACAGAAATAAGGGTAACATTAAAGATTAGAGCAAGCTTGGAAGGAAAGAAAAGTGCTTTTCTCAATTCAGACTTTCAGAAGAACAATAATCTCACCTACATCTGCTGCTAGAACTTCGAAAGTCCAAGGACAGAAAAAGCAAACAATTTGCTTGCACAGCTATCAAGAATGAGAGAGAGCATGAGGCTTCCCAGATTGCCTTCAAAACCAGCAGCATTTGGCCCATTATCATCCACACCAGGCTAATGTATTTTTAATAGTTCACCACCTAAAGAGATACTGTAGACCATGAGATGTAAATTAGGCAGCCAAAACTGAGCAAGTTTATGCTATGAGAAATTTCAAGGGAGAATGAAATAAATGAAAGTAGGATTACAAACTGGGTTTGGTGCTCTGGTGAGAGGAGAAAAATGTGCTCATAAAGCCCAATAAAACTTTATTTTTCTGGTTTATTAGGTGTTTGCAAAATGTCTCAGTTGCATAGTACGACATGTTCTTTTTCTGAAGACTCATGTACAGCATGAAGGCTCTGGTAAATCAGCTGCTTTCTTTTTTGGCCAACTACACAGTGTATGGGAAGCTGAGGTTACTATTATGGCTTTGTTAAAACATTGGATGTTGCCTGAAAGCTGCCATGTGAACTCCATTTTGAATGTATTTCAATGCAGGTTTTTACAATAGGAAAAATAAACACTTAGAAGCTCAGGAAACCAGGATCTAAAATACTGTAGACAGGGATTTGTTTATTTGTTGCTTTCCTGCTATAGATCAGCCTGTCAGAATACCTCCTTCATGTAAATATTTAAGATGTACAACAAACTACAAAAGATCTAAAACAAAACAATTCTGATTAAAAAAAAAAAAAAAAGAAGAAGGAAAAAGAGCATACAGAGTTTATTTGGAAAATAAAATAAACAACAAACTAAACATGGATATGGGTTTTTTTGGATCTATCAAGTGTATTGTTGATGAAAAGGAAAAATATTCTGATTGTAAAGGTGTTGCATCCAGCAAATGGCCCTTAGTTCCTTGGAATCACATATTCTATAGATTTTAAGTTACAATATTCCTTTTTGACTTTTTTTTTTTTTTGTTTTAATGGGGAATAATTTTAGCTCTCAAAAGTCCACAGGAGAAACTGAAAATCCAGGATTTGAGAACTAGAGAAGTTCAGAATAGTAGTCATCTGGAAGTCTCCTCTTTTCATGTCGGTAAAGTATAATGTTACTTCACGCCATTTGGCTGCAAATGTAAATTGCACCTTTTTTCAGTTGTTAGGACAGGATAAAAAACCACATAATTCTAATGAGTCATAAATGTTTCACCATTTTTTTCTTCATTTAATTCATATGGTGCCAACACCTGTGAAAACAATCAGCATCATAGCTGTGTGCTCTACTTAAATTTGCTTTAGGGTATGCTTGAGTAAAAGCTTTTATATCTCATTTCTCTACATTATTAACAACATGATGCCCTGAATCATTCCATAATTTAGGTATGCTCATTTCATTCTCAGCCATTTTATTAGGACTAGAAAAGATGCTCAAAGACTATGACAGTCTTAGACACACACGTACCTATTCCTGATTCTTAATGTAACAAAATATCTATAACAAGATCTTCACTTTATTTTTTATGTGCTTTGGCAGTTTTGCACTTTGAATTACGAATCTAAACTGTTAGTACAAGAGCCATACTACAAAGCTTTCTCCCAAAAGGCTTTGCAGCCATTGCTCTAAGGTGAGTTCTTTTCATGTGAGCAACATTTTAAGCTATTGCCAAAGGAGGGCACATCTTGTTCTGCAGTGGGAAAGAGCAGTGGTTGGAAGAGAAGTTCTGGAATCGCTAGATGGTGCCAGAGAGGGATGTGCAACGGCAACTGCAGTCCTGCTTCAGTTACCACTGGACAATGGGGTGGGTGAGCTTGGGGGCAAATTTAAAACCACACTTCAGTGTCTGAAGAAATAATGTAGAGACTGGAGGATAGAGAGAAGATCCTAAATCCTACTTGTCTTTCAGTGGACATCAGGCCTTTGACCAACTTGGGAACCCTTGGTAATTCCACCTGGCATCTACATAGCCCTAAATTACTTCAAACTGAACTGTCTGCAAACTTTTACCTACAGTTTTATAACGTAATTTAAGGTGGCACTGAGCTCTCCCTATATTTCAATGGGATTGTGGCTCAAACTTCCTTTGTAAAATTCCCCATCTAAACCCAAGCAACATAATAAATAGAGATGAGTGAGCTCAGGGCATGGAAGCTAGAAGGTGTAGAGACCATGATATTTCCAAAGAGATCCTTTCCCAGAATGTACATTCCAGTGTTAAAGAGCGTATTACTAGTAACCATCCAAGGCCAATTCATGATGAGAAAGCAAGCCAGAGCTGATAAATGCTTCAAGCAAAATGTTTGCAGTTTTGATTCATTGCAGTAACTCCCTTGTAATCCAGAGGTGGGGACATACTCCAAATAGTTTAAACCAGCTAGCTCAAATCCTGGAAGAAGTGCAGGCCCCAGCAGGGTCTTGAGTAAGGGCTCAGACTGACACAGCTCAGCAGCTGAAGTCAACCTAAGCTAGTCAATTTAAAGCTTCTGAACTGCAGCCTTCTCTCCACGCTGAAGGACAGTATCACCTGCATCCATGAGGATGTGAGGGCTGAGCTGACCACACCCTTCCATGCCCACAGAATTCCAAAACTGACTTTGAGGTAGTTAAAACTAAGTAGTCTGCTAGTCATTTCAAATAACTTAATAATAAAGTTATTCCAGTAACCTGCACATTTTTACATAGTCCTTGGTTTCTTCATGGATAAAAATCTGTGCTTGTGATTACTCATCAGTGCCTTTAGTGGCAGTTTGCACAAAAGATACCAATAAGCACTAGTCAGAGGATGAGCCTTCTTTTTTAATTTGCTTCTCTTAAGGCTTCTTCTTAAGAGGTCTTCCACACAGACATGGGACTTTGGAGAACTGGGGGGAAACATGAAAACCAATCCTACTCACAAAACAGTTACTTGAATTATCTATTAATTTACAACACCATGCACCAGACCTAGTGTCATTCAGTGCCAGATGGGTACACACAGCAACATGACTAGATGAGGCCAAATCTCAGCTAAACATTTCTCTCCATATTTCAATGCTCGCTGTTTACTGGGACCAAAAAAAATCAACAGCTTCTTCCAATTTCACTTTTCTAAATTTCTTCCTCTTGATCTACTAGATTCCACTTTGAAAGCCTAAGTGAAAATCCCTGTCATCTAGACAGAACCTGTCTTCACCTTTAGAGGAAAGAGGTTGCCCTTGCAGAATCCATTCAAAAGGCCACTCTGCACAGTAGGACTGTGCTTGCTTTACATTGTTCAGTTCTCAGTAGTTTACTCAGCTGAAGGTTTGATTTGGATTTCTACTGAAAAGTTTATAAAATATGAAAGTAATGCATTTTAAAATTTCACTGAAGTTATCCACATATTCTTGAAGATACTCAAACTTCCTGGCCAATACAGCACCCAGAAGATACAGCATTTTCCATAGTGCCATACGTGCATTCTTAACTTCGAAATGGAACAAGAAGGAAATATTTATACTGGATGTAACTTAATTAAATTAAATTAATTAATTAAATTAGGAAGTCCTGAAGCAAAGAGCAGAAAAGTATGAGCTTTACTTTTCTTTCTCAATAAAACTGATATGTTATTGAAATGCATAGCTGAAAATCAGATCTTTCACTTAGGGGAATACTCATTTGCCTGGCTGCAAGCTGCAAATCATTCATAGTTTCAGTTCTTCCACTATGAAGGCAGCTTCTGTGCTAAGAATTTTAGGAGGACAGTCTTGAAATGTTATTAATAAGAACTTAGTGTATACTTCATATTTGATGTAGGTGCACTCTGCCTCCTAATGGAAGTCGCATGTGTTTTTCCCCCATGTATGCACCGGTAAGTAATGACCCATCATCAGGCAGTAACTGATGACAATTGATCATATGGCCATCTACAGCAGCAAGAAATTAGAGTAATCTCTCAAGAGAATAATCAGAGAACAATTTTCCAGGGTCATTACTAGCAGAGAAGCTTGCCGAAGAAGAAAACAATCTCAGTCCTCATTCTGGATTTTTCTTTTCTCTTCTGGATTTCATTTTATACACAAGGTTTACATTTGGTTTTAGAAAATTTTATGAAGCAGACTGAAATATAAAGGGGATTAAGGAATGGAAGACAGTCTTTCACCTCCAAGTCTTCAGTTTAAATCCAGCTTAGGTTGGTAATGAACAAGAAGTATTTACCATTGCTGTTCACTGTCTGTGCAAAATGGATTGGTGGCTCTGGCTCAATTCCCAGCAATAAACCTGCATGCCACAACTGGCAATTCTGTTGCCATTCTCAGCAGACAGTGCCAAGAATTAAATGAAGCATGGGAAGCAAAGTTACCTCTCCCCTACTACAGGCCAGGGTGGAGGCGCACTGGGAAGAGAAGCCTTCTCTGCTGCCACCTGAGCAGGGCTGTGCCACAGTTGAGCACAAAGACATCAGTTTAGTGGGCTGACAAGCTACCACTTTTTCATGAACTGAATTTACTAATTTTCTTAAAATAGTGAAAAAAAAATCAGGTACCATCTAGGGTGAGCCGGGTTAGTGACTCGGACTAGGCCATGTTGCTCCTTATGCTAAAGTATAGATTAACCTGCAATTACAAAGAGATTGAAACATGATGTAAATGCAATAGATTCCCACTAGAAAAGGCTTGTCCTGCCTGTGACAATACCCTAGAATGGAAAAAAAATTCAGTGTTGTGATGCACTAAAGAGCTTATTTAGTTGTTGTTTTGCACTGGGTGATTGGGAATTGCACCGAGTAGTTTTTATATTGCACTATGGAGTTATGTCACATTGGTCTATTCCACACACCTTTCCCCTCCGCCACTAAGCCTCAGGTGTGGTGGTCTCTCCCTGACAATCAGGGGATTCCTACAAATCAGGACCTTTTTTCCCCAGACGTCACATGAAACATAATTTCTCAGTCTAGGAGACTTTGACTCATTAGCACCAGAAGCCACTAGACCAGGAAGTTTGTTTTTCCTCAAACCATAAACTTAGAGTAATTCCACCAAAATAAATTGAGCCAACCACCCACAAAGAACAACATAAAAGGAAGCAGAGCACACCCTAATCTTTATCTGGCCAGTACTGGAAAGAAAAAGGGACTAGCACAAACTACATCATGCCACCACACTTCTGTTCTGAGGGCATCAGCACCATCAACAGGAAGGACACTGAACAGCCTTGCACATGAGCACAGCAAGAAAAGAATCCAACTTAGGCTTTAAGCCTTGGAGTGATTTTACCATTGAACAGTGCTGATTGAAAAATGCATGAATTTTATTCTAAAAATAGCAAGATGGGTCAAGAGAATAATGATCTCAGTCTACACAGCTAGATGAATTTTTGGTGATGCCCTCTTTTATATTTCATAGGATATTCACTATGGACCCTACATTTTCCATGGCTTTGAACACTTTATTTATCCATATTTTATTACCAGTGTAAACCTAATTATCACAGCATCTTCATGCTGAAAGTGATTGATAGATTTTGCTACTTGCTTGTCAAGATGCTCATGTTCACTGTATTCAGCTATCACACCAACCCAGAGACTGATGACTCTTCTGGCCTATTAATAAAAGTCTATTACAGTGCATTGATGCTACTTCTCTCAAAAATATTAATGCAAGCTCTGCGGCAAGAAGCACATTTTTAACTTGCTACAATACAATGAGACCTATTTCATTACAATTACTAACTCTTATATTTTACTCAGACTGTCCATTCTTATACATAAAGAACAATCACAAAATCTTCTCCCTTATTTTCCCATTGTTTAAAAAATGCGTTGTTCACCAGCACATTATTATAAAAGCAATTAGTGATTTTTCGGTACCTGTACTTGCAACTGCTGAAATTGAAACAATATTAAGTTCACTTCATATGAAGACAGCTTCATGAAACACTGAGTAGCTACCTTTCAAAAATGAAAGAATCACAAATTGACAACTCAGACACTGAAGGACTCAATACTAATCACGATTGTGAAGATCTTATGTTAGAGCTCAACAGGCAACAGGCAATGAATGAAAAGTATTTCTGCAAATAATATGAGACAGAAAAGCAAAACAATATAAAAACCCACCAACCTTGAACAAGCTCAAAGTGGTAAAGGCAATATTCTGCCAATTTGTTTCTCTTCTTATCAAGCAGGACATTATATTTTCCTATAATGCTCCTCTAGGATGAACTTGTTGCCTTCTGTCACTCGAGTTTTGGTTTGATATTATGAAATGTCTTGATCTTGCTAAAGAAGCTAAATTGTTAACAGTTAAGATACTTCTAATACTTCTAGATATGGGGACAAAACTCAGCCTGAAAAATCAGGAAAATGGCAAATGGATAAAAGACACTGACCTCTAATACCTCAACTCAGCTTCTTTTTTTTTAAGTAGAATTTGAATAAGTCTCTAATTCTAGAGTTTCCACAGTCACTTAACAGTATTTTAAATAGAAAAACCTGAAAAACAATAAAGCTGACTCTGTCCAACAAAATGCTTACAAACTGTTTAGCTTTAAGCACGCCATCAATACCTGTTAGCTTTCTTTGATGAAGATACTTACCTTGTAGCAGTTAAGCATGTGCTTAACTGTATCACTGTGAGTCAATAGCCTTAAAAAAACTGACAAGGTTTTAGTGTGAAATGACATCAATACTTCTGTTTTTAATATGTATAATTTTCTGGAAAATTATACATATAAAATTATCGGTTTGGCAATCACAATCTGAATTAGCATGCCTAGATACTCAACCTGCACCAATTGTTGGTGCTCCACTAATTAAGTAACCCATTGAAGATACAGCCTCAGGACCCCAAACAGTGTGGGTAGCCCTAACAGCTCTCAAAGGCTGTAGGCTTGGAGCTCACTCAGAGAGGTTGTGCTGGATTTAGTGATAATGGCTTAAGAGGTTACCTCTCCCAGCTGTCTACAGCAGTCCCCCACCAGAAGCTGAAACAGAGCCATCAGAAAGTGATGTGGTCCAGCCCTCATCCACAGAGCTCTGAGCCAGCACATTAATTTTAACTGCCAATGGTCTGCAAACTGTAACAATTGATAAACTGGCACTTGCTTACATCTGCTGCCTCCACTAGTGAGGTGGAAGTCTGAAGCAAAGTGGCAGGGTAGACATTAAGGGCAGTAACCCCTTCCTCCACCCCAACAAAATTAATAGCACTTGTTTGCCAGAGCCCTAATCTGCTCAGAGTAGAACAGTATGTTGAAAGAAGCAACTCCATTTAACTTCGTTTGGGGAGAATGAAGAGCAAGGATTTTCTACATTTCACGAGGCAGTGAATGGCAAAGAATTAGTGTATATACAGTACCCCTTGTAATTTTAATTCACATTGCCCCCTCTCAGTGAATAAATCTTGTTAAACCTTATCCTCTCGGAGACCATCTGGATGAAAACTATTCAGGAAACGTCACCATTGGTACAAGAACTTAAATCTCACCATAAATCTCAGCATGTCAAAGCCAAGCATGCATGCCTTAAAGAAACTCTGCAGCTGTGACTCACTCAGAGTTGCAGACATGTGTGTGCAAATGGTGCCTCCCAAGAAACACACTGCTACATTTCAGTAACTCTTAAAAACAAATGAAAGCAGACTCAGGAATTTTCTCATTTTCAGACAGCTTTACCCTATTTTTAGTATAAAAGTAACAAAATGGTTTAATAAAAGCTGCATAAAATTTACTACACTATTATAACTGTACTGGTTCAAATGATCTCCACCCTTGTCCTTATCTTGCTCTGATTACTTCTCCTTCTCTTCCAAAGTACATGTGCTAATGTGGCAACCTATGCTGAAAATCAGAAATCATGATTACTTTGCTCTGTAATCTGATTGCCTCTATAGTTAGACACCTGCCTTCCTGGCAAATTTCTTTATGGTAACAGGGTAGGAACAGGTTGGCCTTTTAAGTGCCAGATACTGACAAAACAGCTTCAATCTAAGCTCAGTGAGAACACCACTGTTATCCAACAGCTCATATTCTCCTTTCTCCACCCCAAACCTTGTATAACTGTTTTTACAGAAAAGGATTTTCTATTTAGCTCACTGACTTCAAAATATGGTCAAACATAATGCGAAATTTACAAGACAATCCAGCTAGTAAGTGAAAAAAATAGAAAAGTAACTAAGAGAAATAATCTAGATTCAATGCTTTGACAAAAAAAAATGGGGGGCATAAATGCAGGCTTGTTGAAACAAAAGGTTCAGCAAATTTACTTCATTTTCCTCATTTCCATATAGGGTAAAAAAACCTTGAAATATAGGAAAATGACTGAAATTTTTGACTTCTGGTAATTTTAAAAACTATTTCTGAAAAAAGATTTAAAAGGAGTTTGTTCAGAAGCATTTTTCAAGTAAGGAAAAAAAAATATTAAACATAGGTAAATCCTAAGCAGTGCATTTTATTTTCATTTAGTCAAATTTTACTTGAGTGAAACTGAAATTTTTCAGTTTTCTGTCTCCTGAAAAATTTTCACTTTGGAACTGCCAGACAACTTAAAGAACAGCTACTTTTACTCTGTGAAAGTAGTTTTGAAGCTTGGGAATAGGTTGATTAGATGTGCTAGATGAATACAAGTTTCATCAGCCAAAGCAAATAGAATATTTCTGATACATCAACGTACCACAAATGATGAGCCAAGCTTTCTCCAAAAGTTGTGCAGGTTTCTTGACGAGTCAGCAAAGTAACAGTAACTCAATGATCTTAAATTTTCCAACCTAAATGATCTATGATTCTAAGATTACTGGACTTTACTCTTTAATTCAAATACAAGTGTACTTGAGCCAGGTTTATTTTTGCAAGGTAGTCCAGTTTTGTGCAGCTGCATATCACCACGGTGAAGCATCTCAGCTACCATCACAACATCAGACATGGCCTGTTAATGCAAGTTCTTTCTTGACTAACTATCAAAAAAAAAAAAAAACCCAAGACAAAAAAAGAGGAACTCAATTAGTCTTACAGGTAATAGGTGCTAGCAAGACATGCAAAGACTGCCCTGGTGGCTCCCTGTAAAGTAACCATCCTTTCTCCACAAGTGCAGAGATATTCAGTAAGAATTATCAGCCTCCCACTGGAAAAGCAATGCTGTCTGGGCCTCAGCAAACAGTTGTCTAAGAACTGTAGAAGGAACCAGTTGTATCCCCCATAAAGGAAATATTTGCTAGCTCAGAATGCAAGATGCTTGGCAATGTGTTGTTGACACGCAAGGTGTATTGTTTCTTCTTTTTAAAGCTGTATCCCATGCTGGGCTCTAATTCCTCCCACATGAACTTCTAGACCAAACTGGGGATCCAAATGAGGAAGGGGTACTCTTTTTCTCTGCCTGTGTAGTCAATGCATGAAGACACATGGGCTGAATTAGCCTCTGGAGGTGCATATCACTTTCCAGAATCAATGGGGGAGCCTTGGGTGATTAGGTACTAACTTAGGTGCCACAGTTTTATGCTTGAAGTCAGGTGGCTCAAATCCAGGAGCAACTGTGCTTCTCCTTCTGTCCTAAATTGGTGCGTGCTGCTGCTACACATTGCAAAACAAATAGCAAAGAGTAGTAGTTTTCATGGAAGTGATAACAGCTAGTATAAAAGTTAGTGCTTTGGATCTAAACCTAGAATACTATTATTATTACAGAAATCCAGCCTGTTTCATATGTCCTTTAACTTCACTCCTTCAACTATGCAGTGCTGCATAACTGAACATACTGTGTAAGATTATTTCCACTTTTCATGGAAGCTTCACCCAGAGCTAGCCACTACTGGAAGCAGGACAGCAAATTTTCAAGGCCAACTTGCTGCTCTGGTACAGTAAATCAGTTGTTCCTACAGCAAGTAGCATACAGATTTTTTTTTTTTTCCAGTGCATAATACAAGGAAAGGATGACTCAAGCTGAGTTTCACAGGTGAAGTTCAGATGAGTTCAGATCTATTCAAGACCTCTCAATGTTTCCATATGCTTGACTCAAGTCCAAACATTTAATCGTAGCTCCAAACAAAAACTTCCAATGAAGAAGCAGAGCAGGGAATTGTGAACTCTGCTTTCCAGCACTAAGGACTTGAGCATTTTTTTTTTTATAATCTGTCATTTGTACTTTTTCATACTAAAGGTGACAGTCTAATTCACATATGACCAACACCCATAAATCATGCTGGGGGGAGGAAATATTCATAAATCCATATCAAACAGAACCCAAATTATGACAAATGACATGGCAGTCATAAAATTGCACAAGCACAACTCACCAAGTCATTAATTTCATGGCCGTGGAAAATAAACAGACACATTTTTTTCGCAGCCCTAATAAATTTTAAAAAACTCAAAGAATGGTCCATCTGCTTCGAATAATTTTTAATTTCCTATTCTGTCTCGTTCCCATTAGCTATTCCACTGAGATATTTGCTAAATTCTTTCATTTGCCTCCTCCCATCTGTATTCAATTACTCTATTCCCAAATAGAGTTAGTTTTTCTTTCTCCTAAGTGCAGTACAAAATATCCCCACCTGTACCTTAAAGCAAATGTTATGTGTGTTTTATTATCTGTTAGACTCTATGAGTCATTCTAACTCGATTGCCTGTGCTGAAAGACTTGGAGGGCAATCTGATTTTGATGTTTTCTGGCTTTGGTGAAAAACACCTGCCTGATTCTCATAGCTAATCTATTAACTTGGTAAATGCCTCAACAGATGTTCTAGAATCAGCTAGGGATCAGGGTCTGTCCTCGTGACAGCGTCCGCTTGTAAGCTTGAAATATTTAAATGTTCAGAGATCAGAGGCCAATGATGTGTTTTGGGTACAAGCTTTCACTAAATCATATTTTTTCAGTCAGTCCCTGGAGTGCATTCCACATACAATAAGTGGCTGGAGCGTTCTGACTGAGCAGGCCAACAATACAGGCCTCCTTGAACTTTGAAGGGACATGCATTTCAAGGCAGCATTGGCTTCTTTTATTGAAAAATGGAACAAATTTTAGACTGTGCCGACGCTGTTCCCTTTTAAGCTACATGTCTTTTTTTCCAGTTCCTTTTATTTCTTCCTAATGAAACCCATTAAGAAAGTATAAGGCTTGGCTTTGAGACCTCCCTTTCCAAGGATAAGAATGTCTCCAAGGAACCTGTTCTAAGCCATCATCCTCTGTTTGGGTCAGCACTGGTCTGCATTATTCACTTACTGTGTGCCTGATCCTCCACTTTTTAACACTGATTTTAATCCTGGGTAGCTCCACTGACTCTAAGCCATTCCACTCTGTAACAGCCCCTGAGGCTCACAGACTGGCTGGGATCACCAGAGCAGAGCAATCCCTTGAGAAGGCCTCGGTCCTCCCGTAGGAAGGGTGGGATAGATGCATGACATCAGCGTCAAGCTCACATGAAGGGGCTCCCATTTTGAAGCTTAAGGCCCTTTTTGTCAATCTAGCACCACCAGAAAAACACAAATGAGGAAAAAAAGGCTCACAACACAGAACAGCCCACAATCACTGTTGGCTCCATTCTGCTATAAGAAATTGCCTCTTGAAAATCAAAGCTGGACCTGGGAGCCTAAAAATGTTCATTACTTTTATGAGCTTTTATATTACCTTGATTCTTGTAAGAAAAGGTCAAGATTGTGATAAAATGTCCAAATGTTTCAAACTAAAATGGCTGCAAGCTCCACTGCAAAAATTTTCTCAATGAAATTACATAAAGGCAGAATAAATAGAAAACAGGAGACCTTCTTCTGACCTTCACTCATCATTTGACTCTCGTCATTTCACCCTTTGTTTACCTCCACTTCTTCATTTGCTAAATGGGTGTCATTAATGCAAACTTACTTTGTTGTTTTAAAGCTTAATTAGTTAATGTTTCTAAAGTGTTTTGAGATCAATAGAGCAGTATTACCAACATATTCAAAATCTCATCTCTGCTGCTGTTTGCTCTTGGAGGCTTGACAAAAAAGATTTCACTGTTCCACATCTTGAATAATGCTCAGAAGCAGCTCTGATGTTAGAGCTCTCATATGAGTGATCAGCAGATGGAGTTGGAGGAATGAGAAGGGTAAGACTGATTCTTACTCTTACTGCTGTTACACATGCTGCTTTCTAGAAAACAGAAAATATGAAGGGAGGGTTGATATCAAATACTTAATCATGTAAAGGAAAACACTGAAAGTCCAGAGAACTGCTTATGTCTATTCTGAAATTACTGCATTTTTCAAAAGCACCCTTCTGGGAAAGCCATCAGGTTGGCCTCCAAGCCTGACAGGAGCTGGAGAAAGGTTCAAAATGTGAGATGAGGAGAAGAAAGAAGAAAGGTTCATTAGAAACAGTGTTTCCAACTGAGGATCTAGGGTGCAATTTGCTTCATTAAGGAGGAAATTCTGTCTCTAATCAAATATGAAAGAATTTGTCATTCTTAACTTACCTTCTAGAAATAGTTTCTTCCTTCAGTTTTCAGACTATACCTCTGCTAAAATTAAATGTAATCGTCCCCTGTCACTGAGATTAAAAGAATTGAACTGGTTACTGGAAAGATACAATAACTAAGTTTGATTTTAAAGTATATTCCCCACAATATTTTTATTATCAATTAGGCTGACATCATAGAAACATAAAATCTGCTGAGTTGGAAGGGACCCATCAGGATAATTGAGTCCAACTCCTGGCCCTGAACAGAATCAAGAGTCACACCAGGAACCTCAGAGCATTGTCCAAACACTGCTCGAGCTTTGTCAGGCTGGTGCTGTGACCACTGCCCTGGGGAGCTGTTCCAGTGCCCAGCCACCCTCTGGTGGCTTTTACTTATATCCAACTTAAACCTCCCCTGCCTCAGCTTCAGGCCATTTCCTGAAATCTTGTCACCACAGTGAAGAGATCAGTGCCTGCCCCTCCTCTTCCCCTCAGGAGGAAGTTGTAACTGCAGTGAGGTCTGCCCTGTCTCCTCTTCTCCAGGATGAAGAGACCCAGTGATCTCAGCCACTTCGCATTTGGCTTCACGTCCAGACACTTCGCCATCCTTGTGGCCCTCCTTTAGATGCTTTCTAATAGTTTAATAATGCCTTTTTTTAATATGCGATGCCCCCAGGACTCAAGATGAGGCCGCATCGATGCAGAGCAGAGTGGGACAGTCACCTCTTTTGTCCAGCTGGTGATACTGTGCCCATGCACCCCAGATATGTTACACTCACTCTTCACTTCTTGTCTATTTTGACATTTTAGAAGTGGTATCACCAGAGGCAGACGTGATATGATCAGTTCATGTGGCAAACATAGGATTTTTCTTATGGACTCACCAACCTGGAGCTGGTCTCCAGATTGAAGCAAGGTTGCCTGCCTACACTTCTCTTTTGCAAAGATTAAGATTATGGTTTGAGATCCTCTGTAATCTACAACAATTTAGAACCTTTTGTTTATATTCTATACATCTTTTCTTCAGTAAACATTTGAAAAGAAAGTTACTTTCCAGATTAACGCAAGAATCCATTTTTCATATCATATTCATGCAGCTCCATTGATATAAGTTTTATTACATTTGTAAACCCTTTGGTACAAAAGAAGTACACAAGGTATAAGCCAAGAATAATTCAGTATGATGTTGTTATAGCTGTCCACAGCAGAGGGTGCTAAGATTAAAGAGCTAACATTTGGTGCAATGGGAGCAAATTTGCAGCAAGCAGAGATAGGTGTGTGTTGATTAGTGAAGCGATAAAGACATCGGTTGACTCTTCATGAATGATAACTCTGCTGTTTGGTTTTGTTTTTTTTTTTCCTGAAATGAAGGTTTTTAATAAGAAAGGAAGTACAACATCCAGAGCAGAAAAATGATGTATGGTTTCTTGCATCAACAATTTTGCTCTGAAATTGAATTTAGCTTACATACTAATACAAAAAAAATCAGAACAAACAAACAAGCAGCCTGTTCTATACTTTGCCTCTTTTTTTCCCAGAAGTCTTTAATTGTTCTCAGGAAGACACATTTATCTCACACCAAAAGCAGCCTTAAGTAACTAAAAGTGCAAAATTCAGAAATACTTCTGCCAGAGAAATTGGCTGTTACTGCAATGAAAATGAGCTGACTGATAGCTTAGCTTCTATTGTGTTCCAGTAAAAACACATCCTTGAATTTAGAGCTGTGTAATGACATTATTACATTAAACTTGTTATTTGAAAATAGACAAACAGCTCCAAAAATATCCTGCTACCAGACACACGTTTGGTTCATCTCCTCAGAGATGACTGAACATGTCATTAAGTCCCCCCTCCTTATAGCTACCAACCCATTGGTTTTCACAGACTGTTAAGCTTGCTTATGGGGCAGAGTGAAGCAGAAAGAAGGGAAGAAACAAAAGCTCTGAAGTATATGCCCAAAGGCTTGGAAAGATCACAAGTTTGAGAAGGATTACCAAGTCTCTGGCTAATGAGTCACTCTGAACTCAGGAGCAAGTGAAAATTTTACCTGTTGATGCAGTGTCCTCTATCAGTAGTTGTTCTTCTTCACCACACAAGGGAAGCCTCCTGGATTCATTGCTCCTTCACTCACACTAGGCTTCTCTCCCACTGAGCCCAGGAGCAGCTATTGAGGTTCTCACTTTGAAACATCTTGGAAGCTGTCATCCTCAGCATCAACTCTCTGACCTATAGCACCAAAATCCATGACAAAAAAAAACCCAAACCAAAACAAAAAAAGCCCCGTAGACAACATAAACCAAAACCCATAAAAACCCCAACTTTACAGATATCAGCAATCAAGATAAGTTTTCTGCTTTCTAGTTTTGACATCAGAGGAACTACTGATTTATACCAGAATGGGAAGTCACAACTGGGGACAGAACAGATGGTTCAACAGTTCTGCTTAAAAGCATAGTATACTCGTGCTGCAGAAAGGCATGACGGAGAAAAGAAGGCTAAAAGACAGCCTTGCAGAGAAAACCCACATACACTGTGGCTGGAAATTTGTTGGAAATCCAGGCTTTGACCCTCAAAGCAACTGAGGCAGCTCTCCACAGATACCCATTTGTTTCAGCAGAAGTTAGGAGGCTGAATGGGCACTGGGGTGATCAGCATTTTGAGGGTCCAGACTTCATAACTCACTAAGACCTTTGTGCATAGAGCCCCAATTTCCCATCTTGTGGCAGGATGATAGGAATCTGGTTACTGATGATAAGCCAAAAAGAAAAACACAGTAATACTCAGTAGAGCATATACCCAAGCCCTAATGGAAGAATTCCTGTTACAATGGGCATCATAATACTGAAATTCATTTAGCCACCATTCAATTACATCCTCTTTTTTTCTTTCTCCTCCAAGTCACCAGTTTCACTAGGCATGACTGCTCACTGAAGAGTGAAGACAAGTAGTAAATAAAAAGCAACGAAAGCTGTTTTACATCTCTTTTCATCCCCACTACGCAGCTCCCTCAACCTTAAAATTTAGGGGAATAAAGACCAGGTTTTCTATGCAGACAATGAAAAGTATATGCATTGAATGTCAATTCTATAGAAAAGAAAAGAAGAGACTGAAAGAAAGAAACCCATAAAAGGAAATGCACCACATTCTTCCACCCTCTACCCCAACAAATCCAATTAAACTTGCCAAGACACACACACATGCCGTCAATCATTCCAGATCCTATCCACCCTATCAATATTTCAGCAGCATTTCACTCTCTTACTTTCCAGGACTATGCACACTCCACACAGCATGCATTCATTGTTCCCCATGCTCCTTCCTTGCCCCTCTTAATCAGTCACAACAAGTCACATTCATTCCTTTCCTGCACCTTATGCTACACCAAACTAGCTGGTTAGCTGGCACAGACGAGCTTCTTTATGCTCCTTTGATGCTTTGAGGCTTGGCTGGTTGTGGGGGAGGGGGGAGGTTGTTGTTTGTGGTTTGTCTGTTTGGTTTTTTTTTAAAGGGTGAAAGACAGGATGCAAAATATGGCTATTTATAGACAAAAGGACACAAACAGAGAGGAATTGTGTTCATGCTTATAAAATAATTTTGCTGATTGTGAAGTACTGCTAGCCTATTGTAGTGACCTCATTTTAATGAACACAAGGACAGTAGACTCAAAATTTCTAGTATTAACAGATGCAAAAGTTCTCCAGAGTCTTTACATATCTGATATGGGCATTCTCAATACCTGCCTAGACATGACACCATTATCAAAATAACTTCCATAATTTGGACTTATGTTCTTATGCAAGCTGTTCTGGCTCAGAACAGAACTCAGATTTCTTAATGGGAAGGCGAGATGCATGATAGCTTTTTCATTCTGTCCCATGCACTCTCAGGGCTGCCCTTGAGCATGGACATACACAGTAACTCATTTTCAAAGATAAGGATTATTTTGGGTGCACTAGAAAGATAACACTCATATCTTTTACCAGTATAGTAACAGGTCAATCAACTTTCTCTTTGAATTCTCACTTGACATCACCATGAGAAACATGGAAAGCTAACATGATGGAGGATTTCACCAACTGTTGGGCTGTCCTTACTGACATTACACGCAGTAACCTAAAGTGGCTCCAAGACAATGGCTGGGCTTTCAGGCAGGCAGTAGCTATTCCAGCAGAGCAATCTGCCTATAGAAATTTTTCCCTTTTCCAGTGTTACTATGTCCTGAGCTGTTCCAGTACTGAGTGGATTCGAAGCTTGAAGCTGTGCTTCTGCTGTGAGTTCCTATTCCATCCCTAGGACAGGATGGGAGATGAAGTTATGCTATCCAGATGAACTCTCTCTTTCTATTGACAACTGAGAAAGCATTCACTAACGTTTAAATGAAACTGAAGCTGCAAAGTTAACATTTAAATTCATTCTGTGTAAAAGCTGCAGTGAAACCATGAGTCTTTTAGCGCTGAATTTTTTTGCTGATAACAAGAGAAACTCTATAATCTTAGAATTCACATTTTGTGCAGCAGCCTATTAAAATTTAACTGGAAGTTAGGGTGATCATACAGAGAGACAATTTTTAGGAGTGTATCTGAATACTGAAGGTGGGACTTTGAAGAGCATTTTTAGACTCAGAAATTGGAGCTCAGCAGGTGGAAGGAAGGAATGGAGCTCAGGAAGGTGGAAGGAATCACTTTTCTGTGATTTCAGAAAAGTAAAAATCTTCTTTTCAAAATACAGGTTTTAACTTTTGCCTGTGTCTGTTTGGATTCAAGGAAGAGTACAGACTGATCATTAAATCCTATGTATTCTACATATATTCCAAGCCAAATACATCCAGTTGCACGACCAGCCTTTACTGTCTGGTGGGTGTGCCAGCACATACAGTGGTCACCAGTGTATTTTTGTGCCATCTCATCTGTGAACTCCAGTCCCCTTGTATGGACATGTCCTGGATAGCTCTCCCATCCTGGAGAGAACTGAAAAGTATATTCCCTTGGAGGATCTTGTTCTGCTTCCTCGTGCTGAGGCATAGCACACAGTCCTCTGGGGCCCATGGGAAAAGCCACTTGGTCATGCCTTGAAAGTGCAGGCAAGGCCACCTGCGTGTGGAGCACCACAGCTTCCTCCAGGAGATGCCCTGCTGATCATTTGAGAGGGGGCTGAGATTAACAGGACCTGAGTAAATAAAGGCTTGTTGTTCAGATAGTTCACTGCCTTTTTCAGCAGTTTTGCTGGACATCTATGCTTTGGAGAGCCCCAGTCCATCATCTAAAAGAGAGTTTCAGGGCTCCTGTGATGCAATACTTTCTAAAAACATCAAGGCTGCTGTTGAACTTGAATCCAAGGTTAAAAAGTAAAAATCTCCCTCTGCACAGTTCCAGCTTTAATATAGTCCTCAAAGTTTTGAAAACAGACTTCCCTGAAGGTGCTGTCCAGAAACTGTTTCTTCCTTGACCATCTTAACATTTTCCATGTTTTAACTCTGAGAAATTTGCTTCCACAAGGCAAAAATCCAAATTTTGAGGAGACAGAAGAAGAAAATGGGAAAATGAGGAAACCTGGTGATCATTGCTCCCCTGGGCAATTATCTATCCTGTAAATAATTAGTGTTTACTCACATTTGTAATATGGTTATCTGCCAAACACAAACATTGCTTGCTGCAAATAGCTCAGCTAGAAGAATCAAAGCCAAAAGGAGCTTCTGAATGAGTCACCAATCAGACCTGACCATAGAGCACCTGGAGAATATTGACTGCAATGTGACCCATTTCCTATATTTGGTGAGCAATATGGGATTTCTAAATAAATCGGAAAATTACTTTATGACTAAAAATAAGTCAAAATTGTGCAGGCATGCAGTCTGAGTGCCAACTACTTATCTCTGGTAACATGAACTCAGCTGACTTGGGGATTGCCTGGAGGCCTCCAGGGCACTAGCAAACACAGCATCAAATGACTCCAGCACAGCCTTTTCGGAGAACTGTTTGACACAGAAGGATGCTGTGAGTCACCCTGGTTTTATGTGCAGTGTTTGTGGGAAGCCAGTGCAAAAAAAGAGCTGAGGAGCATTCAAGAATGTAGCTGGCAAGGTGATGACATGTGATTCTAATAAGGAAATTACAGTTTTTCTCAGCCCTGCTTTTGGTAAGGGGTCACTTGCTGCAATGTGTGGAATTTCTTTAGAGTGATGCATTTTGCACCCTGTTCTTGGGAACACAGTGGGCAAAGCTCCCAGGGTATGATTGATTAAAATAGCTACCACATGTTTATCTGTGTATTTATCTGATGGTAGAAACCATGTGTATACACACACGGCACTTCTGACCTTAATTTACAACCAGGCCGCCTGTTTTCTACTGCACTAAGGATATTATGAGGTAAAAATCACAGCTGAAAGGAGTAAAGCTCCCTCTGTTTAGGTTGGAAGAGAAAATGAGTTCTGAAGTACTCAGCAAGCCAGATTTGCCCATGAAGGATACTTACATTCTAATATTTCTTATAATGCCTGCTCATGGAATGTGGAGAGAGTAAGGCAACAAAAAATGGGTGCCTAAAGCCAGCACCAGCACCCTCAACAGGGAGCAAATAAAGCTTGCCAACAGGAAGTTCAGAGGAGCCTCTGTCTTCTGACTTCCCATCCCTCTTTGCAATTTAGAATACATCTTCCCAGATCCTGACCTTGGTAACTTGCATTTAAAACTTACAGCCTTGAACATAGGAGGCTTAGAATTTACAATCTCACTTTTCAGAAATGAGGAAGGGCTAAGAGCTGTTATCTTTCCTAACATATCCCAGAAGAGTATGTGCTCTGTTCTAATCCATCAGCTTGGGTTTTAGGTCCTAAGCATGGAACTAGACTTCTGAGAGAGCCTGTTGGTGGTAGCCCAGTGAATGTGCACTTAAGCATTTAATCTGTGAGTCTGGGTTGGTTTTGATTAAAGCAAGGCCCAGAATGGGTCAGCAATCTTAACATCAAGCAGCATTTTTGGTCATTTGACAACATGAACATCAATGGATTTTATTGTGTCTTCAGCACTGGGTGACAGCCAAATGGGGTTTTGACAATCTAAACAGTTTGTCACTTAGACCACTTGGTAGAACAGCCTTGTCCTCCTGTCATTTCACCTTCCCCAACAAGCCTCAGAAGCTATCATCCTTTCTATGCCTCCTCTATTTCCTGGTACACTTCCCTTTAAATCAGTCTACCACCGGACATGGTTTGGAAGCTTTGATCTCAATTGACATTTTACTAGGTAGACACTTAATGCATTCCTCAGTCAAAAAAAAAAAAAAAAAAGGAAGGATCCTCCCACAGATTCATTCTGATTGTTTTTCCTACTCCATCACACCACTCAATTCCTTAAACCCCATCCTCACTTGTACAATTTATAGCACTTATACAATTTATAGCAGTCAGAATATGAGCAACACCTGCATGTTTTGTGGAGAAGTAGCAGCCTCCTCCTACTGCTAATTGACTTTGAGTGAATGGAGCAATGTATTCCTTTCCCAATTATTCAATCAAATTGAAAATTATTGCTAACACAGCACCTAGACAAGCTGCCATTTATCAAACAAACAAAAACCCCCAGTGGATGAACTGTTCTCTTCCTTCCTTCCATTTTCTGACACCATTGTTACATATTAGGTGCAGTTAGCAGAATGTGTTACCTAGGATTCATATTTGAAGATTATGAGAATTTCAGACTTAAACCTAACTCTGTATTTTCCCTGCAGGAGTGTATGGGGACATGGAACAGGATTGAAATTGCTCATTCAAAAGATGGCAGCCAGATGCAGTCTGTGTCTGACCTTTGCATTAGGTGAGTATTCAGATCAAAACCATAGTTTCAGTACTGTCCTGGCTGGCTCCCTTTCCACAGATCAACTGAATTTTCAAGAAGATGTTCTGGAAAAAAATAATTTAAATTAATATTTTAATTAGTTTTAAAATTATTTCAAGTTAAAGTGTGTTGCTACTATCATGTTATGAAAGACATCTAGAGGAAAGGCCCCCAAATGAGAGACATATCCATCAGTCAAGAGACTGATATGACTAGTGCCAGTCTTCAGCACAATGCTTTCTGTCAGATTCGCAATTTAATGGTTTGTTCTACTTAAAAACACACCATCTTTCCAGCCACCCCACACCAATCAAACACTGGATTTTTTGGAAAGACCTACACTGGGATGATGCCTGCATCTTTAATGTATTGTTTATATGTAGCATCTAAAAATATGTATTAGAGACACATTTTATGTTACACTGTTATTTGAATGCACAAAAGATGGTAAAGTAAGAGCCAGTAAAGGAATAAACACAAACTAGGAAACAGAGATAAATAGAGACTCATCAAGCAACTCAATGCAACAGTAAAACAGCCAACAGTCCTGAAGTCATTGCTTCATGCTAATTTAATCCCAAGCATTCAGGACTTTTGTTTCAATATTTTCATGCAGACCTCCTGAGTAAACTGCAGCAATATTCTTCCATTAGCAAGACAAACAAGTCCATATTATGGGAAAATCTATAACCTTCTAACTCCTCCCCAAAATGTCTATCAATAAGGACAAGGCTGTTGAACTCTGAAGGACTGCTGCAAGTTCCTTGCAAAAGGCTATGGGACTGCCCTTGATGGAAAGGAGGAGAACAGATGTTATTTACTCCTCTGAAGAACAAGCTCTCATAGATGAGATTTGAAGGCCAAACAACTAACAGCCCTTGAACAACCCACATTTCAAATTTAGGTGCAGTTTACCTGCCATTGGAGGCGAGGGGCTGATTCAGGCAGCACAGCTGAGGTTCCTCACACAAGCTCTGTATCCACATGGAGTGTGTGAACTGTGAGGGCTATAAATGGAGGCTCTGCTCCACTAGATCCTATCCATGACCTGTGTCTGGCTTAAAGAGAAAAAGGGACTTTGGTTGTGCTGTGCAGGCACAAACCCTTCAGGGGATGCAGAGATGCTTTTACAGGCAGGTAGAGAATACGTTCAACTCTTTACTTGTTGAAGTTGCACCTAGGTAATCAACAGGGTCCTACATAGATTGATTTGGGTGAGCCTTTCTTCTTCCCCTAAACAATTCACCTCCTTGGCCATAGACTATCAATTGAAAAAAAAATTTAAAAATCACGCTAATAAGGAAAAAGCCTTGGGGTCCATCTGCATTTACATTTCAGATAACCCCAACTCCACAACCTCTAGATACCAAACCAGCTTGGTAGTATTCATTTATTTCAGCAGTTATGCAAAGCTGTTCAGCTGCTGGGATTTATCACAGAGGAAAAGGTTTAAGGCTCTCCTGAATTAAAAAAAACCCAAATCTGTTTCTAAAACAGTATCATGTTCCCAGGCTGCAACAATAACAGTTTTTACTGTTGAGTGAAATCAGCCTTTCAGATTTATAATTTATTATAACAGCAGCATGAAAAGTCAAGCTGTGTATGAAACAGAGTTAAATTTAGATCTGAAACAAAGAGTGCCCCGCAGAACAGAGGGTCAGCTGAAATACACATTGTATTTCTATGGACAGGTAGAGCAATCCTTTGATCAAGAAAAAGAAGAAAGACTCAGAGGAGATGGGCTCCAATCCCAGCATACTTCCTATAAAGACACTGGAAAAATTATCTCAGTCTTTTCTATCTGTATTTCCTCAGTGGTGTCACAGGTTGGCTTGGGAAGACAGTAAGATCCTGAAATGATGGACAGTATTTGAACAGCAAGATACTGCTCTTTTAACAGTTGCAGATGAGCCCAACTCCAGATGCTTCTCACACAAACTCACACACACATTGCTTCATTTCACAAGTGAGATTTTAAACATGATCATCATAGACCAAGAACATTAATTAAGTGTACTGAGGACACTGACACTTTTTCTGAGTCAAAACATGCAGAGTCTGGTCCTGTCTCTGGACACAGTGAGCAGACCTCTGAGTTCTCATTTCAGCAGTTTGCTCATATATGTGTCAATGTGAGCTGTTAGCTTAGTTAACACTTCATGTGCTTTATGTAATCAGAAATATTTTAGCTGATAGTTTCAAATTCCAAACAAAGCTACAAATTTCGGGTATAAGGTGATTTTTACAACTTTTCATGATTCTATTTGGTTTACAATTTTCTTCTTATACTTTAAATAAGAATCCCTTTACAAAGCATGGCCTGAGCAGAATCTCTCCTAATTCTGGTTTTTTTTTTTTTTATTTGTGAGAGATAAAGAAATGATTGCTTTACCATCTCAGAACCATGTTTGTGTAGTTTTGTGCATGAGAACAGTGCCAGCTGTGAAAACTGGGCTTAATAATAAAATTTTAGGCGATTAAAATCACTTTCCAACAATTTCCTAGCAAAGGGGTAGAGGGGAAGGGAAGGGTATTCAAATTCAAAATCCCTGCCAGACCACTACATACAATTTGTTTGTCTGTTCTGAAAGACCTTTTTATTAATTAGGACTGTTCCTGATTTGCAAGTGAAATCAGTGCTTGAGAAAGTCATAACCTTCACAGTTAAGTACCTCAGCCTTGAGGGACTCAGAATGCTCCAAAAGAGAGGACACCAAGGATGCCCATCAAACTTCCTAAACACTTAGATCAAGTATATTAAAAGAGATTATGGACTATGCAACATCACACTTTTCCTAGTTAGGGATGAATGGTTGCAATTTTGTTTTTAAAAATGTATTTTTACTTCTCTGCCAAGAGCAAGGAAAATACAGGAAGCTTTTAAAAGAACACAAACTGGTGAGGGGATCAGGTATATTTCATATTATTTATTTTTTTAAGAACAAACCACACACATCTCCACCTAGGACAAAAGCAGATTCACACAGTGTTTGGGCAATATCCTCTTCCAGAAGTCACTGCAAACATACATAATGGTCAGTTCTGGGGATGTGGTTATATCCTTACAGTAGTCTTCAACAAACCACTGAACAAAGTCTTTGTCAAGTCCTTTAGGACTTCTACATAATGTAAAGTAACATAGTTTTTCAACTTTAGATAAGAATGTACTGCACTTTCATAACATTTTCAAACCTCAGAAAAAAAATGCATCATGAGAACACACCACAAACATGCCTTTCTATTCCAAGGGTACCATCTTTGTGACATATGGGTAACATGGGTAGGCCTGATTATTAGTTTGTTATGTAGTAGTAATTATGTAGTGAGTGCTATATAAAAGGAAAAAGCAAAAATTCCTACAGCAACATTGACTATTTGACTGTGACTTGTCCTGTGTAATTTTGGCCAGACCACAGAAATTCCATCTGAATAAACTTTTGTAGAAGAAAGAGCTTCAACATTCTCCAAATTATGAAAAGGTTACATTTCTCATCCTTAACAGTGCTTTATAAAGACAGGAATAGAGAAAGGTAAGGGTGCTGCCAGAAGGCAGTGAAAGGGTTAGCTGTTTTGAACATGGTGTGTGTTATGTGGTCAGATGCTACCTATTCATCCCCAGCATGAATTACCTCACCAGGCCTGTGATCTAAACACGTGTAGTTGCTAAGCAATACCCAGTCACAAGGTCTCCTGTAATCCATACCATTTGCTATTTTACTAGAGATTTGCCCTGGTCAGTTTGCTAAAACGACACCTATGTTCCCACATTGGGTAATAAAACTCATATATATCAGTAGGGCTGGTGGGTCTCGTAAAATAAATTGTTAGAATGCTTCCTCTATTACAAAAGAAACAAATAAATCAATAAATAGATACATTAATCTATTCTGTCTACAAGTGCTCATAATATCTTTTCTTCATCCTGCCATAAGTACACTCAGCACTGATGGCATCCACCTAGGGTCTCCATTATATATGACAGCTTTTCATGCTGTAAAGAACATTATTTTCTAAGGAGGAGGGAAGTAGAAAAAGCTGATCTTCCTTCCTGAAAAAAAGGTTTGAAAAGCTAATCAATTTACTAGGGCTGAGCAGACCATGCAGAAAGGCTCCTTGCATTTGGATAAATTCTTGGATTTATTCCTGGCTTTAAGCAGTAAGTCCTGATTGACATTAACCTCAGCAGTCAGAAGTCTAAGTTCTGGAGCAAAATGAAATAATTATTCTGAACAGAAATGCTTCAAAGTCTGGGGAAAGAAAAGAAAAATATGGTTTCCTAAGATACTCAAGGACACCCAGATCACCTCTGCAAACTTGCAGGCTGACAGGACATTTGAACTCTGCTCTCCTGCTTAGATGACATCACAGGATTACGCTAAAGCAAAACAAGCTCATCTTTCAAAGACACGTAGTCCATTCAGTGCAAATGTTAAAAATCATTAATAGAAACCGTACTGAGGCTAAGAGTCTTCCCCCCATCTTAATTATCCTTAATTGTCATTGCAATAACAAAATTCAAGTAGGAACTCTGTATATCTGTGCCCTAAGCAGTACTCATGAGCCAAATGAGTCTTTTAACACATGATTTGAATCTCAAAAAAACACCCCAACAATAAAGAAACACATGGTTTAAGGATAACCATTGGAAGCTGAAAACATTTCTCTCAGGGCCTGGTTCTGTGACTCTCATTGAAGCACATGATCAGCCAGAATCTCTATTCACAGAAGAGTCACCCAGTGAGATTAACGCCTGTGCAGGAACCTGAGCTGGCTGAATGGCACTTTAAAAACTGTGACAGACTGTGAAAGCTAACACCTAAGATAATCTTACTGTCATTTCTACAGGTAGCATGTCAAGTCCTGCCTTTAAACATCTAGCCTATGTGCAGTTCAAGTCAATGCAAACTGCAGGTGTTCTCTCTCTTCCTAACATACTTCCCAAAGAATTAGGCCCAGCCTACAGAATATTATAAGACGGGAATAACTTGTTTCACACTTTACAGATTTCCTTTTCCTCCTAAAATGAACAAACTACTGTTAGAATAACTGTTTTAAATAGTAATTCTCAGCCTCAGACTGCACACCAACAGTGTTTATTTTAATTTGTTTAGGACATAGTGTGACAGGAGCTGTGAATTTGATAAACACCTTCAGAACATGCTATGCAGCCACTCCTCTTAATCTAAAATGTGAAAACTAAGCATGAGTCGACATAAAATACATGCATAGAGCAGGATAATGGGTCTAGCACATATGGTATTGTGAGAAATTATTTTCTGTGACAGCCAAGTATGACAATGAACAGAAGACAAATTAATTTCCTGCACTTCATCCATACGTTTGCCTGTCCTGCAAAGACTTATATAGGACAAACTGACAAGATCACCTGGAATTACCTAATCTGATTGGCATTATATGTGACAGATAAAACATCTGTGTAGAGAAAATAAAATGTACTTATCCATGACTGAGATACTGACCAAAACCAGACCAAACAGTGGGAAACATCCCTCAAAACAATTTTAACAAGTCTTGCAAAGAGGTCTCAAACAATTTACGGTAATGCAGAGACATGGAACTCGGCACACTTTCAGTTCTAATGACAAGCATGCCACAGTTCATTTAAATGTTCCAGTTGTGTCATGTGTAGAGACAGGACTGGTGTATAATTTTGAAACTAAAATCATCTGGAAGAGAAATGGATGAAATAGGAATAATTCAAAGTAGTGTCTGCCAAGAAAAAAAAAAACCATTGTTGATCTATCAGAAAGAAAGGTACTTTCACAGCATCGTTGTCATGTCCTCTTTTCCTGAGAACAAAGTTTCTATCAATGGATTTTAAAATGCTGCTTTAAATCTGGAAACAAATTGTCCTTTAGAAAACCAAACACTATTGATTTTAATACATGTAGCTTGCAAACAGCAGAAACTTAGCAAGTATACACATAGCAGAAAATCTGAATTTTGAGAGGAGATACTCAATGAGATTCCACTGACACATTTATTCTTGTTAGTAAAACTTCCAAGCTAACCCAAAACTCATGGATTTTCCCAAACTATACAAATTATCTCCTTCTCTTGAAGAATTTGTTGCCTGTATCTTAAAACTGTATATAAGGTTGCTTCAATTTTGGTGACAGAAGAGCAGAAATTTTTAAGTTATGCATACAGACAGGAGATTTAGAGGGAGAGAGAGGACAGAGCAGTGCATGGGGAATGGGCTGGGTGGAAAGCATTGAGAGTCTAGATGGAGAACTGCTGTGGTAATAAGGGTGACATGGTAGTTGATGGGAAGGTGCTGCAATTAGGGTGTGGGTGTGACAGCATCAGGGTGATGAGAGGAAAATTACTTTACCAGAGATGCTTGAAATGAACTGGAAGGGAGAAGCCAGTCAGTCAGAACAATGCTCGTTATACAGGTGTCATTGGCACAAGGACTTTGTTTTTCTAGCTGGATACAGCAGGCACAGCATCCAGGCAGCTTAAAAATGCAACTTCCACAGGAGGCTGCACAGGAAGGCAGGGGCCCACATGATCACATGTTGCCCAAACCCATTTCAACTGCAAGGCCAGGAATCTGCTGAGGTTACTACAAACCACGGTTCTACCCACTGTGAAGTCATTATAGCTTGGGAGATAGCATGATTGCAGTGATACTCAGACATGTCCTCCAGTTGCCTCATAAATCAGATATGAGTAATTTAATCAGAATATGCTATCATGAAACAGACAGCTCCCTTCTTGTTAAAAATATCAACATTAATGATGCCCTCTTCTTACCTTAGGCCACATCCTGAAGCTTTTCATCTTGTTGAGCTAGTACCTTCAGCAGGATTATTAGGTACAACTCAGCTGTCAAGCATATGTCCTTTAACAAAGACCTTCTTCAGGTAACAGGCCTCCTTTCATCCATAAGTATGGTACAGCCCCACAGAAATACAGACCTAGCACTTCTAACTGTGGATCAACAACTTCTCATGATATACAGCTGTTCCAGGGGCTCCTCACTGCAGTCGGCCACAGGGACTTTCTCAAGCACTCATCACCTTACAGCCTAATAAGAGATTTCCAACAGGCAACCCTACCTGACAGAACTCCATGTGGTTTTTTGGACTACTTACACGCATTCCCAGAAATAACCCCAGCTAGTCCTGGCAAGATGTAGCTAAATCAACTTTTAAGAGAGTAAACTAAAAAATGGCTATGCAAAAAAATCGCCCTGGGATACAGCACTGCTGCTTCAACACAAGTATTATATTCCACCTATAATAAATGGAAGAGACCAGTCTCTGGAGAGGGCAATTTACAAAACGTGTGTCATAAAGATGCTTTGATTTTCCCCTCTGGAAAAATTTTGGTCTCTCCACTGTCTACAAGGAGCCTGGATAGGCCAGGTAACAAAAGCAAAACAGCAGACTCTCTTCACAGAGAGAGTTATCAGAAGAATCAGCATGAGAATTTTCCAGGCAGGGTAGTCTCACAAGGTAGACAAATATCTGAACAATAATTATGCTTAACTTTCTCCAATCCTTTTCCTGAAAATTTTTAACAGCGAAAGAAAGTAGACAAATGAGTTTGTACATTGAACTACTTCTGTAAATAACATGCAGGGAGAGGAGAAAACCTGGATTAAATTATTAGGAACAATGAAAATTCTTTGGGGGTAAATCGGAAAGGAAAACGTATGCTGTGTTCCACTTGGGAGGATCTGTTTCATGTCACGTATGGCATGAGTTTGCTAGGGCACTGCTTTACTTTTGTAACAAAATACTTTGTGGATATCCTGGTCTCCAAAGGCAGACTTGAGGAGGAACTAGGAATCCTTCAGTTCAGAGCTTAACCCATCTGATCAAACCCATACACATCTCTTCAGCAGGAGAAAAGCATTGTTGCTGTGTTGTCTCAGACCCTGTACATCCACCCTAATCTTCTTCCTGTTTCATCTTTCCCTGTATTTTCAGTCTGGACAGATCATTCTGTTGTACTTGAAGATTCACACACTCTCATGGAACTGTTTTATTTCACCCCTCGCTCAGCAAGCCATGCAACAAAAGCCAGAGAAGAAGAGTGAGCTCTGCGCACTGTCAGTGTTACGTACTTCTGACTATTATTTCCGCTTGATGGCTTTGGTTTTATCCAAGGATTATTCAGTTTGGGAATAATAAGAGATTTACATGCTTGCACACAGGTCAAATTACAGTCAGAAAGCACATGTGTTCCAATTTCTTCACCTGCAGATTATTCCTGGTGACTGTTACTTTAAAGCTTCCCTAACTGGCAGCAGCAGAAATTACTGTTTGAATCCTGTTTGCAGATGAACGCTGATGTCCTCCTGGTGTTCCAGCAGGATATTGCTCTGATATTGAATGATAAATTGTTTCAAATAATATCAGATTAGCTCTTTTAAAGAGTAATTCTTCAATTGGCTGAACTGATCACTAAAATTCAAACTTATTGGAAATTTTTTGCAAGTAGCTATTTTTTAAACCAAGAGTGTTACCATGTTATTTTGAGTTTTATACCATCTCAAGCAAATTAACACCAACTATAATGCCTTCTCTCTGAACACAGGAACAAGTGCAAATGTTTTATCATTATTTGTAGTATTTCTAAAGGTTTTGGTAGTCATTTGGAGATATTAAAAAGGAAATAGAGAGCTATGCTGATTGTTCCTCACTTAAAAAAAATTTTAAAAAAATAGTAAAATAAAACCAATGTGAATTTCCCCACCTGTCCTGTAACAAAGCAGGGAAAGAAATGACAGTTTTGCAGCCTCAGAGGAGTTACTGTGACTGAAATACAACTGTGAACTCTGGATGTAAATAATGAGAAGACAACGTAGGAAAAAAAGAACATTACCTTACTGATCCAGTTATTCATTTTTAATGATGATGTATAAACAGGCAGGATAAGTAAGCAGACTGGTACCCAATTTAATTTTCAAGTTTGTCTTAGTTTTCTAGAACCACATAGTACTATCCAGACATGAAAGTAGGCAAAGGATTCTCCTTCACTTTTTTGGGTTTTTGTGATTAAGTATCTCCTCAAAAATATTCCCAGTCACATGTTCAAACACAGTGCCCAAAACAAGACTCCCTACCTGGGGTTAAACAGAGTTTAAAATTAAATTAGTAAATGGTCTTTTCCACCTCCTTAACATGTAACTATAGATGTCTGGGTTGGGGAGAGAAAATGATAATCTCAAAGTGAGGCTCCTAAAGTCACTTACCAGAAGCACTGGGATATCAGGCATTCCAGCTCCATCAGCTGCACACTAGCAGGGTACAGCCCCTCAGCTCATTCCGGACATTGCCACTTTGTTCTTCCTGAGCAAAAAATTTTAGCCACAGCACAAAAGTAGGCCTAACATCTGGAACACTTCCCTCAGCTCTTAACCCCATATGAGGCTTCCTAGGGATGGAGGATGCACACCAAGGAACATCTTTGGAATAGGAGCTTTAAGGCAGAGGCCTATTCAGTGACCGCAATAGATCAGATGACTTTTTGTTTGCTTGATTTTAACAAAGAAGAGCTCCATCATAAATCTTCTCTTCAAATTTGATTGCTTTATAATATATCATACTCTGAGGTAACTGGCATCTGCACTTGGCTCTTATTAGGTGATACCATATGGTACAATTAGAAGCAGAGACAGAGTGACATTCAAATAAGTTAAACTTCATTCATCTATGATTAAACCATCCTCATTCCCCTGTATGCATTCAAGATCCTAATTTAAGTTCTAAAGAAACTCTCATTCAATTGTGCATATATATTTTGCATTTTTTAAACTCTAGATCACTCAGCTGAATGTCTCTTAGACCTTCTGTAAGTTGTTTATTTGCTTTCTTACTAAGACAGTTTCACAGTCTATGGCAGGGCCATCCAGATGGGGAAGGTGTGCACAGTTTCCAAAACCTCCTATTTGCAAAGCAAGCACAGGCTCTTTGACACACTGCCTGCCTCCCTCTGGGAGATCTACACAATGGTATTCAGCTTTGTCTTGTGGTACCCACGTTCTAGCTATAGCAGAAAATAAATCTGCAAGTTATCAATAAAGGATTTTTTAATTAGCAAGGCTGTTTTATTTATTCATGGGAAGATAAGAGAGTCTTAGAATACCTTCTTTCCCAGAAGGTTAGGGGGTTGCACACAACTCACAAATCTTTCTTGATAATCCTCTAGTTGAACCAGAAATTATATTATGCTTTTGTTCTTTCATGCCTAAAACTGACCAAGCGGGCAATGATTTATTAAGCTAGAGTCTTGAGTCTCCTGCCACACAACCCACTTAGTCACAGTAATGGCTATGAAACAGATCATGCATTCTAAGATAGGCCATAATTTGTGTTCAAGAAACTTGTCTGTTTTAATCACCAAATTTAATTTGCAAAGCCCTATAAAGGTTATGAAGTAAAAAGGAACAAAGCAGCTAAACTTTAGCTTGTAATGTTATGTGTTACATACACAGAGTAGAAGAAAAAATTAATTTGGCACAGACCCAAAAGATAAAGATCAAATGGCTTCAAATAATTAAATGTAGGATTCTTCCAATCTACAGTTTTGCATCCTGAGTCTCTGTTTACAAATAATCAGAGGGAAAGCAATCATATATATTTCACTTCCTCAGTGAAACACTGAAATTGGAGTCCACTTACAAAAAAAGCAGAGAGGCTTCTCTTCAGGGACTGAGTTGGGATTTTACACAAAGTACCACACATTTTTCAATGCCTATTAAGAACATCTTATATTTGAATTTTAGTATCACTGATTTCAACTTATATTCAAGGCTAGACGTATTACAAAGTAATTGGTGTTCAAAAACTGGAGCTTTCAGAGAATGCACAAGAAATGAAATAAAGACCTTCACAATTTTCAAATAAATATAGTTTTTCCAGCTACTTGAAATTACTTGAAATACATCAATTCATTAGAACTCACTTTAACGGTACATCTATAAGAGATTGAGGCAACTGTAATGTTACTTTTCATAGGTTAACAACCCAATTTTTTTGCTTTGAAACAATAGATAATAGAAGAGATTATCTATTATGACCACTGCAGCAGATTCTACCAGCTACTTATTATAAAGATGAAAAAGGAGACAGAAAGAGGCACTTTTGGAAGTTTCTCCAACATAAAGTATACCTTGACCTCAAATATCACAATAGATTTATGGTTGTCTTTTCCTGTGTGAATGTGCAGTTAGGAGGAGGGAACGTTCACGGGGAGGAAAAATGGAAAGGCAGAGAGAGAGTGAAAGAACTGGATTGAAGCAGAAGATGCAAGGGACAGGCACAGCTGAGATGCAGATGGGGAGGAGAAAGCACAAGGAGTCCATGGCTAGCAAAGGCTGGCACCTGACAGAAGCAGGCTCAGAGGCATAGCCCCAGCCAGAAGGTAACATCCTTGTGGCAAGGGGATGCTTTCCAGGCTGACTTGGATCCTTTTGAGTGTGACGGGCTCAATTATATCCTGCCACTGAAATTGATTAAGTATCATCAAATAATTTCAATAGGCAGCAACAAGACTTTTTATCTGTTTAATCTTATATAACATCTGTTTGTTCAAGAGACTAAGAGAATTAGGTTTAAGTCTCAGTCACACATGTATCAGGCCAGGTGGGAATTTCCTAAATTTGCAACTTTGCAGTAACAATATGCACTTAAAGGGAGATATGGTAAATTTCTGCCCGTGCCCACAAGCTCTTTTCATGATAACCCCAAGCCAACTGCTTCAATTACCTCTATTTCAGCTTATTCTGTAAAGCAATTACAGCAATATTCGCTCAGTCTGAAGGAATTGGGAAATTATGCTGGAGTTCACAACACAAATTGTGATCCCTGGACTGCAGCTGTTATTGGTTGAAATTATTATTATGCAGCAGTTTTTTCAGACATAGAAAGTTTCTGTAAGAAAACAGACTGGTGAACCATTTTAGTCACCTTTGGTATATTTGTGAGGGATAGATGCAGATCTATTCTAAAGATCTAGTCTAGCATCTATTCTAGATACAGATAGGTCTGGAGGGAGATGAAGGAAAAGAGGAGTTAGGAGATGAGGCAGCTGTGACCACAGCACTGCATCCATCACTGACAGTATTTGTGGGTGACAAAGCCTCACAGGACAATACACACCAAGATACAGGCTTGGACACAGGCACATACACCTGCACCATCTTAACAGCCACACACTTAAAATACTGACATTCCTTTCCTATTTCTCCTCCACTACTCATTCAGGACCCTGAACCAATATATGATTCCAATATATTTTATAGTAGCTACTTTTCAGAAATTGCCCTGCATTTTTCCCAACACATTGTTTCAAAGCAGCACTTTAAAATGCAGAGATTGCAGGATAAGATTAAATGTTTTTGACAAGATTTATTCTGAATTTTAGACCCAGTAATCTTGTTTCTTTTAGTGATTGATGAGAGATCACTATTGAAACCTTCAAGTGGGTCAGCAGCGTGTGCAGCACAGATGAAGTGTTGGAAGTACAGAAAAACAGAGACCAGAAAAATGGTCTCGAGGCTTCCTATTAAAATATACAGCCTTGCACCTGGAGCAAAAAGGCACAAAGCGACCACCGAAGACATTTCATAAAGGATTCCTATTACAAGAATTGCAACAATGAAAATATGTTGTTAATAAAACATATAAACAAAGAAGTTATCATTTTTTATGAATTTAATGAATTAAATCTCTAGGGTGTCTACTGTCCAAAGAAGTCTGCACTGGAATAAAATAGCACAAATATTACTAACCATCTTCAGCTGGCCAAGCTGTGAGGGAAATTCCTGTAATAAAATAGCACCAGTGTGGAAAAGTCTCAGATAAAGCCCCAGGCTGTATTATCCTAGGGCTTGATGTTGACTGAAGTCTGACCCACATATGCAATGGGCAGGTCTTTTCAGTGGGTGTTTTTGTCAGGAACTGCAAGACAGGGTGCTGTATTTGTACAGATGAGTTTTTTTCAGCACCCATGGGCTTGCAAATATGATGTCAACAAGACTGTGTAAAAATGGGTGCTCCTCACATGAATAGTGAAGCCTATAGGCAAAATTAGTACTTTGACTAGCCATTAGTTTTCACTTTTCACTTAGTTTCCATTTATGTTTCTTACAGAAAACTTATCAAATATTGGGGAAAAAATTCCCATGAGCAGACATCATGGATGTCAGTGAATAAACAGCTCTTCAATATATTCAGACAATATTTTAAAATAATTAAAATATTGCAGAAATTATAATATATTTTGAATTAAACATCTAGGCTAATTTTTTTTTTACCAGGCATTATTCTGCCATTTTTATGAAGGTCACTTTCAGTTGGTCAGAACAATTTTTGATGCAGAAAAGGGCATAATTTGTGCTATACAAGTTTTTGTCCCTAACAACCTCTTGCATGGCAGGTCAACCAGAGACAAATTGTTCCGTTCAAGCTCTACCCATACTTGACTGCTGAATGCTGGTCTCATAGCATCCTGTGGAGGGAAAATGCTCATTTCCCTAAACAGATAAGGCACCCACACAAGTTAGTGTGGGGCCAACTTACCACTGAAATAGTTCCATGGAAGTTGATCCTATTTGAAGTGACTATTGATGTGAAAAAATGGACTTGCTTTTTGACTGGTTTTTAAGAACCACTCTAGAGATTTCACAGAAGTGCAGTTGCAAATCACATTGCCCTTAAAATCTCTTCATTGTTGTGTGAAGCCAGTACCAGAAGACAGTTTAAAAGAAAGATGAAAGTCCTGACAGACTGGTTAGAGAAGTGCAAGAGAACATGTGACAGGGAATGTATGAATATTGACTGGGATGAATGGGCATGCTCGAGAAGGGACAGCAAAGTCAGAGGTGCTTGAGAAGTCCTAAGCAGCAGCAAACACTGGAGCTCAGAGTCTCCAGCTATTGTTTGCTAAGTGTCTGTCAAAGCTGGGCGGACTAAATTTATTCACACCCTTGCTTCTGTTTTGATAACACAGGTTTAGAAAGGGATAGAATGCATAAGAAAAGAGAACCATACAAACATAACCAGACATTGTGACTGAGATGGGCTTTCTACTTCTGCCTTGGAAAAACTACTTTTTGCCCTGGTATAATGCTCCCAGACTGCAAAGGCAAAAATAAATTTTCAGCCACTTAGAATCTGTGTTTTGAATGATCAAAAAAAAAAAAAAAAAAAAACCCAAAAAAAACCCAACCAAACCCAAAACCAAACAAAAGCAAAACAAAAACCAACCAAACAAACCCAACAAACCACCCAAATCAAGCCTGAAAACACCTGATGATATTAGAGGGAACCCAAACCACTGCTGGTTATGAACCATAGAGCTCCCTGAGTACAGCTGGCTTGCCTCTGGAGCAAATGCAGTACAGCATTCTCCAGCTAGCACTGCAAATGGGACAAAGCATCATCTCTGTACTCAACTGTTCACCTGTGGCCCACGGAGTTGGGGCATGCCTTAGAGTTATTTGCATGTATAAATCACCCAAAAAATATTTATGGCAAGAAAGTTTATAGTGAACCTTGGACAAAGTCACACGTACTATCAGCTACTGGCGGACCCTAGGGTATTTTCTTTGCAACCAACACACAAGTTGTCTTTTTAATCCCCACAGTGGCCAGGCAGACTTTCACATACCTGGCTTCCTACTCTTCTGTGCATAATGGGATAGGTTCTCTGCTTTGTGAGCCTCCTTTGACTTAAGTTTGGCAGAGGTTAAATATCTGGGAAGCCTAAAATCTTCCACCAAAGGGTTTAAAAGACATATAGATGTACGTGTACTAATGGCTTTTCATGGTTTGCAGCCTAAACATGCAATTTTTCACTTTCCTTTATGTGTACCAATCCCTGGCCAGACCCTGCCTCAGGCTTCAATGCCACAGGAACTGCACAACTGTAATATAAGTAGGTCTTCTTAGCTGCTGTACACTTGGTGCACTTGGGCACACTTCAGAGACAGTGTGAGTGGCACATTTTCCTCTCAAGTTCACCTATCCAAGTGCTCAAAGCATGTGATGACCCTAGCTACAATTATCCCTGGATGACTCCTGCTGTCTTCTCCTCTCAAGACAGATGCTGGAATTAATTCTGAAATTTTTCAAATTCTAAGTTCTTAGGTATTAGCAACCTTCAAAAGGTCTCAACAATAACTCTTACTATAAATCAAGCTTTGATGTGCCATAGATTGCTACATTTGAATTAAACATTGCCCAGTAATACTGTGCTTTTGTTTAGGGGAACCATTATGTGCAGATTCATCCCTGCTTCAGTGCAGACTCAGTTATGTACAGACAGCTAACCCTGAATAGGTCTCTGCAAGCATAATTATCTAATCTATGATACAGATTTTATACTACCACTTTTGAAACTCTGAAAGAGCAAACTAAAGATTTTGAAGATAAAGTTAATTAAGAGAAGAATGATCACACCTTTCAACACAATCCGTATAAAAGAGACACCATCCTAATGCACAAAAGTTTAATATTACACTTATTAGACATAACTAAATTTTCACCCAAATGCTTTTAATTTAGGTGTGACCATGCAAGTAGCTTTTATTGTGAAGGGAATACCCTACAAAAATCTGAAAAGATCTGGAGGCTCCAGAAAACATCCAGAACTACAAAAAAAAAAAAAATTAAAAAAAAGCTACTGCACTGTTTGCCATTACCAGTGCTATTTGGTACCCTGCTACCAGCTGCATGTCTTTCAGGCCTCTCATCCTAATAACATAATGTGTTTAATGTGTTTGGAGTGAGATGAAGTAGCATTGGAGAGAGACTACTGCAAAGACCAAAGTGGGATTTCTATGGGATAAAACATATCAAGAATGTAAGAGGGACAGTTCTGCAGAATGACTTTATAATTCTCAATTTATATCATGTGCCATGAGGCTTAAGTTTATTAACTTAAACTGAGTTTAAACATAAACTTAATTAACTGAGTGCAAAGGCTTCAGGATGTTTTAAAACTATAGATTACTAAGGGGTAAATGGAGCACAGCTAGCATGTTTCTGAATACCTAGAGATGTTCAAGATTATCCACTTTGCAAAAGGCAGACTTTCAAACAGGTATAAATGAAGCCTGTGTTGCTAGCGGTACACTAACTCCAGGAATTACAAATTAGCAACATAAGGAAAAATATCAATTTATGGTATTTTTAAGTGCAACAATACTAGAAAATAAAAAATTATAGTAACAGAAAATATATAAATGTATAAACATATAACATAAACCCAAAAATAGATTAACACAAATATAAAACAATAGAACAATAATAGAACATACACTCATTAGTTTCTTTTGGTATTTCTACTGCAGAAGTTATATCCAAGCTGAAAGAAAAGAAGATATACAAACTGAAAAATACTATCTGATCATAGTAAAGTAAATGTCAGATTTCTGTTGCCCAGTATAATTATTTGCACGTTAGCTGTTTTAAATTTTTATTTGGACCCAATACAGTTTAACAGTTGAGTGTGGGATGCAATCCCAAAGAAGAAATCTTACAAAATTCAATCCAGGATAGTCATATTCAGGAAAAGCAGGTACCAAAATCCTCCCAATTCCACTTCAGCCTAAAAGGTACTTAGTTTTACAATATTTGTAAGTGCAGTTCTACTGTTCAAACTCTATGCTGGGAATGTAGCAACACATATAGAAAAAGGCTGCTGCTTCTATTTTTGGATTCTGTTTAGTTTTTCTTAATGTAGAATCAATGTAAAATAGAAATAAGACTGGGAAATAAAAGGGGGACTTGTAAATGAGACATTTACTACCTAAAATCTCCATTCCTCTCACATTTTCCAACACCAGAGGGGAATGCAAGGCCTGAAGCAGTGAGATGCTGAGTGGACTTAGCTTCTGCAAATACTAGAAGGAGTGAAGGATGCTCACTCTTCAGTAGGAGGAGTTAAAAACTGGATGGGATCTAACTCCCACCATTCATGTGGTATTCCTGAGCTGTGGCAGCACATGTGTCCTGAACAGAGCGTTCTCGTCCCAGCAGTAACAAATGTCAGATGTGAGGCTGGATTTCACAGCTTCAAAATAAAGCATGCTATGTTCCCCTCCAGAAAGTTAGCCACATCTTTGGTTTTTATTTACATGACTGTACAAGTCACAGTCAAATTTGGCTTCTACTTGTATGAATCTATGAAGAATTTTTCATTAGAGGGCCAGCACACATGCTGGATTCTCTACATAAAGTCCATACTGTTTCTGACATGGAATCACTGCAAGTTAAAGTCAAGGAGCTGACTCTTCTTCCAATTATAAACATCCATACCCCACTGTCTCTAGAGCATCACTTCACCCTAAGGTTTATTTATGAGAGCACATGCTGATTGTGTAAGATCTTTAATTTTGTATGGTAAGCTGAGCAGATGATAAAAATACAAAGCATGACAAACTCACTGTATGCCTCCACACTCCAGCAAAACAAAGACCAACAAGAATATTGAAGAGGGACAGGTGGAGAAGAAGTTTTGCTAGCTGCAGGAGGTATGCCACCTCAAATAGAGCAAGTGCAATAACCAGCTGAAGTGATTTCAGAATCCACTTACTTATAGAGAGGCTTTTCAGACATTGACACTATAGTTCCAAAGTGAAGAGGAAATATCTTTGCAAGGGTATTTGGAATAATGTTCAAATTACACAATGCTTGGAGTTTGTATCCACAAACCTAATTCAGCATAGAATTATAGTAATTTGGCATAAAATAACATAGAACACTATTTTTATTTTACCTTTCCAGAAGTACTGCAGGAATGAAATTAAGAGGTTCTAGTCTTCTGATGTTTATAATTCAGTTGAAAGCACTAAAGTGTGTTTCCCTTTCAAAACAAGTGATGCACACCATTCCTGAGGAATGCAAGGATGCTGTCACACGGCTGTGCTAACATAGTGATACATGTGAAATGAAAATTAGAGTCCAGAACAACCAGAAGTAGAACATCATTGGGGGGAATTCTTTCATCCACTACACTTCTGGCACTTAAAAGAAATTATTTTGATACCAATGGCTTTGGCAATGCCATCTCAATGAAAAAAGTCAAATTATCTTATCTAATATTTGACTGGGTAATCAATAATCCTAGCCAGAAAAGGTCTGAATTACTACCCCCACTTTGTTTTTGCTTTTATCTTTTCTTCTAAAATTGAAATCCAGGAGCTTTTCAGAGAAGAGGATTTCATTCTGACAGATAAAAGGAATGTGATGTTTCCCTGTCAGAGTTGGCGGATTAAAGACAGGATAACATTAGGAAGCAGCTCTGCACATAGAGCAACCCACCAAGACAGAAATCTGCATCCTTATATTGTTGTTAAGGAAAATTATAGTGACACATCACTGTGAAAAATCAAATATTGATGCAAAATGCATCTCTTTTCTTCAAAATAAAAGTCATCTAAAATCAGAGAAGGAAGATGCTTTATTCTGCTATCTCAAGGCCCATGCAGCACACTCACATACCAGTACACACAAGGCATAGCTCAAGTGCATTTAGCCCAGTTCTGCTGTGTATCAAATTTCACCATACAAATACAAATAATTTTGGAAAAAAAGAAAAAAAATAAAAGGAAAAAAAAAAAAGAAAAAAAAAAAAGAGATGGTTGTACCATACCTAACAGGTGAAGCAGTCCCTTGCAAGTCAGCATGAGGCAAAATACACCATCTTCCATCACAAGAGCGTTGCATTTTTATGTAATGACTTACAAGGCATTTCAAAGGTTGACATATATTATATTCCAGATTAGGACCTGCTAAAACTTGCTATGCAAAATGGGGCCCTGATCTCAGGATTACCAACGTGTTCCTTAATACACAGTTGCCCTGACTTCACTGACATAGCAGGCAGCCAGAAAGCAAGGACAAGGTGGGCTTGCATTTGTGATCTTACTCTGTTCTTTTACTGGGAGGCACTTAATCTTGCAGAGAAGAAAATACTGTAATTATTGATGAGTGAAGGGACAGGGTAGCAACTGTGCTTTCTGAAAACCCCAGATTCTTTTAATATATTACACTTGGGGCTTCTTCCCTTTTCTTTTTCCTGCAGTACTTTCTGAACAATCACTTCAAAGGCTGTTGTTTAGTTTATATCATAAACATCATTTTCTCCTGCCCTCAGGACACCATCAATCCAAGGAAAGATACACCAGTGTGCTGTTGTCAGGGACACAGATGCTTGAAATCTGCACATTGATTCCACTGAATAGTTTTAATGTGAGATAAACTAACCTACCCCAGATTGAACTATATGTAAATGAGAAAACAAAGAGCAATCCTTTCTGTTCAGGTACAAGTAGCACCTGATAGTCAAAGTAATAATCTTAAATCTCAAGAAGCATTTGCCTTCAGTGGATCCATCTGGAATGGGAACACTCATAAAAAGTATTGATTCAATGCCAGAACTGCAGAAATCTTATGGAGATGCTGTCTATGAAAAGCTAAACAGGGGTTTAAGAGGATTGCAGAGCTGGTAACTGCTGTTTGGTCTAAGAAATTTGTTCTGGCAGTGACAATAAGACACTTAAAAAGAAACAGAGCAGATTTGGGCTTAAGTACAAGCAAAAGTCTACAGCGTCACACAAGATTGAACAGACATACAACATGCATTGTCTTACACCAGCTGCCTTTCCTATAGGAGGACAGTTTTAAACCCCTCCCTCCGCCTACACAACCAGGATATTTGTCCTTATTATGGCATTATTAACCTCACTAAGCAGTTATTTCACCTGTCTTTGGAAACCCTGGAATACAAATGAAATCCAGAGGGACAGACAAGGAAGTATGACCTAGGAGAGAGGTGGAAGTAAGATCCAGGAGGGAGTTGTAAAATGAAACCAAGAAGCAGCAAAGAAGGGAGCAGGAGAAGCCAAACTATACACATGCTGTACCCTCCTACAGCAATTGCGTGGGAACATAAGTAAACTTTAAAAAAGGAATTATTGAGAGAAACACTGGTAGGAGAGCTAAATCCTGCCAATATAAAATGTATCTTCAGCACTTGGAAGAATTTAATAGAAAGGTGAAGTCAATGTTAAAGACACACAAGCACGACCAGTATCCCTTTTCCTCTGGGGGTACTAGGGAGAGTGGAAGATGGATTTCCCTGGTAAAGCAAATGCTGTAGATGCATTAAGTATCAAAAGGATAAAAAGTTGCACAGGGAAAAAGTGCAGTGTAAGTACACACCAAGAAGAAATATCAGATTACATTTGTAGGGCATGGGAGATGCTAATAGAGGGGACTCTGGAAGGGAAACACAGATAACTTTGATAGCTAATCCTTGATTTAACTCAGTGACTAAATGAGAGGAAGTGAAATGATAGAGATGGGAAAAACAATAGGACAAAAAGGAATGGCTCAAGGCCCTCAGACAGACAGACTATTAACTTAGCAGGAAGCTAAATACCATCCGTGCTGGAGACACAGCCTCACATCTGTTACTCCTACTTCCAATTATTGTACAAAGCATCTCTTTACATTAGTGCTCCCACAAAAACACCAGCTGACTTGTCATAGATGTGGTCCATTCATCTGTTCCACATGAAGTTATATAGTGAACAAAACATCTTTGGCCAAGTGGCATCACAAAGAACAGTAGAGCACAAACAACAGTGGAGCTGAATAGGAAACAGAAATATTTATATTGGAAACACAATCTGTGGATAAATTATCTACTCTATAAAACATACAATTGTTGTGACTAGACACAGGCACAGACGTGAAACATACACTAAGAAGGGCTAGATCTTCTACTGTGAAAGTAATATATTTTATACTCTGAGGTTATTACTCTAGTATTTTTACTTTTATATTTAAGAAACTTAAATCACAGCCAGCTAGAGGGACTGCAGCACCCTAGAAGGACACGACTGGCCAGTTGTGGTCAGTGAACAAATGCACAGTGCCATAGCCACACTGACAGAGCCGTGGGCTGAATTGTAAGTTTACCTGTAGACACGGGTGGTTTAAGTGCAAATTTCCTTTTTAGGAAAGACAAAGATTGATGAATGTCAGGGACTGCAACACAGCCCTATCATCCCAGAACCAGGATGGAAACTTTGATACTTTGCAAAATTTTAGACTGCATACACTTTCCAAATATCACTACATTTGGCTTGATCCCATTCTTGGGTTTTGAGTGTTCATTATGGTTGTTCTCTGTGTTAAATAATCCTGACATAAGTTTCCAGCACCTTGCAGGCACTTTTTGTATGGATAAGCTGCAAACTTGGGAGTCAGGCTCATCTGGCCACACAAGCCCACATCTCACACCAAGTCTGCATCCTGCTTCCCTGCTTATCTAAAAGGGCACTCCAAAAGTAGTGCTTGAAACTCTCCAGTTGAGCAAAGCCACAATCCAGGCAGATCTTTAGAAAGAGTAATAGCAAAAGACACATAATCATTTAAATTTCTTCTTAAGAAAGGTGTGACATGGCAGGAATGCTCTGAAACTCTATCCAGCTAGACACACAATAATAATAACAGGCTTATCTGGAACATCAACTAACTTAAAGCCCATCACTAATCACAGTCTCCCATACTTTCCTGAAAATGTATTGCCTTATGCTCCAAGTCACTCATTTAGAGCCACATCTGTTGATATGTTGGTGTGCCTCAAATATCAGTTTGAGTCTCCAGCAATTACACTCCACCATCATTACACATGATCTTTCCTAGTTTGCATAGTATCTTTGCAGCAAAATACTTTCTCGAGCTGATACATTTTGGGATGGAATGAGAACTGGCATGCTATTTGTTATTTATAATGAGTAAAAGGTAATAAAAAGTAACAAATACAAACAAAGACATCTGAAACCACAAAATAAGACAAAGAAAATCAAAACCAAGTGTATATATGACTTCAGAAAGAATATAATTCAGAAGGAGGTTACAGCAAATAAGAAAATGTGTAAGTATATAAAAAACTAGAACAGTTAGAAAGCTTTTGGAATGTTTGCATCCTCACCTTGAAATACAATCAATTCCTGTATGAAGTGTATGTCAATATAGATACTCAATTATTAAGCAAATTATTTTATTGTGACATAAATGATTTTTCCCCATGCATGATTTTGGTACACAAACTGTATATTAGTTGCACATGTGTATATACTAATTGTATACAAGAAAAGCAGTTTTGGTAGTAGAGTTAGTAACAGAGCTGCAGCATGTGGAAACTGCTTATCACAAGTGTCAAAATTTGCTGGGAGGTGACGATTTAGGCTGGGAGGCCTATTTACTTTCCAGTTTGCTCTGGGAATCAGTTATCTGTAAATCAGTAGAGCACTTTTGGCTTCCATAGTTCTTACTGATTTATAGCTAACACCTTTACACAACAAGAAAAAAATCCAGAACCCAGAGCAAGGCACAGGAGACCATTATTTAAGTTTCTATATCAGCACTTGGAGACAGGACACACCAGTTTTACAGCTACTTCTACAAATTGAATTATGCCATGTTGCACGCTCACCCCTACACGCTATATAAAGTGGGGTCTTATAGAGGAAAAATGACACTTTATAATTGTAAACAGATTGTAATGCCAAAATAACAACACACAAAGGAAACTATTAAGATAAAGGACCCCTTTTCATCACACTGCTCATCTACTTTGTGGTACACATAGGACAGACTCCAGAAGCTGGGACAGCATCCTGGTCCTGTGAGAGAAGTTGCACACTGAGTGCAGGGATCAATGCAGTCTGCAGGCACTGCTGCTGCTCCTGCTGCTGTGTGGTGTCAGAGGCACCTGGCTGCAGAAGGCCCAAGCACTGATGCTGCTTTCACTATACCCCAGTGTTGTGTGGAGGTTCACAGCTGAGAGAAGAAGGACAGTTTTCAAATATCCTTTTTATTTCAGAAATGGAAAATATTTCATTACCTGACAAAGTGGGTTTTTTCCCAAAATTTTTCAGCTGTTTGCCACAAAAATTCACACATTATTGCAAACATTACAAAGGGCCAACACATAAAAGAAAAAACTTCTCTGCCAATGCAAGCTTGCGCCAAGTCCAATATTATACACATCAGCTGCAATGCACTTATTTTACAGAAGTATTTAAACCTGGAAAATATCAATAAAAAGGAGATATTTCACACTGAAGCCCTTGTAAATCCTAATCAAATGCTTTTTAGATTTCTCTGTTCTACCATAAGTCCACAAATTCTCTTAAACCTTTCCACTTCTCACAATTAAATTTATTTGCAAAAATGTTACATTGCAAATTACACTGTGTAAGCAGCCCTAATTCTTGGTGACATTAAGCAAACTGTATCAAGAAACCAGAGATGAAATCTTGAAAGCTTTATGTTTTAAAACTAATTCAAAACCTGTCACAAATAACGTAGTAGTAGTCAAGAGGATTTTGGGTTTCATTTATGACAGGTAGAAATGTATTCTTTTAATTTGGAGGCATTTAAAGGAGAAAATAAGGTTCTTTTTTCCTCAAAGCATCTTTCCCACTGTACTGTTTCACAGCAATCTACTGGACTCTGGGAAATGTTTAATCTGCTTTTATGTAAGATGGGCAGAAGTGACTGCAGGTAGCAAATTGGACAAATCCTACAGTACTGTATAATATATAGCCCCATTGATTCTATTAGAATGAGATGTACAGAACAACTTATCTTACACAGTTGCTCAGTTGAGAGTCCAGAGAACATTCTCTGCTGGCAGTAGTCCCCACTAAACACCAACTTCACAAAAAAGCATCAAGATCCCTATAGTGTTCCTGAGGGGTAATGGAAACAAGCAACCAGCACTTAACATGCTTCTCATATTTTTGCAGCTAAATGTCAAGTGTGCCCTTTAAATCAGTAAACTTGTTAATCAACCTGAACTGAAATAAATACTGAAATTATTTACATGAAAGCTGTTCCAGGCACAAATTTTTGAATAAATGGGGGCTGTTTAAAAAAAGGATAAAAAAGGTTTCTGTTTTCTTTACTCCTGGCCACCTGCTATCAAGATGTGATCAAGGTGCATTGTAGCTGGCTGTCTCCAAGCAAATTACAGTAGGTACTTCAGGGTCTTTCTTACAGCTGACATGTAACTCCATCAATCACATTTGTTTTCATCATAAATTACTGAAATCCCAAGATGCTTTATGGTCCACCATATTTCACACATCCCTGCTCCCCCGTTCTAAAATGTCTTCAGTTATACAATATACATGAGGAAGAAAAAAGTTTAATCTATATTGGTTTAAATGCATGGCTTGTCAAAATAAGTTTTCCCTACAGCTGACATTGAACATTGTAATTATTCCTGAATGTTGTGTATTAGAGACTGCCCCTTGATAATTTGGAAATTGTTTTCTCTACATCTTGACTACATGCATGCCTCTCTTTGAATAAACAGGAATATCATGTCCTTTTAAAAGACACATCTCTTCCTTCACCTTCCTTCCCTTGTATTTTTTACTCAGATATTTGAGCCCTCAGTTTTGAGGGGACTGTCATTTGACTTTGAGAAGCAAAGTCTCAAGGATAAGCACAAAATCACAAGGTGAAACACTCATGCACATCCTGAATCTGAAAACGGCCTGCAACTGCACTCTAGTTTGAAGCCCAGATGTGTGTTTTAAGTGAAGCAGGGGTCCAGGGAAAAGAGATTCCATCTCACCTCTAAAGCTCTTGGGCATCACTTTCCTTCCCACCTGAGCACAAACACCTGAAAGAGCTACTTATACAATAGGCCTGTAGCTAAAGCATATACCAGGGAAGTCAGAGCCCAGGGTTCAAACCCACACCTTACTCCGAGGAGACTGTTCTGCCTACCAGCTGTTGAAGCACCTTAAGTGGGGTCATACCTCCTTATGAAAGTGTAGTAGTATACAATCAAACACACAGGAGGTGGCAAGAGAACAAAGCATTTGAACAAAATGAAGTTACAGACTACTCTCCATGGCACACACCTGAGAGGGACAAGAGAGGGTAAAACATGAGTGTAAGTTAAAACAGTTGACTAAAATAACAAGGATTTGATTCCTGCAAGTAGAAGATCTAAATTCTGATGCACTTTATTACAGAGCACATACCAAGCCTGCTTAAATTCAGTGCAAACATAACTGTCCAGACTCAAAAAGAAGTAAAACCCACTAAATTATACACCTTTAAAGTAAAAATCCAATGCGTTTCTGTGATTGAAGTCATATTGTGAGCTCATAATTCAAGCTGAAAAACAAGCAGATGATATTGGGATGCAAATTACTGAATATGCTGTGAAGGACATTCTCAGAAACACCAAAGATACCAAGAAATGTATTAGCTCCCCATTAGAAGCTATCATCCCTGTGTTACAGGGCTGCACTGCAGCTTTTGTGATATCTACATTAGTCAAGCAGGCAAAAGGTCACCAATAAGAATGATCCTAGACAATATTCAGATTTAATACTGCAAAATTAACATCCTTAAAGGCTAAGCAAGATAAGCTGAGATTACAGTAAATGACATTCCCTCTTGCACATGTGTAGAAAGAATGAAAAGGAGTCACATCAAAAAAAAAAAAAAAAAAAGGAAGAAGTGATTTATAGAAGCCACTGTTGGCTGGATGGCAAGAAGATCAGAAATACATGTGAACTATATTCTGCAGTGGCACAGTCTTCTTTCAATTTAAAGCTCCCTTTTGTGTCAAGCTAGGAAGAAAGGGTCCACAAGGTATCAATACATCAGCATTTTGTTCTCTTCATGACCTTTCAGAGGTGAGCCCATCTACCAACTAGGCAATTTCCCCTCTCCCCTTGCATTTCCCAAGAGGCAGCTGTTGGGATAATCACCTCCTTCAAGATCCCGGAGACTCAGAAAACACAAATAATGCACTAGGCCAGCAGTTCAGCACTCTCCTTCAATTACCAATATACGTAAGTCAGGAGAAGCAGGTAATAAAATATCCACTTTAAGGTAGACTTTAAGAGGCAGAAAAAACAAACCCACACATACACCCTCCTCTCCTCACCACATAAAAGTAAAAATTTGTTCCCCCCCCCTCCTGCTTCAAAACATCATCTAGCAAGAAAAACTTTTTAAAAGGAACAAAACATATATTCCTCCTTAGACTCTTCTGTATCAGAAGGGAAATTTATCATTCTGTGTGCCTCAGCAATATTTTCTGCTTCAGCCTATATGCTTTCAAATTCCCATCCAAACATAAAAGCAAAGCATCGATGAAAAGAAAATTGATGTACCAACAAGCAAGAGCTCTTGCAGTGACTACAACCAAACAGCAATTGGCATGAAGAGAGCCAACATTTAATACCATTTTAAGATATAATTAAAAAAGAGAGCTGCTCAAAAAGAACTCTTTACTATAAAATATGGCAGATACACACTACAAATACTCCACCAGTTTGCTTTTTTTCCCCATGCACTGCAAGCCTAAAAATCTTCAGATGAAAATGTATGGTGGGTTTGCAGAAGCCCTTTACAATAACACTTAAGGGTCTTTCAGCACATCATAGACTTTGGCACCCTGCTCTCTCTGTAATCAAGGGTGGCACCAGGAGGATTTAGAGCTGGAGTTTGCCTCCTCCCTATCTCACAGAGCAAGTACTATAAAAGGTTGGGGTGCTTCCACCAAAGTCTGATTTAGTGGAATTTGATAGGAGGACAAATAAAACCAGATTTTTTTGTTAAATGTCTTGTCTTCTGTTGTAGATCTTGAGTAATACTGTAGTTTAAAAGGAACAGTGGAGTGGAGGGGAAACCCAGAGTAGTCTAGCAGCAGAGCATGATAACTGCAGAGATATGAGCTATTTCACTAAATGAAATGGGAACTTCATTGCCAGGCAGGGAGGTGTTCAGTTGTCTGAAGATTGGTACAGTTCTTCATTTACAAAAGAGCCAGCTGTAGTTGGAACTGGATCCAATTTTCTCTCCAAAGCCTAGGATCTAAGTATAACCTCAATACATTCAAGTACCTGACTGCACAACTACTGAAAACTGGGCAGGCACCACAGCCAACTGGGGGGAGCTTATGTACGTAATATCATGCTGGAGGGGAGACTCAGTAAGATGTGCCCACGCCTCTGACGGCTGTGACTTAGCGCTGAGCTGACAACGTCCTCAGGCACATTGAAACAACTTTTCTTTTTTCAGGACAAACATATTAATTTCAAGGTGTAGAAGCTAAGGAGTGCTTTTACAGTGAAGAAAAGTCCTTTCAGCTTTGGCAAAAAAAAAAAAAAAGAAAAAAAAAAAGAAAAAAGACCTTTCACTTGGCTCTACCAGTCATCACAGGAAGCACCCAAAAGGTTTTGAATTGTTTCTGTCTCTGACTGCAGAAAATCTGGAGTTTTGGCTTTAGTCTCTCAAAACCATTGGCTGCAAATGGCCTGAAAGAGACAAAATTTCTCCAATTCACCTCTAACCCTTCAAGTACAAATAACATGGTCTACGCTAGAAGTTCAAGGAAAGACTTGCCAACTGCAATTGTGGTGCAAAGCGAGGCACAAAGCAGGACACTTGTATCACAGAATTGCTGCAACCGCAAGGTGGAGTTACAGCACCTCAGAGAAAACTTCCTGTGAATGAGTAAATTAAAGTGCTACATATTAAAACCCTAGATGTCTTTTGGCTAGGGATTGTTCTACAAGACATCATAAAATTTTTAAGATAAAATTGTTTTGGCTGATATGCAATCACATCCTCTCTGCCAGATTTCACTGAAAACATACAGGAAAATATAATTTAAAAATTCTTCTTCACTCAGGTTAGGTGACTCCATTCTCAAGGACCTGACAGCTTTACTGGCCTTTTAATTTAGAAATGTGTCACAAAATCTTTTTTCTGGAAGCTCAGAAATAAGTCTATACACAGTCTGCAGGAGCACAGATGGCAAACTCCTACTTGTTTTACTCCCAACTTACTTGACACTGTTTAAGACACTGTTTAATGCAGCCATTCTTGCCCAACAGTGCAATCTACTGAACTCTTGACACTTACAAAACTCAGCATTTCCCTCCTCACAAAGCACATACAGAAGTACCTAGTTTATTCTTACAGCTTACTAGCTGGCATTTTGGGTCACCAGATGAAAGCGGGTCCATGGAATATTCTAGAAGTAAATACAGTTCTCTTTGGAAAACCAGCAACTCTTGACTCAATATTTTTTAGAGAATGTCAAATTCTAGGCAGTAAATAAGAAGATGACCGCTATTGTGGCAGCTTGGTGCACACATCAGATGAAAGCATATGAGAAAAATATCCATGAGAAACAAGTAGGTATAGTAAAGTCACTTCTGTAATCTCAGCCAAAGAATAAAACCAGCTATTTCAAAATACAAGGCCTAAAAATTGTTTAGCCACAAGAGGGAGACAAATACACAAATGGACAGTATTTCACACACAGCTTTCCAGGACAAGGTTACGGAAAACACGGATGTGGTCAAGAGGCACAAATTTAACTTTCATCTTATCAATTCATTTCCTGCCCCTAAACTTAAAGGATCCCTGGATCTAGAGGAATTCAAATCCAGGTCAGGATAGGCACACTGATGCTTGAAATAACAACATGGTATTTCTTTTGCATACAACAATTCCAGAATATCAAGCTTGGAGAGAAAACTGAATTTTCATTTTAAGCCTATTTTCTAGGAGAAAGAAAGACCTTGTTGCAGTGATGAAACACTTCAGCCATAAAAATCAAACTTTTCTGAAACATTAGGGTTAAACAGAGTTCATAGCATTCTCAAGATACATTTTTATGACATCTATAAGCCTATCATATGTTATAAATTAATGGCAGATACAGCACATTCTAATTATATCACCCATGTCTATATCATTTAAGTAATAGCTCTAAAGGGTGGCTTAAAATGATGAAAACCTGAGGGATGGCTGCAGATAATTGTGTGAGGTGCTACAACACAGATTGACAACCTACTGTCCACCATCACCCTCTGCTGGGCATTGGTGAGGAGCAGCATCTGACACGATTGCTACAAGGCTCCAGGGGCAGAACAGGACTGGTGGTGCTTTATTTGACTAGAGCACATCATCTGATGCACAGTTCAGAGCACTTAGGCTATAAGATTTCATTACAGCTCATCATAAACCAATCAACTGACGTCACAGAACAAAACAACAAAGGTACATTCAATGTTTCACAAATAAAATAATTCAGACACCTGGTTTTACAAGGCTCTGCTTCCCCCTCACCTGCTATGGCTGACTTTGAAAGCTCCAAGAGCCCTACACAGACAGGATTAGGCCCAAAACACATTTTATATGTTGTTTTAAAGAGAAGAACTGCTTGGAAAAGAGTCATTTCACAAACCAATGAAAACAGCAGACAACTTAATCCTTATTTCACATAATTCACATAAGTTGGTATTTGCAATATCAGGCTACCCAGGCACCACAGTTTGAAGTTACACACCTGGCATTTGGTCTGTAATACCACTGCAGCAATATTGCAAAACCCATAAGAAGTCAAATAATGCAAAAGGGGAGGAATTAAAACCTTACCCTGTTTCACAGGAGGACCAATAGTTACCTCTAACATTAAAGAACACCAGTCCATGGATTAAGTCACTTCACATTAAGAAGAACAGGTACTCATGCCACAGAGTGCAGGAAGCTAAGGAAGAGCAGGCTGGCTGCTCAACCAATGTTGGTGGGCTGGGATTGACACCAGCCAAAGGCAGCTGGAGGGCAGAAGGCAGCTCCACCTGCCCAGCACCTCACCTGACTGAAGCTGTCCCTAAAGCAAGCTGGAGTCCCCCAGGCAATGCCACATCTTGAGCTAGTTGCAGTGGCCTCCTATGAGAGCATTTAGCAGGCTAGAGTAGCTAGAAGGCAGCATGACTCACAGCTCATTCTTCTTGTGTCTGTGTGGGCTTTAACCACTGGGGAAATCACCTTTACACTAGGACTGGTGTAGCACTAGCTCCCCATTTCCCTGGAGACAGGCCTTATCTCCATCATTTGTTCATTATATTTTACATCTTGCATTCTGAAACAGGACCAATAATGCCAGAAGCAGCTGTATTTAACTCATTTTAGAATGAGCCATACCATTATACAATTCTGTTCTGAGCAAATCCACACAGGCTGCAATTTTCCCTGACTCCAGTGCATGCTGGAGACAGCACACAAAGATGTGTTAGATTGCCAACCTCTCCAGAACTGCGAGCTGCTCTGGATTTAAGGTGCACTGCACTGTGGAAGCCAACTTCAGTATTTTTTCGCTCTCTTACATGTGCAAGAGAGGTAAAGTAACTGAAGTTCTTTTTTGTTTCTTATGTAAAAACAATAAGTTTTAAAATTATATTTCATTAAAAGATTAATTAACTATATGGCACAGAAAAAATCAAAAAAGCAAGAAAAGAGGAATGACATGAGAAGGAAGCACACTTTCTAGACAGGTCTAGATTTCAGATTTTTCTTTTAAGTTCAGGAAATCAAGGCTATTTCATGGACTTCTTTTTAATTCAATATAAATGAAAGACATGCAGGTCAAATGCATTATGAACTTGCTTTCAAATTAAGACTGTATTTGCTGATTCTGATTAAATGAGCTTAAATAAATCTTAAATTGAAATCAATGGGATTATCTCAGTTTGCATCATGAGTTTAAAAAATTATCTATAATAATCAAAGCAAACACTTGGAATCACATGTTTTAATTGACCCAAAGTGTGAGAAAATCGCCATGCTCTTTAAAGCTCTTGCAGGCAGCCAGATAGAATACAAACAAATCATACTCCAAAGAAACATACAAGCACAGTTTTAAAATAATACTTGCTTTTCTTTTTCTTAGTAAGTCTGTTGAATATTAAAGAAAAGTGATTATCACTGCCATATGAATCAGGGTCTAAGAAACACTGTTTGTGTAGTAACAGACTGAAAACAAAATAACTCTCACCCTGATATGACCCCAAATTGTGCTGTGAACCTCACTGGTGCTAGAGGGGTGCTTCATGTGCACAAGGGTGGCAAAGCAGAGCCACAGAACTTTTCTCTTGTCAAGAAAAATTATCTCCAGTCTACAAATTTTCTTTCTGGGCTGCAAAGAAGTCAGTAACTTCTGTAGTGTAAACTGTGGAGTAATCCCCTGCATCAAAGTCTTGTAAGTGAACCCAATTTGCCTGTGTTTGAATTCCCAGTGAACAGCATAACCCATCTCTGCCTAGGAGAAACTAAGCCAAAAGCAGCACCAACCTCAATTTTATTCAAAACCACAAGTCATGCCTTTAGGATATAAATTTATCCCCTCCCTTTCCCATCAACACACACATTTTGCCACTCGCCTTGGGAAGCATGTTATTAAAAAAAATTCATTTCCCCCTTGGATACATTTTTATATTGTATACTAAATTATGCATTTAAAATCAAATAAAAAGAATTTACTGCCTTAAGATTACTGCACACATCAGAAAGCTCTCTGTTTCTAAATTTCGGAAGAATTTTCCACCTTCCCACCCAAGCCAAGCAAACATCCAGTGTTGTTACAGCTGAAGAAACGGGGGGGGAAAAAAGACAAAAATATTTTTCACATTAGAAATCTGCCCTTCAAGTAGTAGGGAGGAAAAGTGCACATCTCAGAAAAGCTACTGCTCAATGCCTCCAAGAGGGAAAGGGAACTTTTAATTTTGAGGGCATATCTGAAAAGTTCACACTTTAGGTCAGTCACAAATAATAATCTTCTGATCCTCTCCTAAACAATGTGAAACTTAGACACTGATTAATTAGCAGCCTAGTGCTGAAGTTGATCTTGCAGCATTTCACTTTTTTCAGTCACAGTTCTCCTTGTTGCGAGGAAACAAAAAGGTGAAACAACACACTAGGACAGTTCAAACAAGGCAAACATTATTCTATGGTTTTGTTCTGAGAAAGGCAGAGGCTGGTGAGAAGAGGTGACTTTTTTCCTGGTATTAACACAGACTAAAACCTACACACACAGCAGGAAACATTCACAAAATCTGAAAGTGTAAAATATAAAAACCCCAGTTCTTATTTAGAGGCTTAAATAAAAGTGCCCTGATTTCCTGAGATGATTTCATAACACATCTCCTGCACCTGGAGTGCGATTGCTCAAACCTAAAAAAAAATCAGGAGATTTACATGTTCAAGTATAATTTCATGACATTAACTGCAGGTAGTCATATTTGAAAAAGTTTAACTTGGATTCCTATAAGGAGCAACTGCAGTCTGTCTCAGACTTTGACTAACACAATGTTTCTTCTTTCATTTACACAGAAGAAATAGGCTTAATTTAACTATATACTAGATTTTTTTTCCTCCAATAAGTTACATTTAAATAGGTAAGAAACCTCAGCTGGAGAGGAATGGTAACCCACTGTGCAAACTGCTGACATTCTCCTGTGGAAATCCACCAATTTCCAGACCTGCTTCTCTGCTATTCATGATGCCCCTGAGTTCATCAGTGAGTGGTAGCTACAACTGAAGAGAAGTTATGTGTGAAAATAGAAGGGAAACGGGAGACACAGGCTCAGGAACATTCTTGGCTAGAGAAATCAAAGATAAGTCAAAATAGAGCAGACAATACACTGAAGAAAGGACAGAAGTTTCAGACACAGATACATATATGAAGATAATGGTGCCTGCCAGAATAGCTGAGGAGGGAAAAAATAAAATAATTTAAAGAGTCAGCATAACACAGAACCAAAGATGGTCTAGGAGCAGTGAGATGAACAGGTCAAGAGGTAGATAAACAAATCTGCCAGGTAAGAGAAGAGAGTCTGGCACTAGTTAAGAATGCCAAGGACAAAGCACATCAAACACTTCAGCCTATTCAGTAACCAATTTTGGTTGAGGTATTTTTAATATATATACTTTTAACAAGCCAGGTAGTATCATAGACAAAGGAGTACCTGATGCAGCAGCATCATATTTCCCCCCTATATGTAGAGAGATAGGGCTTCTCTTCCTTTCTGGAAACTGCAAGCAGAGAGATTCAGGTGGCTGGGAAGATGGCTTTTGAAACAGCAGGAACCCAATGGCAGCTACAGCATATTTATTGGAAAGGTTTGGTCATACCCAAAGCCTTCACATAACTCCACTATTTCCTCACTCTTATGGTTCAACCAGATAAACCATATGTTGGATACTGTCACTGAAATGGGTTTAACATTCCTACAGCCTTCCCCAGCTTTCAGCTCCAGGCCTCTGGGTTGCACGTAAAGGATACCATCATAATTTAACTCAGCTCATGGACTCTGAAACAGGTCAAACATTTGTCAACTCCTTTTAAATGTCTTTTAAAATATTTCCAGAACCACTAAATAAGCCCCCAGAGAAGCATGAACAAATAGTCAGAGTCTGCTAAAGAGAAGCGGAAGGATTGCTCTCTCCCAAAAGGGGATAGTCAGGACATCTGTTGAACACTCCAGGTTTTCTTCCTTTCTTAAGGTAATTGTTGACACAGTCCCATGGTTCCACTTATGCTTTCAAATGGAAAACTAGAATTTGGATACCATCATAATTCATTGTTGGACCTTTCTACCCCTGAATTAAATGAGTAATTAACACTGCTCCAGGGACTGTGGTTGGACTCCTTGGCACTAGGCATTTGGTTGAATTGGAAGTCTCCATAGTAAGGAAAAAAATTCCCTTACCAGGCTCAGTGTAGCATAACTACCACATACAAGGAAGGGAGTGGGTTTATACCATCAGTGGTGGTGAGCAGGAAGTCACCAATTCAACAGACTGCATAGGACCCTTGAAGAAAAAAATTAGTTTTGCCATGGCCATACTGCAGTTTTGCTAGAGCCATACTACTGCTCTAGAGTCTGTGCTCTGAATACAATGAGGGTATGACAGACAGGGGATCTACAACAGTGGGGACATAGCATGACAGGTGGCAGAAATCTGAAAACAAACAAAGCTGCTCAGGAAGACCATGTCTGTTCCTGAGCCCCCCTTATGCTGAAAACAGCAAATTAGAATTTCTACCTCCAACAAACTGCTTCCTTCTGTGAAGACAGCAGGTGCTGCTCTGCACTGAAGAAAAAAAAAAAAACAAACCAACCTGTGTGTGTTCTCCCCCCTGCCCCCCCCGTCAGCGAATCTAATGATAGTAACAGTTGCCATATCAATGAATGAGAAGATACGAGTTTTGTGCTCTGGCAGAAAAAGTTTGCACAACTTCCTCTCTGTGCCTGGTGAAAGAGTAGTTCTCTACCTTCCCCAGCACCCAGCCTCACTATCAGATCACAGGAAACAGAAAAAAAAAAAAAAAAAAAAAAAAAAAAAAAAAAAAAAAACAGAGAGCGCAGAAATAATGGTGGAGTCAGATTCAGATCTCTGATTAATTGATCTGAGAAAAAAATTCCTTCCAAGCAGGCCATGATACAGGTGCCTCAGAAGTCAAATATGAATGACCCTGCTGCTCATGTTATCCAGGTTAAAGAAAAGGGCTCTACAAACCCAAAGAGCTTTGCTTAGAAATGAGAACCTAGCTGATGCAACTTTTGAATTTCTGATAAACTCACAAACCTTACTTCATGGAGTTGATTTCCTCACACAGTTCTTCCCTCTAAGTCCTGTGATCAGCTTCAGCATGGTCAGGATTTGACACTAGCTGAGAGACACAGACCCCTAGTTAGTGGAGTTTTATGTAAAACCTGATGCTCAGCATGTAAGCAAAACATCAAGCTGCTCAAATATTTGTGAGTGTTGGTGACAACATGTCAGTTTGTCTTCTAGAGATTCTGTCAAGTGAAAATTGCTGCTGCACTGTAGATGGGTAAAAATCTAGCCTCATGCCAGCAGGCAATCGCCAAAATTGAGTACTTTTAAAGGAAACAAAGAACAAAACATTTTTCCTGGTACATTCATGGTCGATAAAATAATTTAAATTGCGGTGTAAGTTCACTTCTTATAAAAAGCCTTGTACATTCATATGAGAAATCAGGATCTAACCTTTGGTGGTTTGCTGCATCCCACAGTAAATCCTGGAACAAGCAAACGTGCTCCATCTAACCAACAAAGATAGTAGGGTGAGAACTGTGGTGAAAACTTTCTGCTGCCTGGTGAGCTGTCAAATTCAGTTCCAACCAGCAAATGTATCTTTCATGACTACATGAAAGCAGTACTGTACATAGTGGAAAGTTATTTCTTAAGGCTGTCCACTTTTGAACTGTGTGACAAAAATCACTTTGGTGCTAATTCAAGAGGAGTTGATTGTCAGTAGGAAATGATCAACCTTTCACAATAAATGTTTCACATACACAAAAAAAATTGATACTTCTGTATTTGTTTGTAATGATCCTCTCAACTGCTCATTAATGACACATAGTCAAGTGTTATATTTTATTTGCATGTTCCACATGAATCATTAATGCATCAATACAGAACAGTGTTGTTCTTAAAGCCACATTATGCTCTGGGAGACAGAATGTGCCCATATGATGCTTATACAAGGAAAATGACAGAATAATGGGCATGGGCACATGCTTGTTTGACTTTCACAAGCTGCTGTGGGAAAGGGTCTCTTCATGCTTCTTTGCATTTACCTATTTTCATTTGGGTTTTTTGTGTTTTTTTGTTTTGGGGTGTTTTTCCAAACAGTTTTTCTACACTTACATTTGTTTTGATTTTTTAAAGAACAGTTGTCTAGTGTTAAATGGACTGGCTTAAACTAAATCAAACTGGTGTTAGGCAATCTCTACAAGATTGTTGCCATGTGGATCACAGACGGTAGGTTTTTGTCTCAAAAGAAGTTGATGCATGTTGGCACAACCAAGCTAACACTTCACAATGTATCCCCAAGCAGCAGCTGGTCCTAGCTGTTAAGACAAACCTGCACATATTTCCTATGTATCTCATTTCCCAGACTCCTTGCTAATGCTACAAATAAGATGACCTCCATCAGCCAGGAAGGCCAATCAACTGGTCAAAAAGATAATTTACAGTTAATGTAAACCTACTCAGCTGGATTACCAGCATATTTATACACTTACAAGCATTCATGAGTGGCATATGATGCTAATGGACATTAAAAGGAACGCCGCATGATGAATGCTGGTAATTAATGATTAAAGCGTTACACAACACATTTCTCTTGGAAAGCCATGTTAGTGTAACTAAATTAAGATCCATCAACCTGCAGTTTAAGAGGTCTTGGGGTTGCAAATCACTATTTTAAAAAAAGGTATTTTTACCCTTGTACTTTTGCTCTTTTAACCACACACAGGAATATTAATACAAGACTGAGGACAACTCTAGCTTGACAAACATATAAATATGTGCATGGGGAGCATGCATGTGGGCCCTTTTTGGAAATCTTTAGCATTTCCTAACTTACAAATCTGCCTTCCCCTCTTAAAATGCTCTCTTAAGACGTTACATTAAAGCCTTGTTTGCATCAGCAACTTTTCTAATATCTATAAGAGAACACGTTTCCTTTCCTACTATAAATTTACAAACAACCTTCCCTGAAAGGAAGGCAGCGACAGAAAATGTGGTATCCTGGTCAATGTTAAACCAGAGGTGTGAATTAGGAATACATCAGGGAACAACAGCAGTGAGTGTGACACTAATGGCTAGACAGCAGATACCTGAGGTTACTCAACTTCTCCCCTGAGCAGGTCTGGGGGTCCCTGGCTGCTGCCTTGTGATCTTACAGTGCCCAATGCCACGTCAAGCTGTGCTCGTGCCCGGCTCCAGCTGCGCTCAGCCTGGCATTGGCTGCTCCTGGGTCACAGGCTGCTGCCTGCCCAGCCCGTCACCAGCAGGGAGCAGATGCCCATATCTCAGTCAACTCCTTTTTGCTACCTTAGCCCAAACACAGTGCTGGAATTTAGTAGAATGAATTGTCTAATGGAACATATAACCCTCAGGTACACATGACAGCCTGCCAAAACTGCTGTAGGAGCAGGAACCTTTAAAAGGAGAATTGGGGTGGACAGACAGACATGGAAACACCTTAAACTGCAGCAAAATGATGAGCTAGAAACTGGTCAGCCAGAATCCTTGCTTAATAAAATCTCCAGGTGGTGACTACCAGCCTGTGTAACAAAAATGAGGTGTTGGGTTTTTTTGTTGCTGTGGGATTTTTGGTTTGTCTTGGGGGTTTTTTATTATTATTTCTTAAGCATGTTCAGTCTCGTCACAGCTGCAAGCCTAAACAGACCTATCTGCCATGATTTTTAAATCCTATATATCCAACCTGTTTCTGGGAGGATTAGGTTGCACAGTGCTGAAGAAGCAAGCACATGCAAGATGCAGGTCAGCATTAGAGCTTCCAAACACAGTAAAGATGTAAGCTGGTCTTAAAGGAATCAGTTCATAGCACAAGAAATCAATTTTCCCTGTCTCATGTGCTAACCAGACAGACTTGCTACTTTAACTTAGTATCTACTGGAATGATGCTGACTCTGCTAATCAAAGTAAAGCTAGCTGTTATAGCAAGAGATGCAGGTACTGAAAGAGTTGCCTGAGCTCTGAAATCAAAGTTATTCCTTGTATCAAATTACCTTTAAAAACAACAGAAGTTAACTTAAAACTCATACAAATTCAGAGAACACCATTGTATGCAGCTGCAAAGAATAAGACACACATACATTTCCCCAGCTATATGGTCAATCGAGTTCATTCCATCAATCATCTATAGCCTGAACATATTTTTCCATTCTCAGTACAAAGACAGCACAATGTTTTCAGAGCATGAGAAGCAGCCAGTTAGAAAAGAATGAGAAACTTGAAGTGATCGCTTGATCCTCATAAATGCTGCTAAAGCTGATTTCAGAAGTGGGCCTTTGTCTTCCTAATCCCAGTAATTCCTTTAATTGAAACTGCAGAAGTTGTCTTTTTCAGCCAGGAAATGCTAGTTCTTCACTCTTAAAGTGACTAAAAGGGTTTTTTTCCTCAGCCTAGAAGGTATGTAGGATTTGCACAAAACACACTAGCTGCAGAACCAAGAAAAAGCAATGATTGAACAAAAACTTTTATGAAATTGTCAGACACTTCATTTTCATTTATTGAAAAGCAGATGTAATACTGTGAAGTCTATAAGAATGGGGAAGGAAGGGAAAAAAAAAAGGGAGGGATTTCTCCTTCCACATTATTTTCCAGGGACTTAAACTAGAAAACTAGTGGCAATGAGTTGTTATGAAGTGAAGAGAAATTATGCCTAACAGTGGTGTTCCAGTTAAAAGAAGAGTAGAGGACAATTAGGAGTCACAGGTTCTGAGTTCTGTTTTATGCTCAGTTAGTCACTTTGAATAAAAATCTTGGGGCCTGGTTCAAGAGAATAAGGGGCCACTGAAGGACATCCTTAATGTCAGTGGGACTTCCACATGGGATCTTGAATCATTCTAGGGCTGGGTTAAGCAAAGAAAGAACCATCATAAATCTGATGGTTTGCAAAGAGCATGTAGATGTTAAAAAAAAAAAAAAAAAAAAAAAAAAAAAGGAAAAAATTCACCATTGCCAGATAAAATCTAATCAAGTCCAACAGCAGGAACACTTATTTCTGATTTCCAAAGAAACTTAGCCCATAGTGTTATATGCTTTCCCAACAAAGAATGTCATTTTGTCCTGGAGCAGGAGCTGGAGAACAACAAAGGGTGCATGGTCTGTATGTCAGGACACCAGTCAAAAGACAACTGTAAGACTGAGATTCTTTAAAAGATACTTGTAGTGGTGTCTTTAAGAGATGGTTCTCTGAAAAGTAAAAGTTTCTCTAAAGAGTCTTTCCAATTAATTATTTCTGCATCTCAAAAATAGCTGGGAAGAGACCTGAAGGATGAAAGCTGGCAGACTTCCACTTCTAAGAATCCAGACCACAATCCACCTGCTTTAGGATATTTGTTCATGATCTAATTGCAGCCTGCTGCTTACAGGGCACAGCTGATGATACCCAACAGACTCTATTTGTTTTATATGAAGAAATTAATTAAGTCTTCAAAGACAGAGAAGTCGATGGATGTCCATGGTAATGAGTGTACCAATGCCACTTTTAAAAAGGCTTTTGAAAGAGAAGACAGAAAAAAAATGAAAATACACTTCCATCCACAAGAACAGAAGGAGAGACAGATTGCAGATGCTTAAGAAATTATGATAATACAAATACTAATACCAATATATTACAGCAAAAGTACCCAGCTATCAGCTGTATAACTGAAAATGAAGATTTACAGGTTTCAGTAGCACTACTCTAGATTTCAGCTTGTATAACTGAAATTGGAATATGTCCTGCTGTCATTAAATTTCACAAAGCAATACTGAAAGACTTTTTTGCAAGCAGAAATACAGCACCAATAAAATGTTTTTTTCATGTGCATCACTGTAAAGTGAAGTATTTTTCAGAAAGAAAATTTTAGAAAGCTCAGCAAGCAGAGTAATGTGAGCCCAACTTTAAGTCAAGGCATCAAAGGATGGAAAGTGGAAACTATAATTAGTACTTTATCTCCAACTACAAATTAGCAAAGATCACAGGAATGTAACTCATAAAGCCCTTATGAAAACATCTTCCACTATTTAGTGCTCAGGCTCTTTCTCTGTGGCCTCTTCTTGCTCAGTTTTCCATCAACTGTAGTAGACACAGTTGGTCATGGCAGTTGGGTAAATACAAACCACTGCACCTTTCCAGCCTTGGGAGCACCAACACTTAAAGTAAACAGTGCAGTTCAAATGATTAACAGTGCTTTTCCATTCCTATGTACTTTGATAAGTATTTAAGTATGTTACAGAGTTGTTACTAAAAGCAATGATTATTTCAGTTGGTATACAAACACATTAAACTAACACCAACCTCACCTTGTAGCTCTTGTATGAGACCACATGCAAACACTGGCAGGCACGACACACCAAGTACAATCAGATCACCCCTATGCATTTAAATATTCTTTTAAAAGTCAACAGTACCTAAAAAAGGAAGGAAAAATGTCTGCAACTTGAAAACAGACAGTACTGTGCATATCAATCTAGTGGCATTGAGACTTTTCAGAAATGGATTTATGTGACAGGAGACACTCAGTACATGGGCAACTTCAAGCAGAGGCACTTTTGTCTCCATCTAGAGATGTGAAGTTATCCATATGAGAATTTACTGAGCATGACTATCTACTCTGCTGACTACCACTGAAGACATTTTTGAGCTTTTTTTTCCCCATTAAGACCTTTGTCTTATTTCACAGGCGCCTAAAACTTCCCATTTCTTTCAGGTTTGGATCACTTCAACAAAACATGCACTATCTAACCAGAAACCTACTCACTCGTACTTGAGCACAGCCTCCTCTTGTATGAGGGAACTCCGAGTATTGCTCATTAATCTCAATTTTTAAAAAATAAAAAGTCCATCTCCTATCACCAGTGCCCTGCAGCATCCAGAACTAGGATCAACATAAGCATTAGCAAAGGGCAAAATTCAACCAGGATGACCAGAAGCTACTTTAATCAATTTACAGACTTCTGCAGCTTTTACTTCTATCAAAAAATGTTTAAATACTTCTCCTAATTCAGCAGGATTTCCAATCCTAATTAAACTAGGGAAGCAATGAAGAAGTCACAAGAGAGTACTTCTTCTCATTTTTCTTTGACCCACACCACACACTTAATTTTTGTGATTTTCATTTGCAAGATAATCAGCTTGAGACTTGAAAACAACTTCATGACACTCCTTGAAGAGGAAGGAGTTGGGCACAAGAAACTTGTGCTACCCACTGAAAATAACTGGTAATACACACCTTAACCATGATTTTTTTTTTTTTTGCCCTTCAGATAAAAATGGTTTAACCTAGTCTAAAATAAGAAGAAAAACCTAAACAACACAAATTGTTTGGTTACTCTTTTCTCAAAAACGGCGGAAAAGTGGAAGAGTAATAACTATACACACTTCAAAAGGTATTACGTGTTGATGTCTACCCCATTAGCTACCGCTGATTTTTAATTTTTATTTTAGATACATTAATATTATTCCTTTCCTGAAGAACAGGGAGGACTGTGAAGTGACAAGACTTGATTTGAACATCTTGAATGAGTGAACTTAACTACATCAATAAGGTCACAATATAGGTCACTAGCAACATCATTTTCACTAGGCTGGTAATAAGTTCTCAGATTTGACATATGACTTCTCTGTCACAAGATGTTAATTATTCCCACTGAGGTAATACACAGGCCAATACAGACAAGTGCATGTTCTCTTCTGATTTATTAGAAACTGTATTAATTTACAAGAATAAACACAGAACTCATTAATTTCAAATAATGCAATTTAACTACACTGAATTACACCTGTTCCTTAGCTCTACCACAGAACAAAAAGACATCAGGTATAATAAAAACCTGAAAAGGATTAAAATATTGAGTCAGGCTGGGGACTATTGCCTTTTTTATTTAATGCATGCATTGTCTATTACGAGCAATTTTCTGAAGGCTATTGCTCTTGCATAATATGCTGTATGAACATGCAGAGGGTGGGGTCCCAACAGCCCCATTCTTTTAATTCACTGAAGTGGAAACAGTCAAGAGCAAATGGAAAGCAGAGATCAATTGCTCCCACTGGTGATGTCACCAATTATGAATTCTGTAGAATTAAAATGAATTTACCATCTTGACTGTGTTATTATGGTTACACTGTGTAACATTATGAAAAGCACATTCATCTCATATATAAAATTAGTGAAATAAATGTATAATTTTTCTCCTTTTGAAATGCTGTACACAGTAATGATACTTGATCTGTTCTAGCAAGATGTCTCAGGCTCACTTTTTAACTAGTCACAAAACAGCTGTCAGCAGTGTCAGGAAGCAAATTCAAGAAAAAAGGTAAAATTCATTTAGCCATACATCAGCAACATCTGGAGCAATCTCGGAGAGCCACCAAGGAATCTGACAGCCCCAGTCTTCCACACTACTTCCAAAGGTGAATTGCCTTGCTTTCAAAGGTGTAGATTCCAATATACAGTGATAAAAGAAGCGACACAAATTTAGTCCTTAACTTTGAAAGCAAACTACATAACTCAGTGTTATAAGTATCAAATAAGCAGCACCATCCTACAGAGTGTAAGCATACAAGTAGGAAAAGCAAACATTTTATTATTCTTTTCCAACAATATTCATCACCCAGTGTTATAAAGTAACAACCAGATCATGAGTGACTGCAGCTGAGGGCTAGACACTTGGCAACCTCCATTGTGTAATAAGGCCTTACAGACCTGTATTAAGGAGTAATCTTTTTAACCACTCCAAGGAAATTCAGCAATACTTATTCACCACAGCTCCAAAGTCATTTTGTCATTTGGATGTGTGAAAAGAAAAAGGCTTCTTATGGACAACTGACACTCCAAATTTTCCGAGTTTGTGTTTGGAAATGAAAGAAAGAGAAAGCAAATACTTAATTGGTCTTAATAAAATTTGGGATGGGAATTAGAAAACATAGGACTACTTTGCAAGGCAGCATGAAATAAAAGGCTTACTTGCATCACTAGCTCCTCAGCAAGTAAATGAATGCTTTGGCACATGGCAAGCACAAGGGCCTTTTGTATTATGTTGATACCAGGCACAGACTAAACTTAAGGAACAGCATTACAAAAGGAAGAGAAACTGGGAGAGACAAAAAGAAGAAATAAAAGCTCTACAAAAGTTTAGATCAGAAATAAAAACTCCAAATGGCATAGGAGAAGGAAGGCAATTTCAACAAATCAGAAAAAAGGAACTTTTACAGAACAGAATGAGGTTACAGAGAGCACAACATTGGAGAGGAAACCTACATGATCAGGACAACACTGCATAATGACATATTGCACAGCCTGAAGAGCAAAGAAAAGCACATCAGATTTGGTTAGAAAAATCAGCCTTTGTACAGTGTACTAAGACAGCACTGATCCACAGCACTTAAATGGAAATGACTGTACTATCTGATGATGTATGAGAGTTTAGAAAATAAGTTCAGATATACTAAATTAATTGATGGGCATCTAGCAGCATTGAAAACCTGTTTCCCATAGCAGCATTTCATTCTAATAGGCAAAGGCCAGATAGTGTCCCTCAAATACAGTTACAGGTAATATTTTAGAAAAAAAAAAAAAAACAAAACAGGTGAGCCACAAAAAGGAACATTTCAGGCACTTTCAATCATTTTTCAGCAGCTCTGGTTAACTGAGGATGTCATAGTTGGCAGGAATTTAGCAATTGTACTGCCCATCTATAAGGATCCAGGCAACTGCAGATCTGTCAGCCTGAGCTTAGCGCGAGGGGAAGGTCGTGGAGCGGATGATCTGGAGTGCCATTACACAGCGCATGCGGGACACCAGGCTAGCAAGCCCAGCCATCTTGGGTTTATGAAAGGTAGGTGCTGCCTGACTAACCTGATCTCCTCCTATGACAGGGTGACCCACTTGGAGGATGAGAGAAAGGCTAAGGACTTAAGTAAAGCCTTTGACACTGTCTCCCACAGCTTTGTCCTGGAGAAGCTGGCAGCCCATGGCTTAGACAGGTGCACTGTTTGCTGGGTAAAAAATTGTTTAGATGGCTAGGGCCAGAGAGGAATGGTGAATGGTGTCACATCCTGACTTGGCACAGGTGAGGCCAGATCTTGAATCCTGTGTCCAGTTCAGGGCCCCTCACTACAAGCCATTGAGGTGCTGGAGGGTCCAGAGAAGAGCAACAAAGCTGGGGAAGGGTCTGGAGCACAAGACTTACGAGAAGCAGCTGAGGGAACTGGAGGTGTTCAGCCTGGAGAGGAGGAGGTCCTTATTGCTCTCTAAAACTGTCTGAAAGGAGGTTGGAGCGAGATGGGGGTTGGTCTGCTCTCCCAGGTAGCAAGAGACCAGTCCAAAGGACATGGCCTCAAGTTGCACCAGGGGCGGTTTAGATTGGATATTAGGAAACATTTCTTCACTAAGAGGGTGCGTAAGCATTTGAACAGGATGCCCACGGAAGGGGTTGGATAACCACCCCGGAAGTATTTAAAAATGTGTAACTGTGGCACTCAGGAACACTGTGTAGTGATGGACTGCACAGTGTTAGGGTAATGGTTATACTTGATCTTAAAAATCTTTTCCAACCTTAATGATCACACCTACCTAAATGGTCTGTATGTCCATTTGGCCTCTTGCTCCACAATTTAAAGACAAAAGACTCCCATGAAAAGGCCATTTTGCAAGACGAAGATTCTCCTTTCAAATTTTATTCTTATTATTTATATTGCTGTAAAAACTAGGAATCAGACACATGCTGAACACATTGTGGGACAGCCTTCCAGCCAAGAGATAAACACCTTAATATAGCAGTTACACAAAGAGTGGAAAGAAAATGGTGATGAAATGCATGTCAAGAGTCAAAAGTCACTTGTCCAGGGTACTAATTGAAAGAAACACCAGAAAAACAATTGTGCATGTCTGTGCTACCTTCTGTTCCTAACATGAAATTAGGAATATATCTGAAGAAATACAAAATTGTGCAAGGAAATTATGTGCATTTTTCCTAATCCAGATCAATCATACTGCTAATAATGATAACATTCTTAAGGAACAAATTAATTGTCTGACGATGACAAATGTGAACTGCCCTCTCCTGGACAAAACTGGAACACTCAAATACTTCATTAACCTGCTTGCACATCTACAACACATCAGAAAATACAACACTACTTTGACCTCTGGAAATTCTTTGGGGATGGACACTGAAATCTCTGACCAGCACTCAAAACTATGGATGTCCCTGTGAAACCCAATGTAAAGATTCATGCTCTCGCTAATTTGATCCAATACACCATCAGGCAATAGCCATCTGATCATGGTAACACATAATAATAGCTTTTGAGCAATAAACTTCAAGTAAGTCATGGACAGTCACAGATCCAAGACTTACTGAAGCTTGAAAGAGCAATATCACACAGCCCCCTCCAATACAAACACCAACCAAACACTGCTGTCACTTCTAGCAAAATGGAGAGCAAAGAGGTTTGGAAAAACCCTGCTACAGAACACCCAGCTTCCCTTTGTCTTCCCTATAGCAGTGTTGTATAAGAAAATCAAGGTGACTATGCAAAGGATATTCAGAAACATCCTGCAACAAGGCCAAATCCAGCAAGCTGCTGAGTAAGTACCTCCCACAAGGTGCCGAGTGCCCCTGACTCCTGCTTCGAGTTATATCGCGGAAGCCTTGACACATTCGGACGCATGGAGGACACCCATTATTTCAGCCATTTGGAAGGAAGTCTGATTGATATAAGACACCCACAGGGGCAGTAGAAGATGGCTGCAGTCTGCACAGTGACATAGGAAGGTCAGAGGGAGAGGTAGGCGACTGCACTAAGTCAGATTTTAAAAATAAATACCCCATCCCCCTACCAGAGCATTGGAAATGACCTACATATCATCCTGTCAAACAGTTTCAGCGGTGATACAGGCCAACCTAATAGTAGTGGCAGCAGCCCTGATTGGGACTGGGCAGTGGGGAGATGTAAACGTGTAACAGAGAGAGTTTGCTTTTCCCCATGTGCAGGTCTGGAGCTCACAGCCAAGTGTTGCACTTGGGGCCACAGTAACAGCTTTCTTTTTTTGCTACATATTAAAAACAACCATTAGCTTACATCAATTAAGAAGTTTTTAAAACCCATTAAACCCTATTAGTAGTGCATAGTTTCCTAGATGTACAGAATGAAAGAAGAATTGCTTTGCACTAGTTAGTAAACATACCTAAAGATAAATTTTTTGCTTTGGCTTAAGAGGCTGAGGACGGCTAAATTACAGAAGCAATCCTATAATATACATTTTCTGCCTAGAAAAACCTAGTTTCAGAGTCAGTATTTCTAGAAATGTAAGTACTGAAACTGCACTTTAGTTGTCAGTAAATTCATTATCACATTAACTAGGTCTAAATTATTAAACCTTAATGATGTAGGTTCTCAAAATGTGTTGGGCTTTATTTTCCCACACAGAATCAATGTTAAACATTAGCAGTATAAATTAAGTAATACTTTACTGTGGCATGCTGCTGCTTTGAATTGAGTTACCCCAGGAAGATGTATATTCATGGCTACAGGCTCTCTTTGGCCTCCTAGCGAGGATGATATAGTTTATTGTAACAAATGAGCAGTCGACCTGTAATGACTTAAATGATGTATACATTTTTGCCAATGAAAATGTACCAGTGAGGGCCTTTCTGCTTAAGGGAATGAGAAGAAAACAGGAGCATGTACTATAAACATGATTTCCATGAAAGCCTGGGGGAGCATCTCCCTTTACACAGTTTAGAAGCATGGCGCATATCACAAAACATTTTAGGATAGTTAAATTAATAGAATATAGACTCAGGCAATTTTGGGAAGGATGATTTTTTAAAAAGAGTATTTCAGCTTTAACCCTGTGCTGCTTTACTTTCCTTGGCATCCAATCTGAACTGTGCAAAAGACAGTTAGGAGACTATACAGTTATCATCTTGATGCAATTTATGGGTCCTTAAAAGAATAAAGTATTTATATTGTGAAGTCGTTGTAACTATTGTCACATATTATTGCTAGGCTTCAATTTCTTTTCTTGCTATTTCTTTTACACACCCAAAAGGCTTAAAAATTGCAACAAGCAGTTTATCTGATAGTCTAAATGTTATAGCAGTGCATGCTTTGCAGTGATACTTGAAACAGAGAGAGCAAAGCAAATATACATCTTGTATTGCTTTTCCAGGATGCCAAAATCAGGCAGAGTAGCAATAGATGCCAGCTTGTCAGAGCCATCAGTGACTATCACCAACACACACTAACAGGCTGAGAAGAACAAATTAAAGACTGATAATCCAGGCTACTTGCTACAGATCCCTTGACTAAACTGCAAAGACTATCTCACCTCATTTGGAAGTGTAAAATGAATGCTGCATCTGCCCAGCTACAGAATCAGAGACTACTGAACTGAAAAAAGGTACATGATAAACTGAGAGGTGACAGACTGTAGTCAGTGTGACAGAGATTCGCTTTCTCCTCCATTGTTTGAAGTATCAGGAGGTAAAAGAAATATTCCCTCTACCTATCATGAAGTACAAAAGACAAGTTACCAGAGACAGATGACAGAAACTTTCACCTGACCCAGGAAATAAAGAAAAAAAGGATGAGACAAACTTACTAATGCTGGCAGTGTGGTACAGTCCTATGAGTGGGACATGGAGATTCAGATGTCTCCTGCCTCTGACAATATCCAAGTGATCCAACATCCACTCACATTTCTGTAATAATTACACAATGAATTTTCAAAAAAATTTGCTAAACAAGACCTTTCAGTACTGAAAAGGCAGCCTATCTCATTCATACCAGTCAGGGTAAAGAACTAAGAGATACAGAGAGCAAGTTCCATCCCCACTCAATTAGAGGACAGGACTGCCAATGCCAGTTGGACCAGCTGGAGCATAAAGATGATCACACTGTGGTGGCATATGATGCTCTTTTTTCCTGCTGGGGTTGTGTCTGTGATGGACCTTTGTATACAAGACTGCTATTCTCAACTAAACTGAAGTAAGTCAACAGAAAATTTGCATCCCAGCCTTCCCAGGAGAGTGATACACTGTCAACACAATGCAACAAGTCAGATAATCACACAGAATTTTAAGTCAAAACAACCACACTATCCACAAACAAAACTAACAAAAAACCAAAAAAATCCACAAACAAACAAGCCAAACAAAAACCCCACCACTACCACCACCCCGAAGAAAAAAAAAAACCAAACCCAAAACTAAAAACCACCAAAAACCACAACTAAATGAGAAAAATACCCCACCAATCTAAAATCCAGGAAGCTCTGGGAAGGCAAAAGGAAGATAAACTGTATTCTTAGCTACAACCTAAAACAATTTTACCTTCACTGCAAAAACTTGCAGTTGCATTCACATAATCTGAAATTATGTACAGGTAGCCAATATTTCAGAAATATGAATCACTGCCTTTAGTCATTTCACACCTGGATTCCCTTTTTCTAACCATTGTCAAATCTACAAATGACTGATATTTAGAAGTAGCAATATGAGTCATGACCTTGGCTATCATCCATATTTAATACATATCATATTAAAAAAAACAAACAAATAAAAGAAAAAGAAAACCAATCACCCAACAAAAACTATTGTGTTACTGGTGAGTTTTACAAAATTTCAGGTTCATCTTTTCTTTTTAACAGGTGCCTTTTGACTAGAAATCCATTTTCACACTTTTTATTGGTCTAAAGGCAAGCAATTTTAACAATGAAACAGACTAATTTTATCAGTCTTATCCTGCTTGCAATAAAAGACTGTGCTTCATGGTATTGCCAGCTGGCTTCTTAGGACTCAGATTTATCAGTCCTTTTTGAAAAGCTAGATTAGCTAGGGATGTTGGCTTATGAGAAGAGGGGCATTAGCTCTCAAAACAAAAGATATTCACAAACATTTTGGCCTAATACAGTACCAAACATTGCTGGTGGACATCAAGTATGTCCAGAAACGCTTCTTCAATACTGTCTGGTTATATCTGTGCCTTTGCTGCAGTATCTTGCAAAGATTACCATGTAATAGTTTCTATTTGAGGAGACCACTTCCTCATTCACATATGATCAGATATGGTTTGAGTCAAAGGCTGCTTTCACTAACACTTGTCCTAAAGAAATTGGCTTAAGAGTACTATGAATCAATCTACTTCTACATTAAAATACTTATTCAAGAAGAACAGAAAATTGTATAGTGCTTTCAGAGTCTTCCACTAACAACTACTGCATGTTGTATTAAAAGTATACTGTTTGAGCTGCAGAAACTGCCATAGTAATAATGGTGGCCAGACACAAAATAAAACCAAACCTGGATTTCCATTTAAATAGTACGCTTACAACTGGAATTATTTGTATTTATATATTTCCTCTTGGGTTTCATTCCTGACACAGGGGATCTTTAGCTCCTGAACCCTATTGCAGCATTTTTATACAACAGCAATTCAGGTACACACTATAGTTTAGAGAACATTTCTAGCCCATGGGAATGAGTTTTCCACTCATGTAACTTTAAGGACACAGAGTGTGATTGCCTGCAAAGCAGTAATAAAGCCTTTCCTTGACTCATTTGGTTCAACCACAGCTCTCAAGTCTATCTGTTCCACTTGTTTAGTAAACTCACAGAATGCAGCAAATTGCTTCTCTTCTACTTCTATCTGAATACTGCTCAGAGGACCACAGAAAAGGGTCTCTTTCCTGTTTCATATTAAAACTGCTCCATCAGTGCTAGTGCCATGAGCAGTAACAGCAGAATTAGACTGGGCATCTCTTGAGTGTTTTTAGGTACCATGGCAACACAACAACAGTAGGCCTGGGTTTGAAGGTGTAATGTTACCATCTATTTACACAACCTCTAATAAACAACAGCTTTGTGCTTCCTGTAAAAAGGAAATTAACCTAAAGAATGAAAAAGGGGTTTAATCTATTTCTAAAGAACAGCAAAGGCTCCAAAGTTTCGTCATGATGACATTGCATCTGGATGGAGAAGGCACACATGCACCACAGAGAGGGATAAATTCAGAGTAACAAAAACTAAACACACCAGATATTAGGCCATCAAATTCTAACACTGTTATCATCCCCATACTACATATTCCAGAGAAATTAAACAACATGTCCAGGAATTTACATGTAACAAACTCTTTAGTTCTGTAATGGCCATCTCTTGAGCATACTGGAAGGATCCTGTCACATACAAACAAAACCAAAAAGAGTGTATTGCCACCAACCAATTGACTAGTTGAGAGGGGACCTTACTAATGTATATAAATAGCTAAAGGGAGAGTGTCAAGAAGACAGAAGAGGACAGAGCCTTCTTCTCCGCCATGCCAAGCAATAGGACAAGAAGCAACAGGCAGAAATTGATACACAGGAAGTTCCACCTAAAGGTGAGGAAGAATGCTTTTACTATGTGAGCAGGCGTCTGCACACTGGAACAGATTGCCCAGAGCAGGTGTGGAGTCTTCCTCACTGGAGATATTCAAGAACTGTCTGGACACATTCCTGTGCTGAGGGTTCTACACCTACCCTGCTTAAGCAAGGAGGTGGGACCAAATCCACCCACTGACCCATTCTGTGATGCAGTGATCACATTAAAGTTAACACACATCTCTGGAAAGCGTGGTACCTCAGAAAGCAGCACTTCAGAAAACATGAGGGGGACCACAGTAAGAGGCTATGGTCACAGCACACCAACCAGACCACCAGTGGGCATCCCAGAGAATCACATACTGAGAAAAACAGTGAGATATCCAAGACACTGCAAAGTGCAGGAGTTGCATTTGGCTGACTCAGTTCTTACACTGCTCCCACTCTGGATTAATTCACTGTAAACACAGAAACAGAACTGCTATAGTGCAGTTGTAAGTGAGAGCAGTGCACAAGCATACAGAAGGTCTCAGCCAAAAGCAGGGAGGTGTAGATAGCTGAGCATTTTCAACTGGGAAACAAATAATATTATGAGCCAGATAAACAGACAAAGGAATGCAATCCTCCAAATCTTTCTGCCATTGCATCATTACATTACACCGAATTTCATTGTTCCTACTTTCAACTGTCCAAGATCAGCCACTTACAGAAATTATGTTCTTAAATATAAGTGTCATCCTTATTTAAAATGAGAAACTTGAATGTTTGGTGCAACTCCATCTGTCTGCTTTCATTTAACAGAAATTTCTTTATGTGGCTAGAGGATAAATTCCATATCTTAGCATAAGATGGGAAAAGTATAAACCTATTAACATAGTCATAACTATTGGTTCCTACTCTGAAACACACCATTACATCCAAGGTGCAGTACTAAACTGTAGCAGGTTATTTTAGGTTACTCCCAGCCAAGCAGAATTAGTTTAGGGACCTTTTTAAGGATCAGTTTTTCTGAACACAAAATGAAATTATGTTGTATGTTTTGGCTACTCACAGCAGCACCTTTACATTATGTCTGCTTTGTGATTGCTCTTAGTGTGAGTAAATTGCAGAGCACACTGTTAGGGATTTTCACTTTATGCGAAGGATTGGAATTTATTGCTGGTTTTATGCTAACACATTGGTGTTCTGAGTATTTATAACATATTGATGCATTTGTTATTAATAGAGTAGTGTGCTGGGGAGGGATTAAGAATCGATAAAACACTCTTACATCTGCATTTATAGTATTTAAAAATAAGGTAGTACACAGTCCACAGGGTTTACTCAGAGATATGTATTTCCAGAGCAATTTCTTCATTCTGCCTTGGGCAGGAAGCAGGTCATGGGTGTGGAGAAAGGGTATCATTGGAATGTAATGGTGAAAATAAAAAATTTAGAAGCAATATAATCTACAAGTTGAAAAATGCTAAAACTGGAAGTTCTGTCCCACATCCTTTATATGCTATAGGGCAACTTTTAAGAGTATTTGACTGCGTAAAGATGGTACGTCATGGCATTACCACAGGAGCCTCAATCTCAATCGTTTTAAACTTCTCCTGGCTCATTAAATAAAAATGAAACCACAAAATGAAGCCACAATTAGTTTGACAAGCTCTGAGAGGCAATAACATTTCATGCAGGTCTAACATAAGACCTGAGTGGGTGCAGAACCTAATTCCTAGGCAGCCTGCAAAGGTTGCATAGATATGTGAGTGTTTAAGTGGAGAGAACGGTGCACAAACACCCTACTCTAGCTCTGAATTTTCCCAGTTTCCACACCAAACTTTCCTTTTGTCACCTGCAGGGATCTTCTTATATCTGTGTTCCACCTATTCTGATAAACCCAGACTTGGTCTTTCTGAGGCTTGTGGCTACCAGGAACTCCACACCATCACCACTTCAGAGACCCCGCCATCTGCCCCTCGTGTCAGGCTGTCCATTATCATGTTTCCTACCAAAGGGCCACACACTCCTGCATGCACCAGTCACATCCAATCTTTCTATGCCTTGGCAAAGCAGCCACAAACCAGCAGGATGTACTGCATGCCTTTTGCAAGTTTCCAACTCCTATTGGGAGAGCACCTCAACAAACCTGAGCAACATGAAAGTGGCAGAGTCTGCCAAAGGACTGTTCACAAATTTGCACACCAGCAGCCACCAGGGAGCATGAAAGATTTTTGCATATTCTGCCTAAAGGCATTTTGGTGGGTGAAAGGTGGGTAGCAAGAGCAGAGAGTTAAGGAAAAGGGCTATCAGTCTGCCTCTACCCAAGTAACAAAGTAGACTGCTGAAATGCCCCTGCAGTTGTGCCTGGCTCCTCCCACAAGCCTCAACTTCTTACTCTTCACAAAAACTTATCTCCAGGTTCAGGTCTCTCCTTTCTCTAATCCCTTGCAAAAGACAATTTCCAACACATGAATCCTTATTCACTCTCTCTACCTATCTTGCAGTGTTTCCATCTTCTTGGTTCTATTTATAAAAGAGGAACATTAACATGTTTTATTTTTTAGATGCACATGTAATTTTTAACCTCATGTGGCTTCTGAAGTAAACCTTGCCTAAGGACTCCAGTTAGTCTGCAGGAACTGGTGATACATATAATATACTAATTTACTGAGAACTAGCAAAAGAAGCAAATGCTACCAAGAAAGCAACTTGTTTCTAACTGGCTGTACAAGTCTGAATTCATGTGGCTTTAGCTGCAAAGGTGTTCAAAGAAGTCAACAACTCTGGACCTGACAACCTGGAATACAGCTATATCACAATAATTAGAGGACAAAAACTTCACACCCTTTGGTTAGAGAAATTTGTATTTGTAGGTGTGGCAGTAAACAGAGTATATGTTCCCATCAAGTCCTGAGTGACGCTTCCCTCTGTGCTGTTTTTTGGGTACAGAAACATATAACTTCCTGCAGGTGCCAGATTGGTTTCAAGCATTTGTGGATAGGAGCGCTAAACTATGTAGATAAATTTCAAAAGATGAACGAGCATCTGCACTCCAATATAATTTATATGCAATAATACATGTTATTTATACACTCTGAAGGCTCTGCAAGCCAAAACATCACCATTTTGTCTATTTTCTGAATGTATAAATAAGAGATAGGATTGTAAAGAAATTACATTGGAGAGCAAAAGCTCATTTATCTTTTTAAATTTACTTGCATACCCTTTACACTAGGAAAAATAATACCATCCACAATTTACAGAGAAATAAAATCAGTCAGAGGAAAGGCTTTATATAAAAATGTTATGGTAACATGTTCAAATTAGGTAAATTCAGCCTTTTTCAATTTCATTAATCCCCACTATAAACTAAACCCAGTTTTAACTCTACAAATGCAGAAAACATGATGCAAAGGCAGGTCAAGTAAGCTGAAAACAAAGAATGACTCTTACAAGTAGGGCCAAATATTTCTTTCACTTACACCAAGATAGGAGCCAGGGAGTGAAAGCTATTCTCCTCATCTTGCACAGACTAAAGTTACACCATAATCTGCTCTAAGGAAAGAAACACTTGCTCAAGCTCTCACTATCTCTAGACTCAAGCATGTGTAAATTGAAATACCATTTCTAACACCACAGCACATCTCCATTATGCATAATTAACTCCTGTACAAAAAGAACCTACATAATATACTTATTTATTACCAGCAATTAAAAAATCAGTCTTATGTCAACTGATTACAATTAACATCCTTCAGTTACAGCATTTGGAAGACTATATTTTGAAAATATTCTCCCAGTATTCATTAAACTTTAAATTTTTTTTAGAATAATAAGTCCAATGTTAGAAGGTCAGATCCCTTTGTACTCCTCATAACCACCTCTTCCTTTTTATACAACCTAGTCTTCTAATGCATAACCCATTTCATGTCCTGGGAAAACACAGAGTTTTTTAATGACTCAGGTGGGGTTACTGTTTTCCTGTAGGAGAGTTAAGACCCTGTGACAAAACCACCAGAACACAGATGTTGCCAGAAAAGCTAATGCAAAGCACTGAGTTTAAAGGAGACACTTCGGTTAAGATATCAACAATTAAGTCAATAGTTATGCTCATTCTCCCCTAACTGCTCTCTCCTCTTACATTTTTTAACCTTGGCGTTGTCATACTTGAACTTAATAGCACCTTTAATGCAGAAAGAGCACTGGGATTTCTTACTTTCATAAAAGATGTGATAAACTATTTGACACTGAAAAAATACACCAAATCCTACATGAAAATGATAGGGTTTAGAGTACTTTTCTCCTTACAAGTTAGAAAAGGACAAATCACCCTGGTGAAAGAAGAATCAAATCAAAGAACACCGCAGTCCTTTCTAACAAGGATACTTCTTGTTTTTTCTACCATACAGACATACCAAACTTCTTTTCAAAGCAAAGAATTAGAGAAGGATATATCAAAACAACTCAAAATTTCCTTAGATAGTCTGGAAAACCCCTTTTACAAAAGAAACAATTTTAGAGGAATCAAAGCTAGAATCTTCTGCTTCTCCAGTCACAAATATAATTCTGGTTATACTTTCTTCCATGTGATGCAATTCTTTAGATACCAGTTCTGGTATGGTCTGGTTAAAACCAGGACAGGGTGCTAAAACTTCTGCTGCAAACTGCACAAATAAATAAGTGACATTTAAGTGCACTGTGGGATGAAAGCTTTATAGATCCAGAAATACTTTTCGTGTGCCCAGTTTTGCAGCATATACCTGCTTAAATCCTTATGGCAACATCACATGTGTCCACACAGAGCTCCCAATCCACAAGTCTATTCCTGTATCCTTTTTTTTCTACGCACATTCCTAGTAGCAAACAGCAGAACTAAAGCTTGATAAAATGACAGAAGAAGATAAAGCATTTCTTAAAATATAAACAGCCAGAAGCAAATGTAATCACACTATTTCTATACTTTGGAAAGCTGTATATAAATACAGGAGTACCTCATTTAAACTACTGAACTGAGCTTGATATCCAGGTCTGGGTAAGCTGACTTCTGACAGTGGCTTTTTTATTCACTACAATAAAAGAACATCTATATAATACACAAAGAGTATTTCAGATGTTTTGTTTGCACTAGAAATTTAGGAAAAAAATTTAAATGCATCTGAATTAGGTATAACCAGAGCATATTTTAATTCTTAAATATAGCAACTTTAAAAAATTGTGAATTCAGCCTGGAATGTCCTTTCCAGGCTGAACGAAGGAAAGTAACTGACAGCAGACAGGAGATTTTCACTGGTACAAATGCATTATCCAGTTTCTTAGCTAGAGCCCATTCAAGCCGTGGACCATGAAAATAGCTTCCCCTCCACCCCTAACAAGAAAGCATTTCTTTATTTGAAATATTAACCTAAGTTAAATGATAAAATATAAAATGTAACTGCTTCTCCAGGTGCTCACAGATGTCAGGTGACCTCTTGAACTTGTCTTTCTAATACACGTCAAAACCATTTTTTTGACACCCTAATCAGGAATTTGTGGAATGGGACAGTCGAGGCTCCCGCCACCTTTCAGATGCTCAAACTGGATGGGACACTCCAGGTAAAGGATGCTAGTCCAGGTAGGTTTGGTTAGGAACAGAGAAGGATGGAAGGGGCAGTCCTTTTTCAGCACGATGAACATGCAGAGTGGCTTTTACACCGATATCCCATGAATAGGCAACCCAGCAGAGGAGCAAAGGTCATACAAACATTTAAAGGAGCTGTTTTGTCTAAACTGTTCTTTCTTAAATTTGAGAAGAGTGTGCTGGTAGGGGCTTTTTTGTCTGTTTGAATTACACATGAAAGAGAAGGGATGATGGAAAATAGATATCTCTCTTCTTAGAAATAAACTATTTCCATCCCTGTCAGGAATTCTCTCCAGAATTTTGCAATATCTATGAGAAGATTACTGCCTGCATTTCAGGTAGGGAGCTGAAAGCAGCACTAAGCAAGACTCCAATCCAGCAAAACCATCTTTTTTATTATTGTAGCGATTTCTAGTGTGGGAACAGTAGGAATTTACAGTCAGTATTGACTATCCCCCTAAGTGCTACCATTTAGATAAGTTTGTACTTAAAAGATAATACATGCTGAATGGGATCGGTAACTTCTTGTCACTCCACTCACCCGCACATGCCTTTATGTCTAATTTCCAAGCCTGGGAAGAAGGCTACAAGCTTAGCATGGAGACAGGAGCCCTTTCTCTGGAACAGGGAGCTGAGCACCCACTGCGGTCACCACACCGTCACAAACTTCAGACATTGCTATGAGACAGGTATGTCTGTGGAAAATAGATTGAAGCTAATCTAAAACCAGATTTGTTTTAGCAGTGTGGAAGCTGATTCACTCTGTTTTGCAAGCAGGTTTCACATCCAATGTCAAGCTTAGCACTGCTGCGGTCAGATTACAAATATTTCAGCTGTCTGCTTTGAAATCAGTTCATGCAAGTTCTTCATCAGCAGCTCTCAGACAGCCCTGCTACTCCAGCAGCTACCTCACACCCCACCACTTTGACAAGTACTTCACCACTGAGAGGGGACATTGCCCAGGAGCTCCTGGGAGCACAGTGAAGGAATGTGCTAATGAAATGACAGTTCAGCCCAATGTGTGTAACATGAAGATCCACTGAGCCAGCTTCATCCAGGAAGGTGCAGACAGAGCAGAGAGCAGAAATGACACTTACACCAGTCTATGACACTTCTGCAGGATGCATTATTGCAATCCCAGGTTTTGTCATCTCGTCATCCCTACTCCCCACACAGTCAGCTCTTTCCTGGCTTAGAGCATCCCTGGCACCACAACAGCCTTACCTGACATCCCCCAATGCACTGTCACAGCCAATCCCTACCACTCTTTCCTCTCTTACAAGATACAACCCACCTGCAGCCCTCCCTTTGACGAGGCTTTCATTTGATTATAAACTCTTTTGGGCAAAGATGATCTTTTATTATGTGTTGGTACAGTGCCCAGAAAAATGGAGTTCTGATCTCAAGGCACTACTGTAACATAAATAACAATAATTCACTTCTACTAGCCTTCAGTAACTACAGGAATTTCACTGGGAGATTTCAAGTCATGCTAACATGCCTTTCTACAGTGCAGAAATAAATCATTTTTGCACATTCCAGTATTTTGGGAAGAAGGAGGAAACAGAGAAAATGCAAAATGAATCTAAAACACATTTGATTCTTTAAATCTACAATAAATCCAAATGATTTACCACAACATAAAATTCTCACATGCAGAGTCAAGGACTGAATATTCTATTCATGTGCAAGAGTCACTTATTCATTTATAATTAGATAAAATGAACTGCAATTTTTTAAGAAAAAAATTTGCATGTGGCAACAGTAATGTATTACAGAAGGGTGGCACTTTGTTACCATCCATTTGTTAGTCAGGACACTGGAGCTGCAATTTAATAGACAAGAAATAAGTACAGTAGAGGAACGGAAAAATTAAATTCCGCGTGATCAGCAAGGTTTCGAACAATCGCTAGCCAACTGAAGTGGGTGCCATATCTATAAGTCATTTTGTTTTATAGGCCATTAGGATCTCCTGAGAGAGGCTGCATGGAGACCGCTGCTTTTTGTTGAAATTAAAATGTCAGAGAAAAAGAAATAGAACAAAACAGGGAATCTGCAATTAATTACAAGGCCATAAAAATTCAATAATCAGGAGGCAGTGCTGCTGTAGGCACAGCGGTATCTGATTCAGGCTAACAGGAATGGAATACATTAATCTTTTCAAATTAGTTTTTTAATCTGACAGGGATATATAGTGACGTGTTCTTTTACTGTTTGAGCAGAGCCGCTGTCTAATATATAATTCTGAGTGTCTGGAATTAGGACATCTATAGCCATTTTGTGACTACAACATTTTCAAGGCATTTATTCAACCCTATCTGTACACCTGTCCTACAGTAATCAGGCAAAACATGTTCAAAGTTCATATCCTAGATACCACTCATGAAAAAAGAATTAAAATGCTGGGATTAAGACAAAATAGCAGGACCCCAAAACAAGCTTGGCTCAAGGCTGCTTAAAATGACAGTCTGCTCTTCAGGATATATCACCAGACTTTGGAACTGGCTTCCCATTCCTTACCTGCATTGAATTCTCCCTTTCTTTCCCCCCAAAAAGTGACTTGCAAAGAGACTGTCTCCATGCTGCCATGTTTTGCATCCTTTAGTCCTATAGAACAAAGCCCTAGGAGTTTCAGAGATTACAGGACTTTTTTATTTTTTCCATTAAATACCCATTACTCCCTCAGACCTATTCTCCTGATGAAAGCTTCACCAGTCTTCCCAGCAGCCCTTTTAAGAAGCCCCAAAAGCACAGTACAGAGTCTCACACGCTACTTAAGCTCTCGAGGTGGATTAATGCTTACTGGACACCAGTTATCTGAAGCATGTGTTCAGTCTCAGAAGAATATACAAAGATTATTTGACACTGGTCTTCTTACACAAACATCTTTTCCTATTTGTGGCTAGGCTTTATCCCCTAATTCTACTCAAATTACATTTTGGAAAAAAAGACTTTTCAATTAAATGAAAACCCAGGAGTCAGATCCTTCTTTCTCAATCTGCCCAAAGATCTCTTGCTTTTTAAAATTATGTAAACCCCCCACAAAGCCTACTTCTACACTTTCTCTCACATGATTCATTGGAAAAAAAAGCACAGAAAATCCTCTTTTTACGTTGTTCAGAAATCACTGTTCATGTTTTCTAAGAAGAGTCTTTTTATAAGGCATCTCACTAATGCTGCCCTACTGAAAACAACAATATGATTATCAAAGTCTACTGGCTCCAAACTTTCTTGTAGGTGGCTAAAATCACTGCCATCCTCTTTGTCCCAGGTGCACTGGGCACACTCATTTTACTCCATTTGAGATTTCAGTCCTGTCAGCACACAACCCAAGAAAAACAACCTCCCCAGGTGAACATTAAATGTCTAAGCTCTGGTTGACTTAAGACTTTAGACCTTTGGCTAATTCTCTTTTTATTTTAGAGATATTATTTTTTTCTAATCAAATTCCAGCACACTCACTTGGTAAGATGTTTTTCAATTCTTCACAGCTCCTCGATGTAAAGTAACATCATTTATGCATTCATTGCTTTTTCCTTCAAGGCAGAATAAATGGGCATGGATGCATTCTTTTCATGAATTCTTTAAAAGGATAAATAATATGTTCATGTGGACACAGATGAAAAAGGGAGCAAGAGAGCAAGAAAACAAGGCCTAATACTTTGAGATGGGATTTACAGGTCAAAAGAAATAGTAGCTCCATTTAGGAAACATATTCCAAGCACAGGAAAGGGCACAAAAAGCTTCCTTCAATAGGCATTAGTCATTTTCTATACATTAGTTTTCTTTTAAATCATGATGACGGCAGGGCTCTACCTTCTGTGGTTAGTTTATCTAACACACTTCTACAAGTGTACTCTATCATATTTATGCACATGAGCACTCAATGACAGAGGGTAAAAACTTACCTCCACTGAGGTCATCAGCAATAATTATAACTGCAGCAAGAATCTCTCCCTAGATCTCTATAATTAATTGATCCCTCCTAGCTCTCTACAATCCCTCAGTGTTTAAAAATATGTTTTAGCAATTTCAATGCAAGATAACTACATTTTTTCATCATAATCTTCTATTATCAAATTCCTCTCATCAGAATGGGTCCCAAGGTACACTTTTCTGAATACAAAAGCCATGTGTAGTGAGAACATACCCTTGACAATATTTGAACACAGCACCCATACCATGTAACATCATCTTAGTCCACGACAACTTGAATGTGGAAGACAAGAGCATTGTATGTGACCAAAATTTCAGGGAAATTCAGGCATACATATTTTCTGAGTTGTAGTACAGCCTGTAGTGCTGTGGTTCTCATCTCTGCTACACTTATGCTGCTTCATGGGAGGCACCGTGTAATGAACAGGCCCAGGAGAATTAACTCTCATGCTCGTATCCTAAATGTGGCCTCACCAGCTAAGAGATAAAACCAGAGCTTAAAAAACTGGTTTAAAATTAATAGATTAAAACATTTCCCTGTTCATAAAGTGTAATGAGCACATTGAACAGAATATTACTTGCATAAATGTTAATGGCTCAAAATTATTTGCAGTATCATCACAGCAAGTCGCCCACCACAAGTGTTGAATACTCAGAACAAGCTGGGTCTCCTTGCTCATTCAGTTTACTTTTCAGTCCTAACGAGACAAGCATAAGCAATTGAAAAGACAAAAAAAAAAAGAAATGTTGTCAAATTTTAAAAGCTTCCAATACAGTACTAATGCTGTTACAAGAAAAACAAAGCATGAACAGAGCTATCATAGAGTGGGCCTCAATACAACAAATTAATTTATTTAAAAATTTGAAAAAGAACTTAAAATGTCAACCTATTGCACAATTGTCCAGCTCCGCTTGACACAGCATGACTTTGTCTACACCACTCACTGACAGTTTTGAACAGTTTCACAGCTGTACAGCATTATTTAGAGTCAAGTATTAGCAGCACTGAAAGCCAGCCCAGTAGATTTAAACAGCAGATACCCAGCTCTGAAATTAATAAAGCTTGGGAGACAGTGGCTGTAACCTGTGCCAGTATCCTCACCCCTCTGCTACTGCTAAGTTGAACCAGTGATAGTGACTGGGAGAACATTTTTTTAAAAACCCTCTAACTTATACACAGCATCCACAAGAAAGTGTAGAATGGTTCCCTTGGCTCTTTTTTTTCCTACTGTCCAGACTCTGAGGATAAACAGATGTCTCTTGAAACATGTCCTGCTGGCAAGAGATAGCAGCCTTAAATTCATTTAGGACAATGACACATTCCAGTGTAAATATTCATTGTGACTTATGGGGAAATTAACCATGCAGCTCTGATTAGCAATAACAGAGACACGAACAGCCAGTATCTACAACACAAAATGGATATTAAACATACGCCATTGTTTCTCGCAGTCCCTTTATTTTAACAGAAAAGTAACACATCCTAAAAAATGCCAAAAAGAGAGAAAGTACTTTCTAGTTGTCTTGCATTCTGTTCAGCTAAACACTAAGTGTTTAAGCCTTATTATATCCATAGGACTTTTTATATTTATTAGACAGATGATAAACTGACATCTGTTAACATAAAAAAAAACAAACCAACCTTTCAGTTTGGAAGTCTAGGCAGTCTTTCAGTTGTAAAACACATTCCTGGTCTATCAAGATTTTTTTTTTTTTTTATATAAGAGTCTTCAAGTAATGTATATGTTCAGAGTAAGATATCAAATAAGGTTAAAAAAGTATGCTATTATAACAAGTTGATAAGAGAACAAGATAATGAAATAGTGTTTAACCAACCTGAAAGCCTTCTACAAGATAAGTAGCTCATTAGATGCAGGAAGAGAAGTGGATTTTGTAACTTGACTTTTGCAAGGTTTCTAACACTGTGTGCCACAATATCCTTATAGACAAACTGAAGAGGGGCTAGATAAAATGGCTGTGATATAGACTGAGACCTGGCTGAACTTCCTGGCTCACACAGTTGTGACCAGTGCATGAAATCCAGATGGAGGCCAGTCACTGATGCTGTAACCTCAGAGGTCAGCACTTGCATCAGTACTGTCTAACATCTCCATTAATGACCTGGATGACAGGACAAAACGCACCCTCAGAAATTTTGCAGATGATAAGTTGGCAGGAGGGGTTCACACATAGGACCACAATGCCGCCACTCAGAGGTACCCTGACGTGAAGAAATTGGTCAGTGAGAATTGCATCAAGTTCAACCCATCTGGAGTGCTGTGCTCACAGCAGAGCTCCCCAGGAGGGCTGGGGGAGGGAAGGAACAGACACCAGCAGACTAGACCAAATCCAGCAAATGGCCACATAGATGGTCACAGGGCTGGAGTATTTGCTATCCAAGGAAAAGCTGAGAGAACTGGGTGGGACTGCTCAGCCTAGAGAAGAGGAGGTTCACAGGGGATCTTATTCATGTATAAAAATAAATAATAGAAGCAAGTAAAGATGACAGATCCAGGTGCTGCAGCAGTCAGTGAAAGGACAAGACAGCTGGCACAAACTGACATACTGTATGTTCCATTTACCTTTAAAAGGAAAAAAAAAATCATCTTTTTGCTGTAAGGGTGATTAAACTCTGCAAAAGCCTGAGTAAAGAGGTTTTGAACTCTTCATCCTTGGAGTTCTGTTTAATCTGACTGGACATGATACTGAACAGCCTACTATACTTGACCATGGTTTGAGAAGGGAGATCCTTTCCAACCTCAACTACTTGGGGTTTCTGTGAATAATTCATTATTTAGGTATCATAAGGATGACTATTTGCACTATGATATCCAATACAGGGTCCAGCCTGCAAGTTCATGTATATGTTGGGGGCAGGGGAGGAGAAAGGAGGAAAAAATAGAAATCTCTCTCATCAAGACATTGCACAGCTTCTCTTCAAAAAATTATACATTTAATAAATCAGTTCTCTGCTCTGATAGCCTCACAGGATCACAAACCAGCGACAAATTCTATTTCCTCAGCATTCTTTAGGGTATGAAGACATATACTTTAGCCTTCAGTCTATTAACAATATGGATTCAGTTTCAGCATTCCCCAGACAATCAGGGATCTGGAAACTGCTTTGCATATTCTAGACAGGTATCCTGCTGCATTCATTCTCACCGTATGCCTACCTCTATGTAATGCCTGTGACACAAGTACTCACTTTATATAAGAGTAATGGAAGTGTTGTGTTTTTGACATACATAATCTCATTCATTTGATGTGCCATCATTAATTCTTCTGGTTGATAAACAGAAGAACAAAGAGTAGATGAGCATAAAAGCAAAGCAGGCCAGAAGTCAGGTTTTGCATATCAGTGAAAAAGAAAGAATAGCAGTGAACACAGAACCTCGACATGCTGGGATAACAGAAAACAGTCAGAAAAAACCAGCAAAGAAACCCATCACACATGAATTATGCAAAAAGACCAACTATACATACTACATGAAAGTACACTTTATAAGCCTGGGTGTCCCAAAATGCTAATGTTCCAGGCATTCAAATTCAGCCTGTAGAACTGAGGACCTCAAAATCCTATGACTGGAAAGGGAAGCAGGGAGTGGGGTTGGGAAAAAACACCACTAACAAAAAAATGGGAAAAAGGTTGAACAAGAAATAACACCTAAATGCACTGAACAAGAACATGAGATAGGAGAGCTCAGCTCCATGACAAATGCTGGATTGCCATGAGGATGGAAGGAAAATGAACAAAAGCAAGCGCTCCAACAGTTGAATGGTTCTCAGAAGTCATCTTTGCCCAAGAAGTCAACCATTAAGTGTCATTTTGACACTGTTCAAACCCAGAAACCCTTTAGAAAACATTAGCTTCAACCTACTGAAAATGAATTTCAAATGCAGCCCATGTTTTGGCATTTCATATTGACACAGCATGCCCTGTTTCTCTGTTTTACTCTCACATGTGTGATAGCAACATCAACCTTTCAACAATACACCAAAATAACAGATGGCACAGGCAAAAGAAGCCAAAAATGCAGCATGGGACCTCGCTCTGACTAGCTCTTGGTGTCAAGAGATGGAGTAGTATAAGCACATCACTTATGAAAAAAATATTTTGGTTTCATGAGCCAGGAAACTTGATGATTTAATAGACAGCTTGTGACTAATTCAGTGTCCTTTGAGCCTTTGCTAGGCTATCACTATTACTTTACATTGTCAAGACACCTTTGACTGCCATTCTCCACTCCCACCACTTCTTAATCTTGATGCGCAACAGCCTCCAGAAAGTTGCCAAGAATCCCACCAGTCTCTGCAATAGCATTGTTTGCCCAGAGCTTCCATTGATAAAATATTCCCAATTGCAAAGAACTGAAAATCATGTGGGCAAAATGACAGCTCTGATTTCTAGTCTTCTGCTCAGATGCATCTGCGGTTTGGCTGGAAGAGCTTACAAAAGAACGTGAATCAAAAGGTGAAAATACTTTATATCTATATAAATAGATATAAATATATCCATAAATAGATATACTTTATCCATATCTAACAAAAAACTATGTAAATGTCTTGCACATTTCATAGCCTCTCCTCTTTTGGCTCCAGTAGTAATAGAGGAAAGATATTTCAACTCAGCTGCTGTAGATCAGCAACCAATCATTTCTGTGCAGCATTACTTTGGTGCTATCTCAACTAGAACCACAGAAAAAAATCTCATTTTCACATAACACAACATACTGACTCAGCACTTCAACCACAACATGCGTATTTCCTAAACGGCAGCACAGCATTCAAAAGAATTAATTCAAATTATTTAGAATATAGAGGTACCTATATTTAGAATATAGAGGTAGAAAGCATGAGGGCAGAGTGAGTACTGACTGGCTGCTGAAAGGCCATGGTAACTCTTGTAACTCACAAGCAAGGAGGAGGCTGGGCTCAGAGAAGACTCCATAGCAGGATATACATTTTCCTCAGTCTGTCCTGGTCTACACTAGGCAAGCTCAAACACTCAATATGGGCACTCAAAACCACTGTTATAAGAATGCTACAGTGCTTTATTTTTTGCCCAGTCACTCCTACATTATTCCCCTGCAAGCTACCCATGGAGAAGTAAGCCTCATCATGTGAGGTGTTTAGAAACAGATTGGACAAGCATTAGAAGCTGTATTCCAGGGGATTGGCCTCAGGGGACAGATTGGATGACCTCACGCAAATCTTTTTCTTCTCTCTAATTTATGCAGTCTGATGAATACTCATCTCTTACTGAAGGTTCATCAATGGTGCAATGATTGCAATAATCATGATTTGATACAACAGTTTTCTTCCAAATTAGATGGCTAATACAGTCTTTGTCTCATTCCTGTCTTCCTCCTCCCAACTCTAATTAACTTCTCTGTGCAGTGGCTCAGGAATGCATGTAATCCCTCCGGGAAGGGTTTTTCCCTAATCCTCCATGACAGGACTCACAGCATGCTGATATGGACTCCAAAAACAGATGATTCGGTGCAACTAGAGAAGCATGCAGAAGACTTGCTGCAAAATCCTACCCCATTCTGCTCTGCAGCAATTATGAGTTTGAGGATCACCATTTCTTATTTGTTTTGCTTCTTTGGTTCTGGGGGAGGGGTTTTGTTTGCTTTTTACATTAGCATCCAATTGATTTCTGAGTTGACTAAAGAAACAGGTCAAGAACTGTCCAGTTATGTGGGATTAGCATCAGGCAGGTGGAGAACATGAAAGGCACAAACCTTATGTTTTAGGAGTCATAAACTGAACTGCCATCACTGAACACCTGAGCCTTGTGAGGAATCCCAGTAACTCCAGCCACAGAAACAAGGCTTTCAGAAAAGCTGTAGCAGTAGCATGAAACAGCATAGAAGCGCTAATCTGAACTCCAGACTGGATACTAACAGCTAAATTAATTCATAATTATTTCCTTCAGTGATTTAGAGTGAAAGGAAACTAATCCAAGTTAAAAATAATCCAAAAGATTCATACTAGAGTACCACAAAAGGCTGATAAAGAAAAAAAAATAGGTCAGAGTGGAAGGAAACTACCTTCAGAGTAAAAGAGAGTGTCACAGATAGGTGAAAACACAGGAAAAACCATCTAAATTAAACTACCGAAAGTGACCCTGAAGATGATCAATAGTCTGTTTTAAAACTATATGAAAGTAGATGGAAGAGAGACTTGAAGATGACTGTTAATATAAATGTCTAAAAAGTTGCATTTTAAATGTTAACTGAAAAAAACTCACAATTTTTAATGAAAAACAAATTAAACAAAAAAGTTCACAAAGATGATGGGAGTAAGAGATTAGCAGGATGGAGCCTGCTGAACCTGAAGCACTAAATTGGGTACTAAATAATACCAGTAATAAATTAGACTGTAGGTGAACAAATAAAAATTCCACCATCCAGTAAGGTCCAGGAATCCAAAAATCATTCCTCACAAGTGACAACATACTGAAACAAGTGCTGTTGAAAAAACAAAAGTCAAAAATAAGAGAGCCTATTTCCATAGTTTATTCAGATTCCTGACTGATGAGAATCCCTAGTTCTAAATTAAACATTGTGCTATAGAAAAATAAAGGATTGGGGGTGTTTTGAACATTGGTCTGGAAATGAGCAGGTTGTCAGATTTTGGACAGTTCTCCAAATGTTCCATACGAGCTACATGAGAACTATTCTGTCACTGTTCAAATAAGAATCATATAAAAATTTATCCTGAAGTTCTGAATATTCAAATTATGCCACATTAAGCACTGCTATCATCCTTGTCTGTAACCTTTTAGAAACACCACTCCTGTAAATTATTATAGCAAAGAGGAGTGTGTAGTAACACGCTTTCAAATTGACAGGACCCTGAATGAATGATCTCAAGAAAGTTGCTTGCCTTTCTCTTTTCCCCAAGAAAGCATTGCATGAAAACCAAAACAGCTAAATATACACACCACAGCAAGCCAAATTTCCTGACATCAGAGCCAAACATGATGACGGATTGCATTCATCAATTCAAGGAATTCAGAATTTGGAGTTCCTTCACAGTGACTCTCACCATGTCTAAAATATGACAGCAGCTTCCTGGGAGATGCCCAAAGGATTCAATGTACAAGACAGACAGTGATGAGAGGGTTCAGGGTGCAGAAGAAATTGTGATACAACTTGACTGGTTTTGGTTTGGTATAAAAAGAGTACTATTTTACTATAGAATTTCACAACTGAATTAATATCTGGTCATTAAACCATTTAACAAAGCATTTTTGATCCATTATATAGATTTAGAAAAGAGAGCCAAGGTAACTATTAAAAACATACAGTTGAACTGCTATAAATATAATATATGTAAATAAAAATAGCTGCCAATGACAGCAGCCAGCCACTCACATTTATAGGCTGCTGCTGTCCGTCACAAAAGCAAAATTTCTCCAGAAGATGATGCTGAGCTCTGGCATCAGTGGTTCAAAGTGGGGGGGGGGGGGGGGGGTCTTACTTCCAGCATCAAAATAACCCAATTTAATTGAGTTTCACTTATGAAAAGGACATGTATTCTGTGAAAACAATTGCATTTTTTACTTTTCCATCTGCCCAGCTCTCCACACCTTCTACTCTATCCAGAGAAACAAAAACCATAAAAGGAAAATGATTGACATAAACATGTCAGTTTCACATGTTTTAGCATGAAAAAGAGTGAAATTATTACAGACTGAATATAGACAAACACAAAGCATGTAGCAAAGCAAATTAATTCCACTGAATCTCCAAAAATATTTTTTCTTAAAGATTACAGATAAATATAAAAACAACACTAAATAAGAGAGATCCTACTTGAATAGTCAAAAATACCCAGATTTAATAAGAATTCATCACAAGTAGCCAGCAAAAAAAATAAACCATAAAACATATACATGCAGGAGAAGTGTTCTAAGTGATAGAAGTGGAAGAAGAAAATGAAAGGGAGTAGAATGCTTTACATAAGACTAGGGAATAGTAACTATATCCTGTACAGCAACTAAAATTCTTTTTAACACACACCTAAATCCCCACTCAAAACCCCACTCTTAGAGGATGACAAGTTACAGAGAAAAATTAAACTGTCAGGCAATTTAAGACTGCAAGTTATGATTATCCTAATCAACTTAATACCCAAAACTGAGGAGTGTAAAAGAAAGCAGTCATTAAATTCCCCTTCAAAAGGGCCACAACAACATAAACATATGATTTAATAGTCAGATAAAGTTATAATAGCCATCTCATAGGGAAAAATCCAGTGACTCTTGGGTTCCTCTGGATTTGCAGTAGGTGAAGCTTAGATTAGAATCCACCCTTCAGTATATTGGCTATTCAGGCATAAATCTACATGAACTGAAAAATATTTATCTTCAGGAAACCACGGAGCAGCCCTTAGAGCCATGGATGTATTTTTAAAGCCCTGTGCAGCATATGAGCAACATTGCTTCCTTTCATGATCTGCCACGTTGGTCTCCTCTGCAGAGTTACTGTAAAAACACTGATGTGAGGTTCCATAGTTCATGTCTTTCAGTAACTTCAGATCAAATGTAATGAATTTATAAAGAGAGGAAAAATATTTTTTCTCCCAGCCATCAACTCTGAAAACTCATCCCAAGCTGAGTTTGCTCCTCCAAACCCCTAACCCCTCCTGATTACTAATAATTACAAATTAAGGTCCCACCGAGCAAGCCAGGTCTCTACGGCAAAGCTCCAGCACATTCTCACTGTCCCCTCTGGGCTTACACAGGTGGAAAAGATCCACAACAGGAACACACTGCACTGTTCAGCAGAGGCATGTGACAAACCCAGTAGAGCTACCAGCTCCCCTCCACCCATTTAGTTTGTATTCAAAAATACTGCAATGAATGCCACTAAGAAACAATTGCTTTACTTGCCAGGTGGAGTAAAATACCAGACTAACTTTTCCAAGAGTTTTTGGTGTATTTTGATGACATTTAAATTGAGTAAAGAAGAATGTTTTACTGAATTTTTAGATAAGAGAGAAGGATATTTTTTGCTGCTAGCAAATTATATATTCCTACATGAATCCAGATGAAGCAATATTTCTGTACTTATCTTTATTTATTTCTGTGGTACATGAACTGTCCTGAGTCAAAATTTTCCTTAGCAGTACAATTTATAACAAACAAGGAACTTCCCCTTGAAGGAGAAAGAAATTCGGAGAGGAGGGGTGGGGTGTGGAAGTCCTCTCTTAATTTTAAATAAGAGATCATCCAGTGTTAATGCTGCTGAGGGCAGTACATTATGAATATAACTTGACTTATTACTTCTGTTACAAGATAAAAAGTTATTAATCTGATGATGAGCTGCAGGGTATAAAAATCTGAAAGTGATTGCTTAGTTTGACACAGTTCTACCCTATCTTAAAACATGTAGGATTCCCTGGGCTCCTGTAGAGGAAAGTTCTTAAAGGATTAAGAAGTAGGGTCAGAGACAATGCTATTTGTTCAAAATATTTTTTTTAACTTATTTAGTTATTCAGGTCTATAGTCTCAAAAAATAACTCATTAGTCCTGGGAAATACTGTCAATATTATAAATGAGAACAAAAAGACAGGAGCATGGAAAAATAGTATTAAAGTAGAAAGCTTGTATAACATGGGCTTTATCAGTAGTGAGAAAAAAATTCATTAATCAAAAGTTAGTTAAAAGCTTTCCTGCTCACCCCATAACTTGATAGTCCTCTTCAGTCTGGCAATTTATTTATAAGAATAGACAGAGGGCCTTGTCTTATAGCTCTGTCTGATTAGATCCATCTTACAGCTTCTCAGCAGTGCGATATTACAGCTAACATTGATGAGGAAATGAAATACTTTCAAATACTAAAAAGACCTTCAGTCAAACAGGTCTTTACTTGCATGATATAAACATGAACAGCGGGGCAATGGAGCATAGAGTGTAATTTGTGGCAATGGGAATGACACAGAATCAGAGCCAGAAACTTCAATGCGAAACTTCAAACAAGAAAGGAAGAGGTGGCTTTCTAGTTTATGAGTGTAAATATTTCTCAGCAGCCAAACATTGTTCTTTCTTATACAAAATATCTGGAAATGAGATACAGCAATCAAGTGCTAAGCACAGATTCCCTGGACTAATTATGCCAGAAAACCTGACATCCAACCAGACTACAAATTTCACTGCAAGAGGAACTGCTACAGAATTTAACAATACAAGCAGCTGTTCTTTTACAGATGCCAATGTAGGTCTCTTTTTAAGGTAGTATTTAAGATGTGCAGACAATTGCGTGCCATTACACAAGATAATTCAGTAAGATATTCATTACTAGTGGGTCATCATTCACTTTATCAAGGAAGAAGCCAATATTTCTCAATATTCCTGGGACGCTGATGTTTTCTTTCATTAAACAATACACGCTGGTGCGAAGCTGCAAAATAGATGGTTCCTGACCTAACTCTATAGACAAGGTAACACAAACAAACTTTGGTATTCTTGCCAAGCATAAATATTTTCATTCTTGGGATTGACTTTGTACAGAATGCTGGTCCTATAATAAATTCAACTTCAGGACATGACTTTTTGAATTAAACCCAAATCTACTGTTTGCATTGGAAGATTCTAATGAAGCCAGTCATCTAAATGGATATGATTCAGAACTGAAACCCAGAAAAAACATTACTTTTGGTTAAAAGCCATGTCATCATTGAGAGTTCCAACCAAATCAACAAAAAACTAGTTGAAAGAAAGATATCTTACACTATCCAGTGAACTGAAAAGTATCAAAATAATCAGCTACACCATAACGACTGGAACATTGACACTGGTTTCTGTGATCTAGAGCAACTTCCATCAGCTCATGTGCAGGGAAGCAAAAAGTTTTGGCAAGTGTCACAAGCATTATTTTTGCAACAGTTACAAAAAAAAAAAAAAAAAGCGCCTCACATAGAGAACCAAAACAGTCACCTAAGTCATCTACTGAATGGTCTACTTGACTTCAGTGGAGACCAGACCTGAGCAAGGAAACCAGGCCTGAGCAAAGACTGCAGGAAGAAACCACACCAGGTTACCGTGAAGAGAATGAGCAGAGAAAACAAACAAAAATTTCAAGGAACATTGGCAGATGATTTCCAAAATAATGGAAGGAATAAGAAGCTGGATATGCAAGTCCTCTGTACTGACTAAGAAATGTTATCCCTTAAGCAAAAAACCAGTGACCTAGACAGGGCTCCAAACATGATACACACTGACTCTGGAGAAACTCAGGAACTCATGATCCACACTAGATAGGAAAGTAACTTTGATTTGACAACTTTTCAGTTTTCCAAGGTGCCAAATTCCTGAGTAATTAGTCAGAAAACATTATGAGAAACCACTAGCAGAACCTGGTACTATTTTTATATTATATCCTTCTTCACACATCTTTTACATGTACTTGGTGTTTTAAACATTGACAGGGCTCCTCTGGGACTCTTAAAAACTGGCAAGAATTTTTCAAACATGAAGAAAGTGGGGAGTGGGGAATAGGCAAGGCAAAAGATTCCTCGCCTTTTTTCCACATCTGGTCTTCTAAATTCTTAAAGACATTTAACTGATTGTTTCCAAGCTGAATAAAGTAGGACCCACTTAAATAAATGGAAGGAATTTGCAATATTAATTATAGGAGCCAGAAAAACTGTTCAGTATCTAAACCTTGCCATTGTATCAATTACTAACTGTAACTGCCCTTTATTAAATTCTATTCTGTTTATGGTTTATGAAATAATTTGAACTCTGACTTATCTGAAATTCAAGTTGCTCGTGATAACTTTGTTAATTCACTACATTGAAACATTGATGCATTATAGGTTTCAAATCAAGAAGAAAAGAATCCTAAATTCCCATTAGTAGGACCTTTTCTTATAGCAAGCAGCAAAAAGAAACCCTTAAGGTTGTGCACATGGAACAAAGTAGAAAGGAGACTTCAGAGACAAGGTTGCCTGAAGACAGTAACTGACACACCTCAGTCTAGTGCTGTAATTCTGTGATTTCTTCTTTTTTGTCCTGCAAGCAGGGAAACCTCTGATTCTTCCACTATTGTGGTTTGACCACTGCCTAAGCATATCTATCAAATGTGAAACAATTGTATGTAAATTCTAGCCTGAAGAAGATTATACCTATCTGTCCTGGTGAAAATACAATATGACCCAAAGAATATTTAAGATAGAAATTTGATGCTGGACAAAAAGCAATTCTTTTCTACATCAGTATATCAAATAAAATTCACTACATTACTGATGAAGATTCATCATCACCTAAGTGGCTTTTCAATGCTTTCTTTGAAATGCATCCATATTCTTGAACACAAAATTTAGCAATTCACAACCAGACCCTGTTAAAAGAAGATTTCAACTAGACAGTAAAATTACTTTTCAGATGACAAATACAATTTTGTCAACAATAAAACCGTCTGGAATATTGATTTTTATGATGGAATATTTAATTTAACTTCTTAGGTTTGCCAGTTAGGCTGTATTTCATTCTGACTTTTGATTTTGTATTACATTTTAATAAAATATCGGCATATATAACCTTACATGAGGCTAAAGTGTTCCAAGATAAAAGCATTCTGACATCTCTAAAATGAAGTGTTCCTGATTTTTCATGCCATGTTTAATCTTACATCCAATGAGAGAAGAAAAAAATGTTTTTCCAAAACATACAGCTACCCTCAGGGATAGCAAACTTGTCAGCTAGATACATCCACAGAGTGTGGCTTCATGGCATTAACTTGCTAGATCCTGATGCATGGGGCATCCACAGACAACATTCAGCACTGTCTCCATGCCTTAATGATAAAATCCAGAATCAGAACTGGAAATGAAATGACATTCTACTTCTTTCCACAGATAGTCTAAAGTATTATCAAGTATTTGCATAATTTGGAACTGTTTTGTACCTAGAGAGGATTTTGGTCTTGAGCACCTTTCTCCAGAACAAAATTTGTACTAAGAGCATAAGGGAAGAAAGGGACTTGCAGGCAGAACATGTTGCAAGCCAGCAGTTTCAAAGCAGCACATTACAATTTTGTCAGCTGAGAAAATTAAAGGCCTTCTCTACACTTTTGTTGAAACCAGCATTCAGTGAGTTCAGTGGCTAACACAAGCGCAGAAATGCATTTCAGGTATACATTTGAATGAGTTGCACTGGTACGTGTGGTGACTATCATTTGTCAAGCAACCGAAATTAGAGAGCACCAGAGGGGAAAAAAAGGACACACAAAAAGACCTAGAACTTCTCCACCCCACTATTATTTCATACTCTTATGAGGCCAAGACTCCCCATAAAGGAAATACTCAAGCAACACATCCTCGTGAGCAGGCTGATAAATGACTGTTTCAGATGGCTGCACTGCTCATTATCACTTGCATGTTCAAAGTCAAGAGAAAATGAACTTTTTCCAAAACTGTTATTGAGAAGCTTCTGCCTGGATATGTGCATTCAGACATTGTTTCAGACTACTTTCACAAAAAAGAAAAAACATTGTCCATCTGCCAGCTAAAATGTGTTTTATGAAAATACAAATTCAATTTCAATGCTGCCAGCTGCAGTATGGTGATGGCATTGATGATATCCCTTTTGATCCACAAGTCTGCGAATCACCTTCCTAAGAACACAGAGGCACAGGCTGTGTGGGACAGCAAGAGTGTCACTGTCTACTGAAGGAAGCCCCTCACATTTATAACCAGTCAGCTGACCAACCAAGCAGGCTTAAGGATAAACAAATCCTTCTTCCAAAGTGCCAGACCACACTGCTTTGTGTAGATGCTGCCCTCCATTATTACACACCTAAGCAAGGAAGCTTTTAGCATCTGTTGACCTGATAAAGTGGCCACCTTTTTGACACAGGGCTCTTTAAAAAACAAAAGGAGGATGCAAAGGATAAAAGTCACCTACAGTAACTAGTCAAAGAGAAGCAACTGAAAAACTACAAGCAACTAAACCAGCAACATTAACCCATTATTTTCTATGTGCAAATTCCTCATGTTAAACTCAGCAAATTGCTGATGTTTCCTCTTAAGGCTCATGTGTCATTACTGATGACACATTATTTTCCTTTTGCTCCAAATTCTGTCATGCACAGAGTAAGCATTTTCCCCAACCCACTTTGTACCATGTGACTGCTTACATGCTTAGACAAGCAGCACATTAGGCATCAATGACATTACCTTAGGCCAACGACTCTGAGGTGCATTCAACAGCTTTTTTATATTATTAGGACAACTTAAAAAATACAGCCTACTTCCCTTCCATGAACTAGCAGGAGATTGAAGGCAAGTGCAAGGTTAAGACCTCGTGAAGAGTTGGAGGAACTATTCCACATGGTGGCAGCAGTGGTCTAAAATACAATGAAGTTCCATGTTCCAAGACTTAGTCACACCTGCTTCAAATTCATCTTACAGAAAGAGAAGGGTTCCTTTCCTTGATAACCTCCCATAGTTTAGTTTCTTTTAAATAGTAATAGAGTTGTCTCTCTGCTCTTTTTCCATGTGATTTTGAACTAGGATTGAAAACAACTTTCAAGTAAAGAAAAAAGTCAAAACAGTTTCTTTCTTCAGTGAGATTGGAATAAATACAAAACAATAAGCTAAACAGTAGTCTTAGAGGGAAATTACTTCCATCCAGCATATCCACTGCATTCCTCCACCAAACTTTCATAAGAATGATATGGAAAAAATGTCACTTTCTGTGGTGGGTTGACCTTGGTGGTCACCTGGCATCCAGCCAAAGCCACAGTATCACTACTTTTCTTCAGGTGGACAGAGGGAATATAAAAAAAAAGGATCAAGATAAAGACAGGGAGAGATCACTCAGCCATTACAGTCACAAGCAAAACAGATTCAGAGACTCTATCCCCCACCCCCACGCCCTTCTCAGGTTTAATTTTACTCCAAATTTCTCTACACACACACTCCTCCACACCCTTCCTCTCAGCAGCACAAGGAAACAGGAATGGGGGTTGCAGTCAGTGCATCACATATCATCTCTGCTGCTCATCACTTTTAACAATAATTGACACAGCTGCAGACTAGTATAGCATCCTTTTTAAGTTGATGGTGGGTTTCAGAGGGGTTTTTTTTTTTGGCTTGTTATGGGGGGGGAGGGGTTAAATGAGGAGAAAAAGACAAATTACTCCATCTACACAGTTGGTGCACAAGTTATCTGCCTTTCTCTTCGTGGTTTCCTCTTTGCTTTACCACAGATTTTCTGAAATTAAGTTGCTATGCTGAAAACTACAAACAGAAACTAAATGGTCTCTGCTTCTTTTAACGGTAGGTGAAGTAGTTCTAGGAATTTCCTGCCCAAAGCAAACTAGGAAATGAATGGTGCTCCAAGCTCAGCTGCTTGTGCACCACAGCCACCAAGCATTTCTCTACTCTAAACAACCACCTGCTCCAAATGCATTCCAGTGCCATCTGCCCCTTGGATGAGAGAATACATAGCCCTTACAAGAGCCTCTGGTGACTTACACCAGAGAGTTCATTGGTCTCCCAGTCATGAGACAGGCAGAGGAAAGGGCAAGTACTTATTAGAGCAGGGAATTATTCATATTTGGCTATTAGAGATGAAAATGCCCCAAAACTGCTCTCCAGTCTTAAGCAACATAATCAAATTTCATAAGGAAGGCTTTCCTACACAGACTTGAAGCATGAGAGAAAGGAGGGCATCAGCTGAAGGAAAGGCATTTATACCCAGTCAGCCTAAGCAATTGCACTCTTAGTTGTGGCCTTGGAACTTCATTTTCCCTTGGGCATCTTCTGCCTGCTCTTTGCCAAACTTGCTGCTTGTGTTTTAAACTCACCTAGACCATCTTGATCTTCTGAAACCCTTTATTAACAAATAACTACCTTGAACTGAAACAGAGCTATTTCCTTTTGAAAATATAAGCACCTGCAGCTTAAACTGAAGAGCAAGGATTTCTGACCTAGTGGCTGATGGTACTTTTGTGGATAAACATGGAGAAGCCATGACATTTAAATGCTAGACAGTGGGTGCAAATGTTTTCAATGTGTCTCTGAAGACCTCTGAACCAACAGGATCTTCATCATGTCCCCATGGAACTGCTGCAACAGCCACAGATAATAAGATGTTCCACAAGTAGAACTTGTTCCTAGTTTGTAACACAAGAACATCGTCATTCACAATTACAGCTCTTCATTTAAAATTGCCTACAGAAAGGGGGTTTTTTTAATTATTTTTTGGGGTTTTTTTTGTTTAGCATGTGCAAATACGCTAAATATTCAGTTGTATAGATTGATTCAGGTCTGGGGAAGAAAAGATCTTTTAAAATTTCAGTAACTAGTTTAAAGCTCATTTTCCCTTTTCCCTTCATACTAGTGTGTTTGAAAAAGCAAAATCCATTTATTACCCCCGAATTTATCATCAAAACAAGACTGACATTAATTGCATTCTGTTATTACAATCAGAGGTCATTTGTGCTTTTCTTTATAGAGTCTGCAGCTCCTCTTTTTACAGATATTCCATGTGGGCTAAATAACATTAGGAAAGCTAAGGTCAAAGCCAGTCATTTCAAAGGAATAAAGGGAAAAAATTACAAGACATCTGGTGAGAACAGTTTATTAAAGGAAGCAAGGCGTTTCTTCTGAGATTACACCAATTGAAGCCTAAATTGGGGAAGAAATCCCAGAGGGAGACATGCTCCACTTGATAAATCAATACTGCTCAGAGATGCAACAGATTTGATCCTGAATTTCAAATAGATGATAGCATCTCACATTCCAGGAAACTTCCCTACAAACACAAAGTTTTGATTTCCATAAAGCGCCTTTGGATTTTCTCTCCCTTAAGCTCTTCTGTTTCCCTGCAATAAAGCAGTCAGATATCCTGTTCAGGGGTTTGCCACTTCCAGGTCATCCCAGCTATTTGTCACCAGCCTATACCTGCCCTCACAGATATGTTCTCTCAGGTCTGCTGGTGTAAATGCTTGTGAAATCATTTCCTTAAGCAACTTCAAATAAAGTTATTTGCCTAGGTTAAACATATTTTTCTAAGACAGCTGATTGTAACCACTGTCCATTCAGCAGCCTGAAAAGGAAGGTGGTCCAGCTCAATGATCAGCCCTACCCTGGGGCTCAGAGTCTGTGTTTCTCAGCTGGGTCTATTAATCCAGCTCAAGTGGCCCTACAGCTGAACATGAAACTACAGCTAAGGCAGCACTTAATCATGAGTGCAGCAGAATAAGGGATATGGGGCTGAAAATCCAATAAACCAGCACTGCCACTAAACTTTGTATTGTATAATCATAACACAGACGTACACAGAGGACTTTTATGAGATACTTTTATGAGTGATTGTGTCTGCCTATATATATTATCTTGGGTAACATACACAGTTGGGTAAGAGTTACTCTATATGTGCAAAAACACCTGTGTAACAAGCTTTTCTCCTGAGCTTGGCTATCTGCACCTCAAAAATAAGTTTATGCAACCCTACACCCACCTTGGGCTGCAAGATCATGGTGAAAGAAAGATGGTGTTGCATCTCTCCCACCTGTCCCAAATGCCAAAAGGTAGCCCTAAAAAAACTATGCTATTCAACTGGGTTTTTTACAGATGCTAAAGATATGGTGGAGAACCCCCTCTTCCTCCTCGCAGTGATTTAATCAACTGTTATGAACATAACGCATTGTCTAGATTCTTTCCTTTTCAGCCAAATACCTATTTAAAGACTATGATCTATTATTTGCATGGCTTCAAGTTAGAGCAAAAACTGTACATGGCCATCTGAAATATCTATAGCCTGTAGGTTTGCCTCAGGCTAAACCATCTCCTGCACTAGTAGTCAAAGCAAGTACCATCTCATTTATTAAAGATGTGTTGCATTCACATATCTCCAGCAGCTGCTGTGGCTAACTGCATAAAAGATAAACTACACTCAACCATTTTGGATGATGTTCACATCAGACTTTTGTGCTCCCATCTCAAAAAACAGGTTAGGAAGAAACAAACATAGATTTTTAAAAATTTTTCATATGAAAATCTGGAATTATTTAGGACTATCATCTAGAAATCATGGCCTCAAAAAAGCAGGGACAATACAAACAGGCTCAAGTTCACCAATCTTTGGAACAGAGATCCCAGTCCAAGATAGGATAATCAGAATAAATAAAGTCATCATCAAAGCTTACCCTTTAGACCAGTGTCCTTAATTTAGCCATTTGGATTTAAAGGAAACTGGATGTGGCAAAGTCCTTTCCACAACTACAGGTAATATTGCATCCAGCATGAGAGGATACCATGCTGCCTTTCAGTGACCCAAGTACTACTGTTCAGCACATCACTATTCCTCAACCTATTACAAAACAGAGATAACACACCAGATCTGTAGGCAAACAGCTGGAACATGTCCAAGTCACATTCAGAAGAGAACACCACTAATCATACACCTTTACCATGGAGTCACCCTGTGCACTTCAAGGAAGCTACACACAGACTCAATCAGGCCTGAACCCAAGAAGCTCCCACAGCTTCCTTTCTGGATATGGTGCTGGAAGCTGGTATTGACTGAAGACTTAGTGTTTTTTCCCCACTTGGTTCCTTTCAAATTTAGTGGTATCTAGCTCACACAGCAACAGTAATCTAATATCCACATTGCTATGACAGGGAAGTCTATTTAGCCTTTTCCTCCGAATTTATTCCTAACGGCCCCATTTCTGCTCTGGTGCTTCTCAGGCCTAGTCTTTAGGAATAGGAGGAGCTTTTCCTTTCTTACCATGCTACTCTCTAGGGCTACATGTTCAGACAATAGAGCCCTAAATTGCTTTTGGCATCTTCTCCAAAATCCATCAACTTTATAAAGCATGCAACGACAGAAGCCAACCACAAGAAACTCCAAAATTCCATAGGTTTGATGAGAAAAATCACTATGTGAACAGTCTGCACAATATCAGGTAAAAAACATTGCAAATGACCTCAGGATGCTCCCAGAGCAGAGCATCTACACCTACATGCCCCCCTAGTTACAGGGCCTTTTTCATAAAAAAATGTTAAAGAAAAAAAAAAAAGAAATTAAAGAAATAAACCCAACCCAGAAGACCTCCATTGGTAGAGTTTCTACAACCTTTCTGAGTATTCTATTTCAGCATCCAGCTGTCTTTACCTGAGAAGTTCCCTCAGCATCTCAGCTAAGAATACCAAAATTTTGATTTACCTGATCAAGAAACCTGGAAACATGACACTGGATAAAGCCTCAAGTTTAAATGCTCAAAAATTCAGCTCATCATTACCAAAATAAGTAGTTTTCTGAAAATGCTGAAGTGCACATTTAATAGAACAGACACAGATTCAGTGGGAACAAGACCTGTTTGCAGGAGTCAAGGATCTGGTCTGTAGCCCTGGGCAGGGGAGTCAGGGGGAAATTAAATTCTTTAATTAACTTAAAGTGTAGATTGTAATGAATAAGATACAGAAGAAACCAATGATACTCCTGCAAGAAGAGCAAAAGACAAAAGATAAAGCTTGAGAGAAAACTACTTGATTAATTTCAAAGCAGAAAATATTTATCTTCTGATAGTTCTGCAATAGGAACTTTTCCTCTATTGTTCAGGATGACTAATATACTACAGATACTATGTTTTATCTGATGGATATAGATTCAGTACAGTGAGAGCTACTCCTTGCAGTATTAGTGAAGAGGCACATGCTGATAAACTTTGAGATGGCCTTGTTCTGAAGCTCAGGCAAACCAGAAATCAGCTTACTCATAAAAAGGCAGCACTTAAATTGTGTATGCAAATCTTACATATAAATTAGCTTGCAATAAGCTGAAGTTTTAGCAGTATTCTTGATGACACAATGTGGTTTCAAGTCACACAAATTAAAGTCAGAATTAGAACAACTTTGATATGTCAAGAAACAATAGTTGCATTATATAATTTTCTTAAGCTACATGTATATTTAAAATTAAAGAGGACAGTATTGAGAAGTGGGTTTCTGCCCACTTGTCTCTTTTCAGCCTATAAATTTTTCCTTCCATTTTATGGCCAAGAGCCTACACTAGAACCTGAATTCATTTCTCAGCCCTGCAGTTTAATTCCTGGAGGGCCTCTGTCAGTCATTTAACCTTTTTTAAGCCAGGGTCTCAATTACTTCTGTATCTGTCAACTCAATTGCTCTGTCTCTGAAGAGCAGTGATAGTACTTATCACATCTTGCTTTTGCTTGTCTCATCCAGTAGCAAACTTTTTGAGCAAGGACTGATTCTTAATATATGCCAATACAGCACCTACCAAGCTGGGGTCCTCTCCGTTGGCTAAAACAAAAAAAACACCCCAAATTCCTTTCCCTTCCCTATCACAAGAAACTCCAAAATGTTGCTTGATTATGTATTATTTCTTTTCCAGATGGATTTTTTCCTCCAGTATCTTCCAGCATCATTTTATGTGAAAGAAGGCAGCTAATCCTACAGCAAAACAGAGGGAGGAGGACTTCATGCATCAACCACCAAGCTCTACGCCACCTCTGCTTGCAGCACAAACCCAGTTGTTGTGTGTATCCAGTGGAGGAAATACTGCTCGGCAGAGGAGTCACCATCCATGTTCCAGAAGAATCAAGAACAGAAAAAGCTTTTGCACTGAAGCAAGTTCAGGACCAAGGATTTTGAGTGATTTTAAAAGATGACCCAACCTGAGTCTTCTGCACAAAAGCAGGAAATATTTTCTAAGGCCAGTAGAGCAGATATAACAACACAAAGTGATCAAAGTATGTCAGAGTTAGAAGATCCTCCAGTGATTCATACCCTACCCTTACCTCTGGCCACCATGGCAGAATTACAAAATAAAAGCCTGGGGTACACAACAGGTAAAATGAGATGTGCTAAGTGTCCCCCTTTGGGCTTTATTTCCCAGTTTAGATGGCAAAAGAAATAAGACAGTTAATGATATTTAGCTTAATATCAGCTTCTGGCTACAAAGATGCAGGATTTTCTATAGGCACTGCTGCTCTCACCACACAGCAGTGGAATTACAATCACTTGGGCTCCTTGCAGATTGCTCCTGACAGCAGCTTGATTTAAGGGCTCAGGCATACCTGAGATATTCCAATAAGTACCTATTTAACCAATATTTTCTGAAGACAACTACACATCTGTTCTACTCAAATCTTCCTAAGAGTCTACATTTTTCATTTCCACTTGTTACTGTGCCTTGGACCATCAGAGTTTTTCAAGAGAAGAAGCCCTTGCCTTTCAGCACTGTGATTATAATCATCTGACTAAAAAAAGGCTAAAAACATGATATATATAAAAATATGGCATCGTTTCCAAGTGAGACACTTAACTCCTTTAATCAAATTCATAACAAAACAGTTACTTGAGTTTTCAATGTCATAATGTCAATTTCCAATTGATCTGGCAAATACAGAGACACAGAAAAGGAAGGTGTGTAAAGTCTCCTTAAAAGAATTTCCCTAATTTTCATTCAAATACGAGCATTCAAAAAAATACCCCAATATATCCAAGCTAGAAATCAAATTCCATTGGTAAGGCATGAAATTCTTATCTGGCACAAACAAAAATCTCTTTCCAAAGATCCCATCAAGACATGACAGGAATCTTGGACAAAAGCCTGAGGCAGGCACACAAATTCTGAGTGAGATAAAATACCTGTTAAATTTTATAGTCTAATAGTGCAAGGATTCATAAAAATATATAAAAAGTTACCATGTAATTTTGCCAAGACATGAACTTTCACTTTTTCTTCATGCCAGAGTCCCAGAAGTTATTTTTCTAGCATATATTTTACTTATATCAGAAATTAATATGGCTCATCAGAGCAGCTTTGGTGTGATGGTTCTGTGCTAAGATAATACCCCATGTATAATAATTTGCATTAAATCTTTTTGCTAAATACATATTGTTCCCATCAGTGAACAAACAGCCTATCCAAACATCCAGATAATTTGTTTTAACAACATGTTACTGTTCTCGGGTAATGCAACAAAGCAGGCAATCACAGATGAGCGAGCAATATGCCAATAAAATTGAAAGAAATAAATTAGTATCATGGTAACACATGTGTCTTCACAATTAATAAATTCCACTCCATCAGTCTGTGATTTAATTATGCATTATGTATAAGGCTACCATGAATCATTCATGTATTCTGTTAACTAAATGGCTAGATACAAAGCTTACGATGAGACTATTTACGTAAGTGTTCATGAAGAGAAGGATCCTTAATTAATTTTTCGTTCCTAGGGTTTTTTTTGTTTTTTTTTTTTTTTTTTTTGAGGGAAAAGGGGCCTTTTGGGGTGTTACCAAGGGAGGATTTTTTTTTTGGGGGGGGGGGGAAGGGGCGGGGGGGCTGGGGTTGGGTGTTTTGTTCTGTTTTGGGGTTTGTTTTTTTTTAATAAAAAAGATACACATTTTGGCTAGACAACATAGCTTTCTTTTTTTACATTCAGGTGTAATTGAGTTTTTACTGCAATAGTCCATAGCTAAGGGTACTAAACAATTTCTTAATGTGCTCCTTCTCAGGAGGTCTAGCTCTGACCAGTATCTGCCAGCAGAACCCTAAATGATGTCGCTCAAAGTCCTGTGTCCCTGTGGTCTTCTCATTTTCCTCACACTCTATTGCTCCTTTCTGTCAAGAACCATCTCTATGAGGACTTCCCATCTCCTGACAAACTGACAGGGCTGCAGATTAAGATGTAATGCTTCCTACAGAGGAGGAAGGCACATATAACAGGTGCAGAACACCAGTCAGGACTTTAGGACTTACATCTAGATCAGTGGAAAAGAATAATACTCAGTCATTCTCTGCTTGGAGGAATTATTTGGTCCCTTACTTTCAGGCCTGATGAAGGGATTTGCCCTTTCACAGTGTCTCCTTTAAAGATCACTCTAAGAGTATTTTGTTTAACTATAATGAGCCATAGATGAAACACTGATACAAGGACACATGACTATTTACCATTTGCTACTTGTCACTAAGACCAAAGTTAACTGAAATCACAGCAGAATTCAACATGATCAGGCATTTTAAGAGGCAAGAAACTCTTACAAAGGCAAAATAAGAGCAGGAGGTCCCCTTCTATCCATCACTTATAGCAGATTTTCTTCTAGTCCTATAATACTAAAACTAAGAACAATTTTGTGAAGACAAAGATGGTCTTGTTCCTGAAGCTACTTAATACACTCTTTCCCTTTAATATCTATTTTATGAATATGACATGGACAAAGGGTCCTGAGAATTCAGTCATATGATAAAGAGTTAGATATTTCTAGATGTATTTTGAAAGTTTATCCACATTCATCCTCCATTTCTAGTGAATTTTCCTGAATAGTAAGAGAAAATGCTGTGACTCCATCACTTCTTGACTGAGGCTAACAGCCTAAGGAACTTTGGAGCCCTTTATGTTAAACTCACCAATAAAATGCTCTGTGTGACCATTATTTAGGTATGTAAACAGGAACTAAGGGGACAAATTTGCTGAAGTTAAACTTGGATTTCTTGACTTTCATTTGTCCAGAAATGCTAAAACATATTACCAAGTACATCCTGCCCTAAGTTGCAAAGTAGAAATACAGTCTGCTCCAATCCTCCAGTTTTATCTGAAGCATCCTGTCTCAAAAGAACACTCCAGGTCCTTCTACAACACATTGCATCAGGCACAAACAATCTGCAGCATGTCCTAATTTCAACCACTGCCATCTCTAAGGCTCCACATGGCCCTTGCAAAGTCAACACTTTTCTCCACGTTATCATTGCCATCATGGATGTTAACTTGACCTTCAGCTCCATGGTCCATACTCATAAAGAAGGGAGATAAGGGGAGACCAAAGTAAATTTAAGAATGTGTTATGCCCATGTCCTCCTTGTTCTAGTTTTGCTCTCTCTGTCTCCACTATGGTTTAACAAATCTTTTCAATTTGCTTTAATAGTGCTGCAATTATCATTTATGATTAATCCTAGCCACAGCAGAAAGCTGCAATCAGAGTTTTTTTTGCTGGAGGGGATGTTGTACTTAGTCCAGTGTAAAAATTTGTAATGCACGCTGACATGCTATGCAAGTCTTGGAGAAGGGTATCAAAAATGAGATATCTGGACTCTTTGGGGCAATAGGGTAAGGTAAAAATGGATCAGGATTTCTGGTTCATCTGGACCATGAAGCTTTATGTGTTTTTGAACATTGCCATTCTGAGTCCATATACAAGAGGATCAGATTTTCATCCCCATTGTTAAGGTGTTGATGTGTATAGCTTTAGTTATGGTGGATAATGCACGAGACAAAAGTTTTCATATGGTGAAGTCTCAGCAGTCTATAAGTTCAAGCATGAGGAAACACAACATCTGTATTACAAGGAAGCTGAAAAGGCAGTTAAAGTGTCAAAGAGAAAATGCTCACAAGGCAACAACTTACCACACACCTAAAAACTTGCTCCCTCATTACTGAGAAAGAAAAAAAGTAGTTTGTGCCCAGCAGCTACATGAATTAGGAAAACTTTCTTAAAAGGAAGATATAACAGACACATTCCACAGAAAATGGTTTGCATTACATACTGTGGGGAATAAAAGTTGCCTACAATATGCTCATGCTTCATACTAGATCATTGTAAGATTTCAGTCCTGTCCAAATATTTAAATAAGAGATTTTAGTGCATGGATTTTTCTAAACAACATTGGACAATTTCTCGACTGTGCACTGAAGCACAGGAAATTCTTTTCTAGACCAGTTGAAAGATTCAGCAGATAAATCCTAGAGAAAATGTCTGTAGCTGTACCAGTTCAGAAGCATGGGATCGCCAGCTTTCTGGGATGCCTTGAAGCATAAGAGCAATGTGTCACAGCTTATTAGAGAAGGGAAAATGGAGGAAGAAGCTTGACAGTTTTCTGGCTAGACTTAGCCTATGTGTATTATGCCAAGTCTGCTCTAGAAAATCACTTTAGTAAAAAGCTTCTTTAGGTTTCTGAACTAGTTTGGTTCCATGAAATATTAAAGATCAGCCATCAAAAGGGAATACGTCACTACAAACATTCCTCTCTCATTCAGAAACATCCCACAGTTAAGTGATATGACATTAATGTCATGTTCTTGCCCTCTTACTTTCCAATGACTGCCTGCTGCCTGGGCCTTTAGAGAAGTCTGGTTGTGAGAGTCTGTTTTTTCCTGAACCTCTATCCAACACAAGAGAAGTGGATGTGGAGTAGGACAAGTTTTCTAGCAAAAGTAAATTGTTTCAGTTGAAGTGAGCTATGAAATCTGAGACACTACAGTTGTACTGGGACATTTTGAGGGAACAAGTAACATACTGGCAGATGGTATTTAACTTGCATGAGTTCAAACTAATGTACACTGCCAAAACAATCTTAACTTCTCCTGTACACTGTTGAGTTGCTAACACAAAGGGGAGCCTTCCAGAGGAGTAAAGGCAGAGGAGTCAACCTGAAAATCACAGTAAAGCTGCCTACTCTCTTCTTCCTCAGAAGAGTTACTAAAGCAGATAGGTTCCCGCTTTCTTGGTTCTGCTTAGCAAAGCTTAAAGACTATCCACACATAGGCAACTTCTAAATCAAACAGTCATCGGAAATACCTAGCTCAATCTTCCCTCTGGAAACACAGGGAAGAGACCAAGATAATTGAAAGCAGATGTAGGAAGATGAGTGGAATCAAGAAGAGGCTGCACAGAAGCTAGAAACATTATTTTTGTCTGTTATAAAGTAGTTTGTGCTCTCTGCTACTAAACAAGGCTACATAAAGGGGGTTCAACAATACCCTTTACTTCCAGTGCCTTTCTAATGCAATGATTGAAAAGCAGTCACCTAAGATCAGGAGAGGTTCACTAATGAAGTTAATGACAGAATGCAATGATGATTACACTGATTCTTTTGAAGTAAAGCAAAATGCAGGACTAGAAGCAAATTTCCAAGATGAAAATCAATTTGGCATCAGAGACTTCTAGTTTATTAAGAAACTAAAATCTGGTAAGAATAACTCAAGTGTGGTACATGGGATTTGGCATTTGAAAAGGACAGTTTCCACAGAGCAGAGTCACACAAATTACATTATCACACACACAAAGCAGAAGCCAACCTCTTCCTGTCATGATGAGAGGTCACCAGCACCCACTACATCTAGAAGTGGTTGTCAGTTTTATAATTAATCTGTGCTGACAGATCCATTAATTGGAGCAGATCACATTGCCCAAGCAATGTAGGTCACAATGTTTTAACAATACCAATACAAAGCAGTCAAGGTTTCAAATGACCTCATGCCACAGCCATTTCTTTTGCAAAAAAGGCCTCCACAAAGTAAAACCCTTGCACCTTTCTCCCTTTCATGGCAGCCTCCTATCATAAGGCAAGATCAAGCTGAGGGCAGATGGGGGAAAAAGGCATTTACTATGCTGGTAAATGGTAGAGGCAAAAGCTGCACTGTCAGTTGCAATTTAATCTTACAAACTGTTTCACTGGAAGTTTTATGTCTAGCAATAAGATTTCCCTGCTGCACCAAAAATAAATCTGTCCATCCAATTACCAGCAAATTATCAACTGTTAACTTCATTAGTGAACAGTAATTTTTTTCCTATCTCACAGGGGGAAAGGAAGACAGAAAAATTCTACCTCTGCCTGACTTAAGTGCAGTTACAGCAAAATTGTTTTCAATTCACAATTCTTCATGTGCCCAGAGTGAGTTCCCAGGTCACTATAGTGGATTGATTTTGAAAGTAACACAAAATTATGGAAACTGGCAATGGCAAAATAAGCTCTGAAAGGAGTAACACTGTTGAATCACAACTACAAACAGCTTCTCTTCTGGCTGCATTGATGCAGGTTTCTTATGCCCTGCAGAGACATCCGTTCTACATCAGACATAGCTGGCCTGAGGACACAGGCCCCTGCAAGGCAAGGACATACTCGGACTCCCAACATACACCTGGGCTGTTCTCAACAGCCCAAAAGGTGAAAGTTTAGCTGGAGCGAGCTTGAAGGTAAAGCATTCGGAATCACAGCTACAAGTTCTTAAAGAACATCTAACCCTTATCTGTTCCTTGGGGAAAACAGATATGATTATCTACAGACTAAGAGACCGAAGCCTTTCTTGCATGAGTTTCCACTCATTCCAGGCACTCCAGTTTTGCATGCTTGTTTAAAGCTGATATTTTGTCATACACAAGAAGCTTTTTGAAGAAACAGAGACATCAGCCTGTACATTCTTGATTGCCACCTACTGGTATTTTACATATTAGAGTAAGGTTTACAAATATGCACAAAATAGAAATTAGGCAGCTTCAGGTAATCTTCACTGAAGCACACAAGGTAAATAATTTTCTAAATCCCAGCTTTTCTTAAGTACTGTGAACAGCAAAGAAAGGAATGAAGCTTCACAAAGCCACTTCACGACTAATTTAAAATATTACAAACTCAAAACCTGATTTTAGAAAAAATATAAAGATGCCCTAGTAAGGGTTTTTCTTCCCACCAGTTTTTATCTCATCGACAGAAAAGACCATCTTCCTGCTTCATTATAATTACAGATTTGAAACTAAAGCTTTAATCTGAGTTGAAGCTTACTTAAAAGGTCTGCAACACAAAGAGGTAGAATAAATAACTTTGCAGATGACACTAAGCTGGGAGCTTGTGTAGATCTATTGGAAGGAAGGAGGGCTCTGCAGAGAGACTTAGATCGGTTAGACGGATAGATAGGCAGAGTCCAACAGCATGAAGTTTAGTAAGTCTAAGAGCCGAGTTCTACATTTTAGCCACAAAAATCCCCTACAACGTTACAAGCTGGGGACAGTGCAGCTGGACAGTGTTCAGGTGGAAAGGGACCTGGGGGTGCTGGTCGACAGCTGGTTGAATATGAGCCAGCAATGTGCCTTGGTGGCCAAGAAGGCCAATGTCATCCTGGCCTGCATTAGGAATTCTGTTACCAGCAGGAGTAGGGAGGTCATTCTCCCCCTGTACTCGGTGCTGGTGAGACCGCATCTTGAGTGCTGTGTCCAGTTCTGGCCCCTCAGTTTAGGAAGGACATTGAGGTGCTTGAGCGCATCCAGAGGAGGGCAACAAGGTTGGTGAGGGGCTTATAACACAAGCCCCGTGAGGAACGTTTGAAGGAGCTGGGGTTGTTTAGCCTGGAGAAGAAGAGACTTAGAGGTGACCTTATTGCTCTGTACAACTTCCGGAAGGGAGGTTGTAGACTGGTGGGGGTTGGTCTCTTCCACCAGGCAGTAACTGACAGAACAAGAGGACACAGTCTCAAGCTACGTCAGGGAAGGTATAGGTTGGATATTAGGAATAAATTTTTCACCGAAAGAATAATAAAGTACTGGAATTGTCTTCCCAGGGATGTGGTAGAATCACCATCTCTGGATGTGTTTAAAGAAAGACTGGACATGGCACTTGGTGCTATAGTCTAGTTGAGGTGTTAGGGCATAGGTTGGACTTGATGATCTTAGAGGTCTCTTCCAACCTCATTATTCTGTGATTCTGTAAATAGCACCTAAGATTTTCAGTAGCAGTTTTCACCAGAAGATCAAGAGTACCAGGACAAGTCTTCTCCTGTACTAGTAATGCTCACTGAGAAAAATTTGTATATTTTGATTTGCATCTTAAAGGAAACCAGAATCCTCAACCCTGTTCACCAGTTGCTGAACTGGACACAAAAAAATGGGAAGTTTATCGGAGGCTACCCAGCAAACCAGAGACATGACCAGGACAGAATACAGGTCATCTCTAATCACTCAACCACAGCACACATTCCCAACCAGAATCCAAGCCACCTTCCCAGCAGAACAATTTCACCAGTGGTGGAGCCAGCCTTGTAGGACTTCTGAAAGTAATCATCCTTTGCTAGGACACAACTTTGCATGACTGTCACTACAGTCAGCTTTAAGAAGTCAATAACAGCTTTTCAGAATTCCAACCTGACTTGTCCTGTGCATTACATTTATTCAGATAGTTGGTCCCTCCTTTCATTCCACTGCTGCAGTGCTAAATGTCAACATGGCAATAATTACGCTACTCAAAACATAAGGAATAAAATAAAATTATCCAGGTTTCACAGGTTTTCCATTAAAACCATGCTTTCTAAAGAAGTCTTTTGCTGGAGGGACAAAAAAGTGTATTAAGACTATACTAGGCTCATAATTATGCTATGGCACCAAGTAAGAAATAAATTCCCAAGTTACAGAAAACAAAAGTCAAAGTCAAGAGAGTGCAGAAAAAAGAATCCGTTTACATCTTGTCTATTTTCCTTGTTTTAATGAATCAAGACAGTGAGAGTTTTACAAAGTAAGAAGAAAAGGAAATCAATCTCTATATTAAGCCATTCATCAAAAAAAAAAACTCCAACATAGTCTATAAACTTAAGTCCAAAATTAGTAGGTTCCTTCTCATATTACTGTTCATCTTTTGCACTGAGTTTCAGGTACTTATGCACCTTAGTACAAAGTAAAGACTTAAATAGCTACATATGATACTCATAGCTTGACACCTTCACAGAAATCACAAGGATTTGCAAGTTTGAAACCTAGATCAGACATTAATTCATTTCAAAATAAAGCATGGTCCTTTGTCAAAGAGAACAACATACTGTGAGATTTGTGCAACCATAAATGGTCAATTCTCCTAGTAGCATTTTGAACTGATATCAGCTTTAGTGTATATGCCAGGGGTTTTTTATGTCTAATGCTTAAGTATTTCTTTGCCTGTTTATTTTAATCAACTATTTGCTGGTAATCAGTAGTGATACTTGACAGAATTTCTAGGAAGAACAAATCTTTATTTTTTAATTTGCTTATTTTTAAGTGAGTTAAGTAAATCAAGAATCAACACTCCAAAAACATTTTTCACACTTGAAATCTAAGAATTCTTCTCAGCAGAAGCCCAGACCTGAGACAACAGTTTCCTAACACTGCAAAGACTAAATCCAGAAATACTAAACCATTAGACAACCACCCTTACAAGCTACCTCAATCAAACTCAAAACAAACATTTCATTCTGCCAGAGTAAGAAACTGAAAATATTATCTTTGTATTTATTTTTCTCCAAATCTCTGCTTAATTTTTGGAGGAGCATAAGAACAAACAACAGTTCCATGCCAGCACAATATGCTTCTTATTTAACTGGTGATCAGACTGTACTCTAAACAACAGTCTCCAACAGAAAAGTGCTTAAAAGTAATAAGCCATATTACAAAATTCTGATTGCAGCCCAGGCTATCTGCTGCTTAATGATAATGTTCACATTTCCTGCCAGACAGAATAGTGATCTGGACCTTTGTCAAGTCACTGGTGTGAAAACAAGATTATCATAGATAGGATTAAGACATAAGCCAGACTTTCTAAAGTTGAGAACAATTTCACCCAGGCTTTGTAATCACTTCATTTCTACTTCAGAAGAAAGAAAATAAATCATCACTTATTTGCTCCTCTTCTATTATTTTCCTGACAACTTCTCTGTAATCTCATAAGGCTCCCTGCATTATGTAACTATCCAAACCATTCTTCCTTTTCTCAGTCTCTTTTCTCAGCAGATCAGATAGAAACTGATGGATCAAACTTCCAAGGGCAAGTTTATCTTTGGTATTCAATATTAGACACCTTCTTTTCAAAGACTAAAGGGTCGAGTATATGCTTATACATATTCTACCTCAAAAAGCTAATGGTAGTTGATGTTGTGAGGATAGTTTTCATTAATTGCTCTCCTAGCAGGACAGGAGGAACAGACTTCAATATTACAATCACTCCACACCAAACTCTTTGAATAAAAATACAGGGAGATTATATTATACAGGCCTCTGTATTGAACCATACACATTCAGGCTAAAATCAGGAGTTAGTCAAGTTGCATGACTACTGTGGAGAGAGAAGTCTGGAAGCCTTCTATGTGAGCCACAGAAAACAGCACTGACACTGTCCCAGCTGCAACTGCTTTGAAGATCTACTAACAGAGCGAACCATGAAGTCAGAGACAGTCTCAAATAAAGAGTCTGAGAGAGAACAGAATATAACCACTTTAATTAAATATTATGCAAGTAGCTGAATGACACTGCGGTGCACAATTAACTGTAGATTCTCACCTACCTCTTTATTTCATGTTCAGGCAGGGGGCCCTCACTTTACAGAGACAGTCTTGATAATGGCAAAAGACAAAACCAAATAAAGCATAAGAAATGTGCTCCCAGATGACATTGGGGAGACCAACAGGGAAAAAAATTAAAAGGCCTCAATTTCTTGCAGCTGCTAAGAGCTACATGGCACTCCAGACTGGAGTCTGGCTTTACAACTTTTCTCTTGGTGAAAGCTGCCTGAGTTAGAAACTAAAGGTGCTAGAATCAGATAATCTCAAGACTGCACTGACTTTAGTGAGGTAGGTATGGCTCAACTTAGCACCTGGCTGTGTCAGATTAGACTTCATGAAAACCAAGCAGAGATACAGCTCCACTTGTACACGCCCCAGTTGGATTCTGTCAGTGCTACTCAACTATTCTGTGACTAGTCTTAGGAGTCTCCTCCCCTAAAAATACTTTCCTTTTTACCATTCAGTTATTCTAGAAATACAGCCTCTGATCTGTAGCCATCTACAGGGAAGATGCAGGCAGCTAGATAGGTATTGTACACAACTGCATTTTACTGTGCATACACAGCACCCACTAACACCAGCCATCCTGTTACCTGGCCACAGCGCAGGCAAAGTCAAACATGTACTGCTACAGGGGCAAGGGATCTCAAAAGGGCCCAGGCTCCAGAGAGCTCTTCTGAGGTACCCATACATGGTACATATGTTAAACAAACACTCCCACCCAGCCTGGCCTCCAGCCAGCTCTCAAAGTACCCAGACCCTAAATACGTTCATTAACCAGTTCCAGGATTTTCGGTAAGCTGGGAAGCAAAGAGTACAAGTTTCTCAAGTCCTTCTGCTATGCTATATAAAGAGACCCTCAGGAAAACCTCTCCTGCCATGAAGTCCTTAAATATATCAAGGTAAGACATATAAAAGTTGCTATTCATACTCCTATTAACAGGAAACAGGCACAAAAGAAAGTTTTGGTCACACCAGAGTCCTTTGGCAGGCTCAATAGATGATGTCAGGTCTCCCAAGTCATATAACAGTGCTTCTCTTCCAAGAAAGGTCAGACAATCACTTAAAGCCTTTTAAGCTCCAAACTAGACAGCCAATATCATAATCAGAGCAAAACCAAATCTAAACTCAGAAACAAGCAGTTTCCTCCCCGTGCATTACTACTAAACAAAGCAGAAAGGACTTTCATGCACACATTTATCTGTAGGTGTTGCACACAAGTAGAATGTGGTGGATTCCTTTCTAGTGATCAATTGTAGGGTTTTTTTTTTGTTTGTTTGTTTTTTTTTTTTTTACTGGGGGGAATATTAAAAAAAAAAAGTAAATTCCAGAAAGACAACGCTTATGCTGTTGGATGCTAGTCTGTAAAAGCAGAGGAGCATCTGACAGGCTGGGTTCTTAATCTAAATGATCCACACTGACAACTGACAGTCCTTTCAATGAAGAAGCACCTGAGTACTTAATAACAGAGAATTAACAATCTGACAATGGGTAAGGTACTTGCTCAGGCATTAGTAAGGAAACAGAGTGACACCTTACATGAAAAGCTACCTGAATGCCATTTAAACTTGTCAAATTGCAGAAAAATAGAACTTCAAAGTGATAAAATCAAGGTTATTCATTATGTGAACTAATGTCTAATTTTCTTAAATTGCATCCATTTCACGCAAGTTAAAACAAGAGAGCTCTTCTTTCTCCTGTTTGCTGGAGCAAACCACCCAGCACCACCAAGACCTACTCTAATGGATTCTCAGATCCTGCAGCTAGAAGACACCAAACCAATCACCCTTTCTGACCTCCTGTAAAACACAGCTCATACCAGTCCCCAAATGAAGTCTCTGGTTTTGCCAACAGAGAAAAATTCATGACAACCTTTAGTAAAACACTCCAGTGGTTAATTAGCCCCATTCTTTTCAAACACAGCTCTTTCTTCTCGTTTAAACTTGTCCAGCTGCAACTTTCAGCCAGCAGCAATCACAGCACACTTGTCAGCTAGATAGAACATTTCTGGTCCTCATATAGGTATTTATAGACTGGTCAAGCCACCTTTAAACCTCTGTGAAATAAGCTAAAGCAGATTGTGCTCTCAGAGCATGTCACTAAAGGACATTTTTTCAGACCTTTTAATCATTCTGACATTGCCTCTGATCCTCCTCCAATTTATCAGCATCCTTCTAGCACTGTTGAAATGAGAGCCAGGCACACTATTACAAAAGCAATTGCACCAGTGACAAAGGAATTACCTCTAGCTTCTCATTTAGAAATCCCTTGTTTTCACACCCAAAGACCTCATTAATCCTTGTGCTGACTTAAGAACTGGTTATTCAGCAGGTGCCTCAAGTCCCTCTAAGAATCTACCCCGCCCCAGTAGGGTCTCCCACTCTGGAACCACTACCTCTTTAGTTCCTAGATGAAAAATTTAACTTTTAGCCCTACTAGGAGGCTCCACATTTGCTTGCTTACATTTTCCTATATGGTAGTACTGGCTTGGAAACCTGGTATTACAGAATAGCATCTTCCTTGTTGGCAGAAGACTTGAGGGAGCATAACTGCAGACTTTAATCACTAATGATCTTGGGGGTTATTCCACATTCATGTAATTAGAAAGCATTAAACAGATCTGGGAACCAAATGCTGCAGAACCTTACTAGAAACACATGTTCAGCAATAATTCCTTGTTAATCATCATGTTTACAGACCTGTCACAGCTGGCCAGTTGGTAATATCATTAGTGTGCGCCATGCTAGTTCTCTATCACATTTTCCGAAATGTCCTGTGGTAGCAAGTCAACTGCTTTAGAGATGTCTAGAGAATTTCCTTTAATCAACTAAATTTATCAAAAGAGATATCAAGTTAGTTTGACAGGATCACTTTTCCATAAACCCAACTTGACTGACATTAATTATATTACTCTTTTTAACTCTTTGCTACTCAAATCCTTTAATCAGCCATTTCATTATTGTGCCCGGGATAAACATCAAGTTGACAGGGCTATAATTAGTGGATTTGTCTTGTTTTCCCTTTTTATGCACTGGAACAACATTAAGTTTCTTCCAGGCTTCTGGAATCTCACCACAAATCCAAGAACAAACATCATCATCAGTATCATAGAGAGACAGATATGCCATCATTTTAAAAACTGCTTATGGTTGCACAGAGTAAATCAGCTCCAGAACTACGTACCTGTCACAGGATGTGTATCATGTATCACTGAAGCACAATTAAGCCAGGAGCAAACACCAAGAAAGGACAAGTTAAAATGCCAGATGGCAGGTGCCTCAATCTAGCACACTTTGAAGGCCTCAAATAAACACAATAGCACCTCAAGACTCCTTTGAGTAGAAAGCCTTCCCCAGCTGCCTCCTGACCTGTCCATCCAACAGAAGCAGGGAGAGGACCCCTGAAATGCTGCCCTGCTTTGCATGGTTTGATTAGAGACCACAATTCAGAGCAAGTGTTCAACTGTGCACAAGTGAGCAAATTTGGGAGACTGGTAACAACAACTCATTACCATAAGAGAAGATGCTGTTTGCTGAAGCCTTCTAGTCATGGGGTCTAATTGAAATCAATGCTGACCTCTCAAAGTCAGGAGATAGAGAAGCTTAAAGATGTCAGCAAAATCTAACTCTTAATGAAAAAAAGATTAGACAAGTGGAAACCAGGCTAAGAAGGGTCTTGAGGGCCTAGATGGAAGTGATAGTTGATGTATGAGATGGGGACATGTCAAAGAGTAAGAAACATAGCAGAAGGGCAATAAGGCAGCAGAGAAGAAAGAAGCAGTTAACATAGAAAGGATGGTGGAGGAGAAAGATATTAAATCAATGGTACCACTGCAAAACCAGATGTAATTGCTTGAAAGCACATTTCAACAGTCCCCTCTCAGCCTGCTTCAGTCAGCTTTCACAGCCTTTGCTCAGTGCTGTCAAGTGCCATCCCACTGCACAGAGAGGAACAAATATTACAGGCAGCAAGAAAATAAAAGAGAGCCTTCAGGAGGGAAACCTGGATCTCCTTACCCGTCACTGCAGTCATGTGCCTGTAGCTGCTCTGATCTCCAGGGCTGTAACATGACCTGTGTTAACACTGGCCAGAGCCAGAACATTTGTCTCTGACAGAAATGGTAGACAACAAAAGTCTTATTGGTGGATGTGCTTCTTGTGTCAAGCTTCTTATTTGCCTCCTGACACAAGCAGCATGATGTTGCATTGTTCTGAAGAGGGGCAGTCACCAACTCAAGAAACTTCATTTCAAAGAACCACTCTCACCCTTAAAAGCAACCTTGGGCTTTTAAGATAGATTGAAGTTGGGGGTTGTGCATTTCCCATCTTATTCCATTGCATTGTCCAAATTAATTTTGGTGAAAGAGGCAAAAGGCAGGAATAGCATTTCTATCTCAGAGAAAAAAGCAGGATGCCAATGGCAGTGATACACTACGGCAAAAAACAGAAGAGGGATATATTTTGAAAGGACATGGATAACTAACCTGACTGCACAAGGCCTTCAATTGCAAGGGTGACAACACTGGCAATGGAATGCTAGCTGTGCCTCACTTTCATTGCAACAGACACAAGAGAAAAAGAGGAAAGTACCATCAATTTACAAAAATTTTATTATGCTATGTTTAAAGCATCTTTGCTTCTGTGTAAAACAATACCAAACCCATTGTAGACCTGGCCAAATTGGCTGGCAACTCAGAAGAGATGGCATAACTAACAGCAACCATGCTAAAATGTTGGGACTAAATCAAACTGACAACGTCCCTTTAAGGGAACAAGCATACTCAAATAGGTCTATTTTTAAACCACTTTTGCAGAAGGCTGCCATTTCTGACACTGTACCAGCAGCCTAGACAGCATCTGCAGCAGCGATTTAATAGGGACAGTATAGAGGCAGGATGTTCCTCTACCTCCCTCCCTAGCCTTGTCTTGGGAAAAGAGCAGTGAAGAGATTTTAATGAATTTTGTTCCCCAAAAAACTCAAAGCAAAGCAACCAGCACACAGTGCATTCATCAAATGGAACAACAATAGCCATGGCTGTACACACTCCGTGCTCTGATCTTTCAGGCAGTGGTATTATTGTTAATCAGACCACTTGTGGCTCTAGAATATCAAAGAGGGAGAGATGAAACAATTCATCAGTATCTGTAAGAAATGGGTGAGATTAAATCCACAGCCAGAACCACAAGGCAGCAGATTTCAACTCCTGGTAAAGACTGGTCTGATCCAGAGGGCCTTTCCTCCTCTCCTCCACCCAGACAAAATTCATTAATTGTTCAGAAAAACTGTTAGGCATTAGGGAAAAAAAAATCTTTTTACTCTCATGTGAAGAAACAACATTATTCCTTGTAGAGTAAGTTAAAAGACATCACAGTTTTTATATATTCTTAAACCAATTATGTTTATGACTTCTCTGGTCATTTCTATACAATTTTGGAAACAAGTCGGAAGAGGAGATGTAGCATACCTAGGCAAAGGACCCATTTTTAAAATACTTAAGACCATATTAGGCTTGGAGGAAAAAAGCCTACAAAATCCTATAATACGAAGTATTTTTCATCTCCCACTAAAACAACACTAGTGAAGAGTCAATTCATTCAGATGTAAAATCCAAGAGATGCTCCATCCATCAGAAAGGCTGTAGTTTTAGATTAATAAATTCATCTGACATAGCTCTTAAAACTTGCTCATTTGAAGCCTATATTCTCACAAAACAGGCAAACAGGTGCTAATTAATAGCAGTGCTTCTGAGAGCTGAGTAGTTACACCCAATATTGGCAACATTTTAGGTTTTCACACTAGGGAATACAGCATTAATTTGGGTCAAACTATCTCTGCAATTCTTCAGATTTCCTTCACATTGTGGAACACAACTTAATAGAAGCACAACCTCCCCAACACTTTCCCTTTTCCCATTAACAAACTTCTAACATCCCTGTGGCACCCTCAGCAAGTGCTTATGCAACAAAGAACTAGCAGAGAGACATTTAAACTGTTTCAGCTGTCTGTCATACAGTTTTAACCATGTGATCAGCAAATGGTACAGACCACAGCAATCCACAAGCTGTAACTTCATTATCCACTGCAAAACGGGACGGCTACGTGGATTGCGACAATGTAGCACAGAGTTCACAAAACATCCTCTTCTCACCTTAAAAAGCATAATTTCCAGAGTAGAAAGTGCTCCCTTATTCATTAGCATCAAAATGTCACTAATAGTGTCACTAGACATCAAGCAGCATCCTTTTGAGAATCTGGCACATTCTTCACTCCCAGCTTTCAGATGAGTACAGCATTCGGCTGAATAGCTTTTTCAACAAATGACATGTCACAGCCTTGACACAAAAATACTTGCACCTTGTCAATCATTCACTCACCATCAAGTTCAAATTCTCATCTTCACAGAGATGAATTTGATCTGCACTGCAGTTAATGTTAAATATGGACTCAAAGAGGAGAAGACGAGCACAAGTAAAAGTACAAAGTAATTGTGGCAAATCAGAGAAAATACCATGTCATTTGTACATTAAATAGGCAACTAGGAACTTCTGCAGCATGTAGACATTCAGGCACATGGAACAGCAATAGCTGAGTGTTAGATGACAAGGATAGAAATGTAAGCTGATATGGATAGCCTCCCATTTTCAACTGCTGACCTAGATGTCCCAGCCCAAAGGTTAGCTACTGTTTTATCCATCAAGGTTGTTATACTGCAACCATCACTATAATATAACACAGCTAGTCAGGTACTTTATTGCCAGAGAGAAATCCATGTGTCATTTCCAACACCCCAGTTATTTTTTTGATAGATGTATAAAACAAAGCACTATTGTGCACAGCAAGTTGCCCGTATTAGCCAAGGCATCATTCACCACACGACTCAAACCAATTCAGTCTGAACTAAAAAAAAAAGGTAAAAATTAAACATAGCCATTTCAGAATTATTCAGAAAAATAATAGAAATTATTAACTTTTGTATATAATTTCTCTGGCTCTATATCACAAACTAATTTAAATATCTTAAAAATACCAGTGAGGAAAGGGCACAAGCCACCTAAAGACCCAGTCTGGCATTTCAAAAAGGTACAAAATAATTAAATTCAAAGGAGCTGGTTCCTTAATACTTGCAGGTCACTTCAGAAATAACAATGTAAGATGCCTGAAATGACAAAGTTGTCCCCACTGAATCCAGATGCTAGTGGAATTGATAGTAATTCAAGACATAAGCTACAGAAAAGGTCTTAGTACTACATTCTTCCTGCTTTTCAGAGTAATTTTAGATTTGTCTTGGCCTCATTCTCCCCTCCCCCTGAAGTGAGCTTTACACTGAATTCTATAGTATTTCACAACTGCATTTTTAAATGGAGAACTCCATTTAATAGAGAAGGCCATTTTCTAGCATAGTACCACTTGGCTGTTTTTAACCAGCCTGTTCCCAGAGGTTTCCCAGTACTCCCAAATCACCCAGAGAAGACATTTTAAACATCTGTAAATGCTATCTCAAATGGAGATCCTGTTGGGTCACCTCACATAGCCAGGACACAACTGAGTTTTTAACAGGCATGTCTCACTCTAGAGTTAAGGACTGGGGTATATTATTCCTCTCATTTAACATTCTGTTTGTTTCCTTCTATCTTTAAACCAAACACCTTGGACAATAACAGATTAAACAAACTGGTCAGTCATCATACATCCTCTAAGCTGATATGCAACAGTTCAAAGGTTATTGATTTTTATAGATTTTAATATCCCATTGGACAACCCAATGTGATTAAGTCAATTTAATTCAATGCCACTCAATCATTACTTTGACCTCTTAACTTCCACAAGCTAGGTCAGCTGGATTTCTGTCTCCTCAGTTTTCTTTTCATCCCTGTGTCACAGTTCAAGTTGCTCTATACTATATTTGCAGTCAAAGACCTCAGGGAATCAATTCAAGAGCAGCAAGTGTCAATAGAGCAGCCTCCCCATTAAAGAAGGCTTCAAATAGTCCCTCTGAATGAAGGTGCTGCTGCTTGGGCATTCCCAAGACCCTAAGCAACGGATAACTGGCAGGATGGATAGCCAGGACACACTGGGATGCTGTCTCCGTGTTCAGTGACAGCAGATAAAAATCACAGAATCATCAAGGATGGAGAAGATCGCCAAGATAAAGTCCAACCTTTGACCAAACATCACCATGCCAACTAAACCACAGCACTAAGTGTCACATCCAGTCATTTACTGAACACCTCCAGGGATGGTGACATCATGGGAAGTCCATTCCAATGCTTAGCCACCCTTTCAGTGAAAAAAATTATATCTATATCTAACCAGAAGCTCCCCCGGCACAGCCTGAGGCTAGGTCCTCATATCCTGTCACTTGCTGCCTGGGAGAAGAGGCCAACCCCATCTTACGGCAGCCTCCTTTCAGGTAGTTGTAGAGAGCAGTAAGAGCATTACTGAGCCTTCTCCAGATTAAACAAGCCCAGCTCCCTCCGGCCCTCTCTTCATATGACTTATTCCCTAGACTCTTTGAGCAGCCTGCTCTTGTGCCTCTATTGGCATTTTGAATCTTTTTCAAGGTACTCTGGGAAGGCTGGAAGCACTACATAACCTCTTTTCACAGTGACCTCTTTGCACAGAGCTTCTTCCTGCTTTACTGTGCCAGTGCGACACAACCATATTTCCCATTCTAAGCCCTTTTATCTAAGGAGGGCTCTCGGATATGAACACTGGCACAAGGGAGAGAAGGAGCATAATAGCAAGTACTGGAGCTCTTAAAGCAATGTATTTTTCTCCTGGTTCTAAATAATTTTATTGTATCTCAGATTTTCATCCCATTATCTCAAATGGCAGGAACTGGCCCACCACTCGCTTTCATAGCAGTGCCATTACTGGAAAGAAGCATTTCTTAATGGTGCCAGGGCTATTGCTCCAACAGAAAAAAAAGGGATTGTGGTAAGGTGCCCATTTACCCACTGCTACCTCATTTCATCAGCCATTTATCAACACATTCTTCATTTGGAGAAATAAAATCAATGGTAAGTGGAGCTCTTTCAGTGCATTTAACTCCCCTGGCATGATACAGGTGGTAACACAGCTGAGATCAAACACTTTCATCTTTCCTCCAGAGCCAGCTTGGCTGCAGACTAGCTGCTTCCCAATTAGAGACTGCAATATTTCTGGCAAGGATTAAGTGTGCTTTCTACAGCTCAGATTTGCCTCACTGTTGCTTTTTTATTTAAAGAACAATCACTTTCTTCTTACTAGATCATTCACCTTTTACCCAAGGTCTGTAAGAAATAAAAAGGCCTGGCTCAAGTTATGTATGTGACATAAATCTGTGGAAAAATTTAAGCAGACACAAAGACTGAGATTTTTAGAACACTGATTCTGTGTTACAGTTCATAAATCCTGCCACACACTGCAACAAGCATTTCTCTGTTGGTTTCCTGAAAGAGAAGGGTTATAACTGCATTTTGAACAAAGACCAAGGAAGCTTCAGGAGATCACCTGGTCTGTTGCTAAGTCATTTCTGAACCCTAGACACCTTTACTCCACATTAGGCCAACAACAGTCCCTAACAGCAATTGCCTTGCACAGCAAATTTTACTAAGCGTAATTCCTTCAAATATCCATGAGGACAACAGAAAAGGAGTACCATCATTCCAGTGTTTTGCAGGGAGAAAGAGGTACTATAGTAGCTTGTTCCACTTTCAGAATTCTCTTTCCCTTTCTTGGTTTTATAATTAATATGTAATTTAAGAGGTAAAATTAGCTATCCCACCTCTAGAAAGATTAGAGATCCTGGAATCAAAAGGTTAGTAATGCCTTATGTTTTCATGGCACCATAAGTGAGATCTCTGTTATGGCTTGTAAGAATGGCTGATACAGAATCAAAACCTGAAGAGAACTCATACCAATACAAACCTTTTCTTTTTGACAGGGTGGAGTATTTTATAATGTAAACTAAGGAACAAGAACGAACAACTAGAAGTTCCTATATTTGACATAAATTCCCCATGACCTCTTTAATGACATATTACTTTGCGTGGCTTAATATTGTAGTATAATACTTCAAATCTTGATCTGCATCTACATCTCTCTACATCACCCGTAGGGTCCACAGGATGACAGTAAACCACTTAATTCATTTAAGCTTCTACATATTTGTTAGTATTTGCTTCAGTTGGTCACTCTTTGCAATTTGTCACCCCTTCACAAGGAATGATGCAAAATAACTCAGATGCCTACTTTTTAAGTTTAAAGCCAATGACCTGTAGTCTCACCCCTGACACTGAGATCAGTAACATTTGGCTGACAAGTAGCATACTGATTTACACATACAAGTGTTTAAAACACTACATAATGGAGACATTCCCCCCCATCCTCAGGCTAATACCTCTCCCAGTAATGTACACATTGTGTTTTGCACATTATGAATTCCTACTATGCATGTAACTCAATAAATCAGCACTTATAAATCAGCCACAGCCTCTGTGTTGCATCCATCTTCCCACTCCCTGCCCTGAAATGCTTTGTCAGCAAAGGCTTGAGCTATTGGTTCTGCAGGTGCAGGTAGATCAATATTAAACACATGGCAGTTTGGTCTGCAGTGACTAATTCTAGCTCTGCTCCCCCAGTCATTTGGGAGTGTACATACCTGGCTGAGATTACCAGAGCACTCAGCACTGACCAAAGTCCCCAGTATAACTCTTGTTGACAACCAGTATACAGGTTCTCCTGTGAGCACCGATTATGCTGACCATGGACAAAAACGTTCCTGGAAGTTGAGGAAGTAGGACCACCTTAAAAGGAAAGACTGGATGGTTCAGAATAAGCTGTTGTGTTGTAGTTAACAGCTCCTTCACCTGCTGAAACCCACAAACTTCAGCTGTCCTGAGAACAGGCACATCTTGCCACATCAATATTATGTAAAACTATCTGTCAGCTTAATTTTTAATCTTTTCTACAGAAGAAAAATGGAACTCTCACTTTACTCCCTTTTGCTGATATTAAATGCAAAGTGGAACCCAATTTTTCTACACATTTTAGGTTGCACCTTGCCTGACACGCGCAGAAATAAAATAATGAAATTGTAAAAAAGAAAGGAAAAATGCACACCAGAGCAGCACTACTTTGTATAAACTGTTTTCATCTCCAAAAACAATCCTGACTCTTAAGTCCATCAACATTCCCTCTTACCAAAACACTAGGAAATGGCTTACTGCTTAAGTACCACCGGATTTTTGGCAGGGTATCATCATAAGCTGATGAAAAGCAGAGAACTGGGATATGATAGAAAAAAAAAATGACCTTTCGCCTACTTGGAAGGGACATAGAAAAGCAACATCAAAGAAGCAGCAGTGTTTCCGCCACAGGAATCACAGACCAGGATATAGTCCCAGAGTAAACATGGGAGGGCAGCAAGTTGATCCAGGGGTGCAAACACAATCAGAGACCATAACTGATGCTTCAGAGAGAGGAAGCTGCCAGCATTTTAAAAATAACCACAAAAACCCCACCCCACACTCACAAGAACAGTGTCACTATAGTCTACCTGCCCAGCTCAGCTGTGTGGACAGGCAATAAAAATAATTCATACTGCAAACTTAGCACCTCTGTCAAGGAAGACAGCATGCCTATCATGGAGTGTCATGACATACTACAGACAAACAAAGCCCTTCACAGCTTTCAACTGACAGGTAAATCAAGCATAAGAATAACCTTTTTCCTTACAGCATCACCACTGGAATGCAGTCTCCTCCAGAGCAAAACACTGAACAGATTTAACAGCAAAACTAACTCTACTCTGTAGATAGGACAAAGGAATCCAGAAAGGTAGGTGAACTAAGGAAACAGGCTATAGCTGGAAAAGAGCCAAGTACTGGAGATAATCCTGGTTACATAGAGTGATAGGAAGCAATATCACTTGTTAATGACCACTTAAGCCTTTGCCTTCGAAACACACCTGGAAGGAGCCCCACCAGTTAAAATAAAAAGAACAAGTCACCTAAAAAATCATCACCCCATCTTCTGCAACATCCAAGGGTTCTGCATTCAAGTGCTCACCTGAGCATCCTCAAGATCTTGCCAATCACAACCTGAGTGCAGCTTTCAGAGGGACTGTACAGGAGGCTCTAGACTGCTATGACAGACTGTTCCATGCTGTCAGTAGGAATCATGAATACTCTGTCAGACTGGATCCTTGCTCTGGACCAAGGTGGCATGGTTTAAACCCAGGCAGCAACCCATCTCCACACAGCCATTCATTCACCCTCCCACCAGCATGATCAAGAAGAGAATCAAGAGTAAAAGCTAAAAATCTTGTAAATTGAGATGAAGACAGCTTAGCAGGCAAAGCAAAAGCCATAAATACAAGTAAAGCAAGGAACAAATTCACTGCTTCACACGGGCAGGCAGGTGCTCACCCATCTCCAGGAGGGCAGGGCCCCATGACATGTTACAGTTACTTGTGAAGACAAACACCATCACTCCAAACACGTCCCCACTTCTTCCTCCTGATCGCACAGGCAGGGAAGTGAGTGACCAGCTGCATGGTACTTGCTGGCTGGGCTTAAACCACAACACAAGGGCACATTTTTACAGGTCCCAATATGAAATATGCAGGCTATTACATTTACATACAGCCTTCACATTCCAGCTGCTTTAGGAACAAGAAAATAGTCCACGGAGAATGCCTCTGCTCTTTCCTCTTGTTCTTTTGCATACCCTTGAGCTGCTTTGCTTTTAGCCAAATGCCAAAGATATCAGGCTTTCATCCTCCATGGCAGGATTCTACCCCACAGGGAAACACATCAAAGCTGTCAGTCCTACACACACATCACCATTTACTGAGAAATTGCCCTGTCCTATCACCCACCCACCCCTCAACAGATAAGCAACCCTCACCACATGTGTCAGTCTTCAGTACGAAGTGGAAAAGCCTGCAGCCAAAGCAACAGCTGCCACAGTTGATTTAGCCATTGGTAGAAATAGAAGTGAGGGAGAGAGAAGCCCACTGAAACTCTGTAGTCTCTGCTGTTATTTTTATTACAAAAGACCTTGATCAACACCATTTCAGATATAATACCTAAACACATTAAGACCCTGGATCAGGGTAAAGTCCCAATACAGGAGACATGCAAGAGAGTTATTATTTCTGTTTCTACAACCCATTAATAGAGTGACTACCTGACTAAGGTCACAAAGGGAAAACTGGGATGTGTCTCCTGTGACACTGATCAGCACCAGACTAGGGAATAAGGGATCATTCACGTGCAAGAACTCCAGCAGCCCAAAAGAAGCCTTTAAGCATAAAATTCAATGGGTAAGTCTTGAAACTGTCAGAAAATTTTCATGCTAATGCCCCTAAGCTGCTCCCAGGCTCTGAAATGGTTTCATTATTTATGCAGAATGGTACAGTAGAGGTGAAGACTGAACACCAGACCCACAGCACACATTCAGACCAGACAATCCAGCAGCAATTTTTCTTGTCCCGAGGTCACTTTTACTAAGCCTTCAGCAGAAAGCGCTACACAGGATCTCAAGCCACAGGTTGTAAGCAGTGTTTTGGCAGGATGTTTTTTTGTTTTGTCATTTTCCTCCTGTTGGAGCATAACTTCCCCTCATGGATGATCCAAGGGGGAGACAAAGAAAGAACCAAGGGAAGTTATAAGCCTTTTGGCAATTCCATTAGCACCAAAGATGTGCTCCTATATTCCAAGATGCTGCTAAAATTACATAAATTTCCCCTGCCCTCCAAGCACATCCGTGTTTGTACTACTGTGGCAAGTAATGGCTCCAGCCAGAGGAGGATTCCACGATGCTAAATGCAGCCCACCTACAGTAAAGAAACAGCTCCTGCCCACAAAAGCAGTCATAATTTTAAATAAGGTGAAATGAGGGGGATGAACCAAATACAGAGGAAAAGGTAAAAGGATAGAAAAGCTATCATATGAATAGGACTTTTAACTGACTGTCTCTACTCCCCCTTCTGTTTTTTAGAGAGCTTAGCTGCCCACAACCAACACATCATAAAGACTAAAACCATGAACTGGAGAACTGGAGTTTGAGGCTTTTTTTTTTTATGCAGAAAAGGGCAGAAATATAACAAACAGCTACCTTAATGCAGGGAAATTCAGCTGTTCCCATGCTCTTTTAAGCAAGTAATTACAAGTGATTGGGTGATTCTCTAGAGGTGTGTTAGGGGAAGCAGGGATTTAAATGCTGCTCTGAATTTTACAACAGGGGAAGGTACTTATCTACCCTGACCTGGCCCTGCTTTTTATGACTGGCTTATTCCATTCTCAGATGCCTAAAAAGGGTGGGAAAGAACGAGAAAGTGTGGGAGTACTCTTCTTTTATCCCTGCCTGAAGCAAAGAAAATGTTTAATTTATAGCATGCCCGCTACACACACCCCTCCACAGCTTGTATCACTCAGAATCCACAGCAGAAGGACATGACATTTCTCCAGATTGCAATATGTCCACTCATTTTCAGATACCAGTACTGCTGCTTAGGATAACAATTGCACACCAGGAAATTACTAGAGGGGAAAAAAAAACCCCACAAAAAAACCAAAAAAAACCACCATGTGCCAAGTGAAGAGGGGACACATGTGCCAAGCTCTTTTCCAAGAAGATTATGCTAGAAAACTAAGCAGTGATCTGAAAGGATAACTTCAGATGAATAGACTCATATGCAGCCCATGTATTTTGCCATGTATGCCAACTACCAATATAGCACAGCTCTGCTATTCATCCCATCTGATTGTAAAAGGGTGGGAGTTGAAAGCTTTGCAGTGCCAAAATGCCAGCCACTAGCCAAAAGGTACATTTGGTTGCTTGTCAGTGCAGCAGATGTGAAATGGGCAGCCTTTCCCTTCTCTGACCTCCTCAAGGACAGCAAAAGCAGCTCCAGTAAAGAACGAAGATCAGCAAAACTAAATGATTTTCTGAAAGTTCTGCTTTTTGGCACTATTCCTACATCATGGGTTTTTTCCCCCCACCAGAAATTTGTCAAGAAAAAAATGATCCCCTTAATATTTATCTCTTGTGTAAGAAAATCTAGGGAGGTGATGACATTCAGATTAAACAAAAAAGGAGAGAGTTATCGATAGCAGCAAGAAGGGCTTGTGCTGACAGGATTAAGTGGAATGCTGACCAGCATGAGGGAATACTGAACACATAGGACTGAGACATCACAGAAAGATAAGCCCATAGGAAATCTCTGTTTTCTCTTACAAACACCCTGCTTACTCATTACCTTTTGAAGCACTAAAACATGTAATGGGGTATCCCATATCTGGAGGCACTTATTTTAAAATTCAATTATTGTCTAAGTACTGGAGATAGAAGTTGCTTCACCTTGCCGTGCAGCACAGAATAAAATTACTGTGACTACAAATACAGAAGGAAAAGGCAGGAGGAAAGGAGTTTCACTTGGTAACTCCAGTTAAATCAGTGCTGGGGAGAAATCAGGTGCAAAGAGGCCAGCTAGAAATCTGTATGTAACAATTCTACCCTTAGAAGATATTCCTCGAAGTAAAAATATAACCAAAAAGCAATCTTGTTGCTTAACACAACAATACGTATTTGCCCAATCTTACCACACTATAAAACAGTCAAAAGAGGGAGTTAACTGCACCATTCCATGCAAAACAGAGGCAGCAGAGATGTGAGCAGATGTACAGAGGAGAGACTTCAGAGTTACCATTCTGAAGGGGAAAGGAGGCTTGCTGCTCTTGAGTATGCTTACCATGTTCTAGGAACTCCATCAAAAAACTGACAAGCCAAAAATACTCAGTTTGAGCTTTAAAAAGTCAAAGATTTTTACACCTGCCTGTTAGGAAGAACTCCTGTATTACATATAATTCTAAGCAAGCTGATTGGATAAATCCATGGATGATAAGCTTCTTAAAAGTTACTCATTTAATTAGCCATTGTATTTTCAAATTGGAAACTGCATTTAAAGCCACTGGGACATTTAAGTTATTAAAAGTAGGGCTTATTTACAGAGGCATTCTTAGCAGCATATTTAGTTAATAAAATATAGGTAAATTGTATGTGCTATTACTAAGTTTATTAAAACAGTTAACCCAAGCACAGTTCTTGCTTGGGTTCTTAATACAGTAAACTTCTTGCTTCTTAATATAGTAAACCATAACCTTCTCAGAGAACCTCTCCTTCCCTGTTCAAGGGAATTTACTGGGACCAAACTCCTATTTTTAAATTCAGGCTCTAAGTAGTATATTCAAAGAGGTTAATTTGAATGACCAATGTTTTAACACAATCTTTCCAATCAGAATAATAAGAACTTTAACAACATGCACCACTTAGTCACAACTCCTTTAAAAAAACCAAAAAGTTCTTCTGTTATCCTGGTAGTGCCAGGAAATAATAGAATTTCACCTTAGCAAGCCTGCAGTACAGTAATAAAGATCAGATGGAAACACCTCTATAAGAACACACTTCCATCTACAAAAGCACCACCAACACCTCCAGCTGGAAATGCCAGGGGACAAAGGCAAAGACTAGGAACCAATTGCCTCAATGAAGAACAAGGTTTCTCAATTACTATACTGTTATCTGTTCTCTCAATTACACATAAATATCCGTGAGATTTCCCAAGTACTCCTGAAGTGAATTAACAATATTCTCACTATATTCCATTTCCCTTTCCAGCCCAGAGAAGATGTGAGGTGACAATGCGTCACAGTTACATGCAAGTCAAGGAGGAACTAGATGATGTGTTACACCAATCAAAGAGAAAGCCTTTCTCCCTTAACAGATGAAGATTCATAGCTTTCCATATCTTCTGCCACTAGTTTCTCTACTGCCATCTCTACACAGAAGTAGGACAACTCAAAAAACTTTCCAGTTCCTGAGATTCAGTTTCTCATAACAATATTTCAGTAACTAATGTCATTCCTTCCTTCAAGCTTCCAAAATTCACAAATGCTTCAGTCATTCACTCCATGCAATATGAGATAATTAAAACTGTGACAACTACACTTGATCTAATAATACAGAGTCAGAGAGCAACAGGCATTTACAGAACACAATTCATCGTCGGAGATTTTTGGCTACCTACCTTACATATGTGTTGTACATCCAAAAACACCTGCTTCTCTGTACCGATGATACACAAAAGTCTGGTCAGATAGAGGTGGCTAAAAATATTAAGCTGAACCCCTTAAATTCAGATTTACAGAGCACTTCTTCAGAGAAACAGTAGGTGAAGCAAAGACACAAAATTAATGAGTTCCTGAATGGTGCCAGAAGTACGCTTGCAAATAATATTTAGAAGCTCCATACTAATTTCCCAACTCAACTTACTTGTCACAGTTGCAGAGTTTTTCAGCTCACCTCAGAGCCAAAGTCAAGGGTGTCCTTTTGCTGTCCTGCACACAAATTTTCTTGCATTTCCCATAAAAATGTCCAGTCCCCAGTCCTCATTTTCAGGCCCTCTGAGTTTGACCTGATAATCAAACACAGTTCACTGCTTCAGTATCTGTTTGCAAAGTGCAAGCTTGAAAACACCAATAACCCTTTCTTTACCTGAGACAGTATCTTGTAAACAATTAATTCCTGATCACTCTACATCAGGTCCAAGATTTTTTCAGCCACCTGACACTGTGTTACAGTAGCATAGACAAAAGGGAAACAAGCTCCATGGTCTAAATGGCTTTCACAGTCTCAAAAGGAAGGGAGGTGATCGGGAGATAAGGGAGGGCAAAGCAACCCCACCACCAACAGTTTTGTTGAACACAATCATAACCAACTAATGATGAAAGTTAACATTTTGTTTTTACAAACATCTAGGATGAACTGAACAATGCTAATGCTGTGCACTGACTTAACAGACAAATTCCTTTATAATGGTAGAAAGTAGTGAAAGAAAGAAGGATTTTTCACATCTGTCTTAGTACAATTACCATTTGTATGGCTCAGGTTTTGGTTTGTACTGGGGATACTTCACAATATTTCACTCAGAGACCACTGTCCCTTAGAAATGGATTCTGGAAGGATCATTTTGCTACCTCCTGCATTCAAGGCTCTAAAAATGTGTTCCACCAAGGAAAATAGAAGTGAAGGATAACTTGCTGTAGTACTACAGAACCAAACACTGGAAAAGAGCAGCTTAGCCAGAGTTTGATGTACTTTAGTGAAAAACAGAAAAATACATGGCATCAGCCTGCAACACCAGCAAGCACTATTCTTTGCCAGAGACTCGGGTGGACCCAATATATGTATAGTCAAGTATTAATGCCCAAAAAAACTCTTGGCATTGTCCATATGAGGCCAAAGCTTCGAAGGCTCCAGGGAATCCCCAGGTACTCCTGAATTCTCACACTGCATCAGACTGTGTGGTGACAAGTCCTTCAATGCCTGCACACCTTATAGCTTTCTCCTTCAATTCCATGAAGGAGAAACCACTTTCTAGTGAAAGATTCCCTGCTCTGGTGGAAGATTCTCTATCCATGGCTAGGGGCTGGAACTAGATGATCTTTAAGGTCCCTTCCAGCTCAAACCATTCTATGATCACTTTACATTCATGGTCTCAGAAGGTATAACTTCTTTCAAAGCATCTAGATTGCTCCTCTTTTTTCACTGTCTTCACTTAATCAGTTTATTAAGAACACACCTGTTGTCACTTTTGTGCTTTAAGACAGGAAATAGGTCTGATCCAACATAACAGAGCCAAGTTTTAAAGCATAGTAAACTTTTGGGTCTTCAAATTTATTTCAGCAGCAGAAGACCCACTGCTTCCTCCAAGGATGTACCAATACAAATACCATGGAAAAGTCAGAGAACTGGGTAAGAGCAGTCAGCCTCATTTACTAGAATTGTTATGGGATGTACAACACTTGGTCCACTGTGCCATTTGCCCTTTTTAAGGCCAAGTTGATTGCACAATAAACACCAAGTCCACGTTTCATGCCTTATTTTATGTACACAAAAACTCTGTGGGTGCACAAACATCAAAAAGCTAAACAGTCCATGAAAGAGACTGCAACAAGGCTGGAACAGTTACTTCTGTTCCATTGGCCCATTTGGCCACAAAAATTGTCTGCTGTGGAATGAGACAAACAACTTTGATTTTCCAAAAGGCATTTCATCAGGAAGGTGTATGGCACACAGTAATTACCCATGTTCTCCAAAGTGTTGAGACAGATGACCAGCTGCACACCTATCCTCCTCCTGGCCTAGCTCCCAAGTACTCTGGCATTTCCCCCTGTTGCCTACATGAATGTGACTGAAGACAAAGGCAAACTGCATTCAGGTTTCTGGCAATTGGGTAGCACTTCATGTTTTAAGGACCACAGGCTAGGATTCAGTTACAACACTAACTGTTTACAACATGCTACAAACACCCTGTTAGGAAACATAACAGGTCCAAACTGCTCTGTTCTGTGAAATACGGCAGCAGAGCTTTGCCAGGGTACAGCCATGTTAAGTATTCTGCACATCCTTGAAATCCCAATGTTCATGCCACCAAATCTGACTAACCTCTCACATACATTTCCTGGATAAGAAAATAAAGGTGGCTAAATTAATTTCTAAATTTCTATTTGGGAGGGGGGAGGGATTTGTTGTTTCTTTGGTTTGGACTTTTTGTTGGTTTTTTTTTTTTTTTTTCCAAATAAAAATAGTATTTACTGTTCTGCATAATTTGCTTCTGTCCTTATAAAACAGGACATGAAAATCCAGAGGCAAATAAAAGCAGCTTCTCTTCAGTGATATGAACAGAACGTCAATATACCTTCTCCAAGTTACCTGTTACCTCTGATGCCTCATTCAGAAAATCACTTGCCTCTTTCTACGGAAAGAGCACTTACAATAATAAGGAGCTACTGCCCTTGTTACAGCTTTAATTTAGTCTAATTGCCCAATTACAGCTGCTCCCATTTTCATAGGAACTATATTATTTGAAGTATTCCTCTACCTAGCAGAGTCTTTACTGACATCAAGCAGATACAATGTAATTTATTTCCAATAAAGATGAAGAGAAAAACAAAGTAAAGCTTTCAGGAAAGAGCACAACTGTGTTTCCCCTCTGTGGCAAAATCTAGCAACTTCAAGAACAAAATGGCACCAGAAACCATCTTTAAAAAACACATGAAGGTATAGGGGGGAGAGGGAGAAAGATTAAAAAAAAAGTAGTAAAGGGCTAGCAGTTTTACATTTGTATTTGGAATAAGGGACTACCCACAAAATGAACGCAAGGTGAAAAGGACTATAGGGAACGTGAGGTGCAAAGGGAAGACTGTGAAGTAAATTTCTCCCAGATATTTCTTCAAATAGCATGGCAAATTTAGGAACAGATTCCATAGCAATTGTGCAATGCCACCCAAAAGAGCTAACTGTTGTCCAGGGATATTTATGATGCTTTATACAGGGAGACTATTATCCCTTGGAATAGACTACAGAAGAATCATTTTGCTACTTCACAGGTCCAAAGCTCTAAAATTCTGTGTTACACTTAGGAGAGTAAAAGTGAAGTATGCAGAAGTGATCAAAAGAGAACAGGCTGGGTTTACAGCCTGCAGGGGAAACAACTGATCATATATTCTTCCTATGACAAACAACTGAGAAAGTAATTGAGAGCCTAGCAGAAACCAATGTTGTTACCTCAGCATTATTGATTTTCGGCAGACATCTTAATCTAACACATGACAAAACTTTGGTCATTCCAGTAAGATATAGCTTTCAAGGAAAAATGATATTTATAAAGGTAGTTTATGGTTCAGTTAGAGATTCTTAGGAAGTCAAGCTTAGGCTATAAAGGAATGGAAAGAAAAGGACTTCTTAAAAACAAAATGGATAGAAAGTTTGATTAAAAGGTGAAAATATGATTCAAGAACACTAAAGCAGAAGGATCTTCTGATGTTCAAAACACTAAAAGAAGGTAATAAAAACATAACTTTAAAATACTGTACTAAGAAAGCCTTATCTAAGGGAAGAGTGGCACTGAAGACTCACAGTTCACCTGTTAGGTATTCTTTAAAAAATTTCTTGCAAAATTTACTAGAAATGTTCCCACTGCTTATAGCAAAAGAAACTGGAGTTATTTACACATGTATATAAAAAAATGAAGCCATAACAGGATAAGAAGATAAAAGTCCATACAGTCCTTTGTTAGCATTCAAACTCAAAGAAATACAACAGTTAAAAAATAAAAATTATTTTTATATAGAGCAAAACCTCATAAAATTACAACAAACATCTTATAAATACATGTTGAGAGAAAAAAGTAAGTGTAGCTCATAATTACACAGACTGCATCTTCAATTAAAAATAAAAGCAGGAAAATAAAAGGACTATTGCACACAACTAAAAAAAAAATCCTTCCTACCTTGCCTCTATTTCCTCCTACAAGAAGCCTGCCCTTTACAATCTCAGATGTCACTCTCTGCAAATCTCACTCTCCTGTTTCCTGGGGATATCTGAGCCATTCCCCCCACTATGGCTTTTCAGCGTGCATGGGGTAATGCACCACTCATGGAGTCTCAGGTGATGACACTAATTGAGCTCTTCTTCAGCAAATGTTTTCTACCTGCTAAAGTCAGTACTGCCCTCTTCCCAGCTGCATCATATTAACAAACCACAGCTGATTAACACAGATGGCCCCTTCTCTGTTTTTTCCAACTGACAAATAGTCTACTAAGAATTCTTGCTTATAAGTCCCAAAGATAACAGCCAAGCACAGTTTTTACATGCTTGTGACAAATTCTTACTTGTGAAATGAAATCTGACCTAGAGCTCACTAGAAATCAGGCCTAGTGAGATGACCATTCATCATTCTTTAATATGCTTGGGGTAGGCTATCTAATAACAACCTAGTCCTGCACCTCTCCTGCCATCATGCTGCTGCTGTTGCTTTTGTGCACTCTTGGACAAATGCCCTTAAGGGAAGAGAAAAAGCACTCGCTTCCAAAAGTAGTCTTTATTTTTGGTATCCATTTCATGGCTGGTATGAAACAAATTCAGCTTGCTGGGCTTTGACATAGATTTTTTTCAGATGTCAAAAAAGAGAGGCAAAATAGATAGGCATGGGAGAGCCTGCTTAATGAGGTGTCACAGCTATGGTTGATTTGTTCACTGCTTCTTTAATTTTATTATGTGCATCAGAGTGATAAGGAGCTACATTTCTCACATTTTGTTTATGCACTATACAATTTAAGGCTTAAGTGGAGCAGCTTCTTGAGACTTACAGCAGGCTTTGTAAGTGAAGCAGAATGCTCCACTCAAGTTGTGTCTATTTCAATCACATGGGGACCATTTGTAGGAGCAAATTAATGCTAAGCTTTATTCTTCAGTATCAAACACCCATTGTACCACTGTCCATGCACTTGTTCCAAGTGTGAGGCTGGACTGTGGCCTGGAAGATCATTCAGAAAAGTCTGACACCTGTTTTGTGCCTCAGATCCATGTACTTTGACTTTCTTTGCCAGGAGAACTGCTTCTATCACTGGATCTGTCAAGCTGAGCCACTGAACAAGCCATTTCACTGGGTCTCCCCCAGTCAAGCTCAATTTGAGTTTTACAGTCCTTGATACTTGTGGGATATTGTCATAGAAGCCATTAATGTACTTTGCACTGGGAATGATGCGGCTTGGCAGGGGTTATCTCTCCTCGCGATACCTGCATGTCCAAAGCTCAACCTAGTCTTGTAATGAGATTGCAAAAAGCAGTCATATATATTCAAAATGTTGGCCTGTAAGCCAGTAAGGCCTGAAAATATTTACCAATATGTCAAAATGCTTCTAGTTGAAAACTGTTTCTAAACCATTCGCTGTTTGCAAGTTTAATGGCTTAAGGCTTATGGGCTCATGAATCACCAGCTTTCTTAGCAGCAGCATTTGAAATGTTGATATCTTAGCCTTGAAATAGATGTGAAGGTACCACAGCCTTTACAAGCTGTTATCGAAAGACATACTTTAAAAGCTCCCACAAAAGACTGAGTGCAATAGAAGTAGCTGAGCAGGATGAAAGTAACTGAACCAACTTAGTTAAAGTCATAGTTCATGTCTGTGTTCCATTTCAGTGATTACCCTCCAGCTGGACAATGAATCATATTAAAGGAAGCTTTGCTACTTACAGTTCGTCTGATAAAAAATCCAGATGACTTCAGAAGCAATGATGAGTATTTGGGAAACTATTAGTCTTATTTAAAATTACTGAATTCAACAAAAAAAGTTGAAGAGTAATTTAATTTATCACATTTTTTTTTGTCAAAAAAAAGGTACCATTCTAAAAATTCCAAGATTTTCAGCTGAAAAGATGAATAAACATTTATGGGGAAAAAATTGCTGTAACAGATATGTCTGGAATGAGTATCTCTAAGGTCAAGTAGGTTATGCTGGTAAATGGCATACCCTGCTTTACAAAACTGCAAAAATAAATGTTAAGCATAATACTAGAAAGATAACAGGGAAGGAACAGACAAATACAGAACAAAACCAATTAGAAGAAATAAGAAATCTCAATCGTGAATAAAATAATTTTATATACAGTCCTCTAAAATATATCAAGTGATTTATCCATGTCTTGCAAGGAGATATACACTGTGGACTGTAAAATTATAAAATATACACATTTTTTATCTACAACGCCCATGACAGATGACTGAACACATAAATATGGTAAATAACTTCCGTTTGAATTTTTTTTAAAAAGATATTACAAAAACCTATTAGAATAAATAAATATGATTGAATGCTTATGTGTTTGCTTATTTGTGAATATCTTAAAAGTTAAGGAATTCATGGCCTGATGTCTTTTCTGAGTATCTGGCCCAATCTATGCATGTATTCATCCACAACATCAGTGCAGACAACTCTTCCCTCCTATCTTCTTAAACCAGATTAAAATCCCAATCTGTATCAAACATTTCTCTGAGGATGGTTAAGATCAGGTCAGCCTCAGCTCTACAAATTTTTTGCTCCATCAATATAGAAAACAATTACTATTTTGCCTATGACTCAACCTATAATTCTTCATTCTCAACTTTATTTCTATACTCAAGGCAAGCCATTTAGCATTTTGCAGTGGTGCCTCAATCACCAGGCACAACTGGTCCATGTAAAAATATTTGCAAATGAAAGGCAGAAACCCAGAAAGATGACAGCCTCATCAGTAGGCTAACTCTCCGCCAGTCCCATTTCTACAATAAGTCTACAGAGATGACACCGAGGCAGATGGTGTGCAACACAGAAAAACACTCTTGGAAGGAAGGTTCCAGGAGAGGAACAGACTATTGCATACATCAATTACCCAATGTCTGTAAAACCTTGAATAGATTATCAATATGAATAAAGTGAGGATTTTTACACCCCGAGGTCAGCCCCTATCCTATCTGTCCTACTCCATATGTTTTACAAATGCAATCATGCTCTGGCTCCAGCCTGAATATGCTGCCAAAACCCTCCTACCCTTTCTAGAATGCAGTCCAAGAGAGAAGGTACTTGCAGGCATAGCAAATATGCCTACTGACTACAGCATTGGGAGCAATCCTGAACACCCATGAAATCTGAGCAACTGGACTGACCTTACAGATTTAGGGAGCAGTGGGGTTTGTATCCAAGCCCATATTATACTCAGTTTTTAATCTCTAGGTAGCCTTCACCTTACTTAGCAGAAGTAGTAGGAGAAATCTACCAAAATGTTTAAATGCTCAGGTAGCCACAGCACACTGCGAGCACATGTCCAATAAATCTGTTAATCAAAGTTTTCTGTTCCATATATATCACAGAGTTAAGTAAACTGAAAATGAAAATGGCTCAAAGAAAAGCTGATGGCTCCATTTTATCCAGCTGGAAGATTATAACTCTTCTGACCTCCTCATGAAAGTTTTTCATCATATCTTAGATATCTGAAAATTAGCGTCCTTATCTAAAGGAAACAACCTGTTTTCCAGCACAATGATATAGTAAAACACCTGGCACTGCCAGCAAAGGTAAGCTATTATTGATTAACAGCTTGGGAGTGGGAGAAATTTCAGAAACACATTCACGTATATTAGCAATTCAGTCCACCAATTCTCTTGGAGCTTTAAGAAACCTGATGTTCCCAGAGACATCCAAATGGGGCATCTCTTCGAGTCGAGAGGTCAACACAACACTGGAAGCTTGCACGCTTAGTTTCATTGAACAGAGTAACCCACAGTTCCTCTCTCCCTTATGCTGCAGTTGTAGAGAAGAATCACTAGATGGAGCCGCACCGTCACAAATCTGATTTATGGCCGCTGCAAGAATTGTTGCCTCCTACAGTTGTTTGGCCTAAAACCGACACTTTGCAGCACCTGCTGATAACTCATCTTCTGAAAGACGGGATGAAATGCTCTCATTTACAAACGCAAAATTTACACACAGAAAGTGACGAAATACTGAATGAAAAAAAGCCACCAAGAAACCAACACTCACAGCTTTCAAAATCAAATAAATTTTAGAAGTGAACTGGAAGTTATTTTATCTGCCAAGACGGATCATATGTCTTACTTTGTTCTGCAGATCAGAAATCACAGCAGAATCCCTAGTGAGTGGCATGATCAGTTGCTGCAAAGGAAATACAAGAACTCTGGGGGCAAGTCTTTGTAAATAAGCTCTAACACACTAAAAATGCAGTGATAGGCAAACACATTTCCCATAAATATCCTGGTGATATACTTAATCTCACACTTAAGATGTAATTTAAAAAGCATCTTTTTCTTCTAACTGCACTGGCATTTGTTTTGCTAGCATAGGGAAATAGTTTAAATGTTTTCATCCATACCTACCAACACACAATTCATCTGGCTTTCTGGAGATAGACTATGTGCCAAAAGGGAATTTCTACCTGCTTTCATCCTACATCTGTTGAGGCCAAGTTGAAATCCAATCCATTCCTATGTATTCCTAGTTGGTGTGCAATGGCACTAATTTCATTTCCCATAGAATGATAGATCCCCATATTTTGCTTGTGTTTTCCAAAACCTAGATATTACCAATACTTCACAAAATGAAAACTGAACTCCCAGCCCATCTACAAAAGGCACAGAAGCACAAAAAAGTTTAGGTGGACATAAAAAAAAAAAAAAAAAAAAAAAAAAAAAAAAAAAAAAAAAAAAAAAAGATTATACAATCGTTTGTTGACTTATAAACCAACTCCTTCAGCAACAGATCCGGCCAGGGAGGAGATCCCTCAACAAGGCTGTTAAGCAGTGACAAGGGCACTGCTCCAGCTGCCCTGGAAGGTACTGCAGAAGGGGGCTGAAACAGCAGTGCAGGAAACCAGGCCCGATTCCCTCTCTCTCGGAAATCCTCCTTGACTCCTTTCACCTGGAAACTCACAAGTCACAAGGCTGGAATTCAAAAAATCTTACATGCTTTTTGACGAGTAATTGACGAGTAATTGCTCTCACCTCAGGAAGGCGAGAGCTCACTTCCCTGGCTAGTTGGAGTAGCAAGCCTCTTATGAGCATATTTCTGTGAAAAGCTCCTGCATGAGCCCATTACGAGCTCACACGACACTTGGGTGTGTTTTAAAACGAAGACTGCAGTGAGGCTGTACCAGAACCAGCCTCTGAGGAGGTGGTGGCACAAATCCCGGGCGCTGTTTTTGTCCCCTTACGCACCACAACTGAGGATGTCACCGAGAGGAAGGCGCACCCCTCCCGCGGGTGACCCACCCTCTCCCCACCCGAGCCGAGCCCAGTATCCAGCACGCCGGGAAGCGGAGCCCTCGGAGGCACCAAGACGAACCGAAGCGCCGCCGGGCCGCCCCGCCGGGCCAGCGCGGCCCCGCCCTGCCGGGGCAGGCGGAGCGGAGCGCGCCGCACCGCCCAGCGCCGCGGCCCTCGCTCCCCGCTCCGGGATGCCGCTTCTCAGCGTGCCCAAGGAAGTGGCCGTCGGGACGGCGATGCTGGGGGTCGCCTTTGCCACGGGTATGCTTGCAGGTAAGCAGCGTCCCCCAGGCCCTGCCGCGTACACGAGACGTGAAGGCTGCGCCTTCCTCGTGTCCCCACCGGGGACGGGAACCGCAGCGCCCGGCAGGTCCCTCCCAGGGCGGGCAGGAATCCTGGGTGCAGCCCGGCGGCCGTCGGGGGAGCAGACCCCTTTGGGGCTGCCCTGCGGGCAGAGATTTATTTTGCTGAGCTGCTGCAGTAAATACAATGATGTTCTTGGAGCCCAAGCCGTTCCCGGTAGTCCAGCTAGCGCAGTGTGGGGTCGAGCCAAGGTCCAGCGAAAGCGAGGACACGCTCCCCGCCCGGTCCCCTGCCTGCATTTGTTTGGCCAGCCCGGAGAGGCCGGGGTGCGGTCCTTGCGCACGGCATTGTTCTGGTTGTAGTTTCGCTTTCTTTCCCCGGGGGCACAGGAAGAAGGAGCCCACGATCCAGGAGAGGAAGGAAACTGGCGTTGGGTTTGTAACGCGGGCACTTAGTTAATCTTTGATTTAAGGCAAGTTGTTGAAATAATCTACATCTCGGTATGATCGTCTGTAAAATAAAACCATTAACAGAAAATAAACCCCTCGAAATAAAAGTGTTCTGTCATAGCAAACTACCAGGAGATGTGGAAATGAATTTGTTGTTATTTCTCAAAAATAGTTAATGCATTTGGTAAAAGAAACATTGGGTATGAAAGCTGCAGTCAGTTCTGTATTTGAGTAGACATGTACTAAAACTTCAACTTTTGGTGCCTACTTTGTCTTCATACCGGTTTCATGCTAAACCAGGCATTTTGCAATACCACATTTCCCCTGGCTGGAGGGCAGGACAGTGTCATTAGGAGAGCACAGGGCCTGAGAAGACACATCAGCTGATAGGCCTAAAACCCTGCGGCCTCTATTCCTCTGCAAAAGAAGGGCCACAGACTAAGAAAAATGTTCACTTCATTGATGTATCTCTCTTTAAACTTGCCTTTTGAGTTTTGATGGAGTTACTTGTGCTGTAAGATTACGGCAGTTTGTAACCATCACGTTGGCCACTGAACAACACAGTACTGAAGCCTTTCCCTTTCAGCCTTTGGAGGCCTGGACTGGACATCTTAGAGGCTAAAAAGGAGAAGGGGAAAAAAAATTACAGTCCACCTGGTTATGTTGCATTGTCCATTTTCATGGCTGTTTTAGAGTGGAGACCTTTTTAACCTTTAGTAATACTTCAATGGCAATACTTTAAAATGGCAATAACTGAAAAGTATAAAAGTTCTTATTACTTATTTTTTGGTAGGTAAACGATACCCTTCTTTAGTTTTTGGGACCCCGAGTGGTATGATCAGGAAAAACAGTCCTCTCCGGCAATACATACTGGATCACTCTTTGCGGGAACATCCCACTCTAAAGAAGCTGCGTCTGGTCAGTATCACCCACACCTCCTCCTGAACTCCTGGGATCCTGGACACATTTCCTTCCTCCATCTTATTTGCCTACCCACTACAGGGGTTTATTTAACTGCTAATAGCCAGACTCTTCTGTGTTCAGGGCTACCTACATGACTATTTAATAGTATTGGCATACATTTTAGACATGTTTTTCTATCCTCGGCTCCCAAGGCCATGTGTTAGGGCTGCACTTGATTTGGACTTGAACAAATGACTTCTGTTCACTTTGGTTGGCATATAAGGAACCTGTAGCTCAGAGAAGTGATGTCTTCCATCAGGCTCCAGTGTCAGACATGAGACCAGACATCCTGACTCAGGTTTGAGTCATTTCAGGTGAGACAAACTGTTTTGTATAAAAGACATAAAATGCTGTCTTCTGGAACAGGTTGGTTGGAATGATCCCTAGCAGAAAAAAGGAAATAGAAAGATATACTTTCCCTTCAACTGTCATGGCACAGCCCTGCTTCTCCCGTTGTCCATTCCTCAATGCCAAGAGCCCTTCCACCCTGGGATGGGCACAGCTTCTCCAGGTTTGCGCTGTGTAGCCAGGACTACGTGGTCCGACCTTTGGCAGACATGAACCTAGCAGTTCATTAAAGCATTCTACACGTCTTAGAGGAAGTGCATCTGTTTGTGCAAATTCACAGAAATAAAGGACTTTCACAGTCACAGTTCCTCTATGATTCTTCGTTAGTTACAAATATTGCTGCGTTTGCCACAGCCATGGTAATTTTGGAGCATATTACTGCTTTGAATATCCACTGTTTATGACACACATAAGATCCTTCTTATTTGTAGTTAAATTCAAGCCAATTTCTGGCTCATAGGTGGAGCACAAAGCAATCTAAAATGAGAAGACAGAGGTGTCTGTTTTTCCTGGAGTTTCACTGGGATATTTTTCTTTAGTATATTGGTTTGGTAGATTTGGTTTTTGTTTGATGCGATACAGGTTGTTTTTTTTTTTCCCTTTCTTAGCTCACTGCTGATCATCCCTCAGGCAGAATGATGGTGTCCTGTGAGCAGGCTCAGCTTATGGCAAATTTGGTCAAACTGATTAAAGCCAAGAAAGTTATTGAAATAGGTAAGAGTGACACTTTGTAGTAAAATAAAACTCTTGACTATCATTCTCCAAATACAGCCATGTTTAATATAAAATATCCAGATACAGGAAGGCACTGCATATCTTTCAACAAACAGGTGGGCAAACTACAACATGAAAAGGAGTATCTGATTTGCACTTGGGTTGCCACTTTGTCTAACTGTGCATTCAGTAGTTCTGGCATCAGCATGGATAGCTCATCAATTCTGAGGCAATCTGAAAAACTGAGCTGAATAGATCTCTTGAGTCTTCAACAGTTGCAGGACAGGGTGTATTCTGTCCTTCCTGTATGACTTTCGTGCTAGAAGAAGATATTTTGCTGCACAAGCCCTGTATCAAATCCACTTTGCTTGACACACCTATTATTACTAGGATGTCTGCTGAGCAGCCAGGTATGGCTTCCCACCATCTTCATTCTTGGCCTGGCTGTTACAATTCCCTGGTATTTGCTGCTCATCCAGTCTCTCTGGGTTTCCTGTTCAAGACCAGACTCTGCCTTGTCTGTCCATGAGCCTTTTAGGAAAAGCTAACATTGAAGTTTGCTAAAAGATTGATTAAAAAAAAAAGTAAAAATTCTTCTCAACCTACCATTACATTAAAATGAAAGGAAAATGAAAAATCTTTACTGTCTATTAACAAATTTTTCCCCTTGATTCCTTTGGGGATTTTACTCCTAAAGAGTCCTGTAGCCCTTTTTTTATGATATAGTAACTGTTGATGTCTCTTATGATTTTGCTAGGTGTTTTCACAGGTTATAATGCCTTGAATATGGCACTTGTCCTGCCAGATAATGGCCAAGTTATTGCCTGTGATATAAATGAGGACTATGCCAAACTTGGAAAGCCACTGTGGAAGGAGGTAAGCAGCATCTCCTGTACACAAATGGGACATCTGCCTTCACATGTGAAGAAATTTTGTTATTTTAGACTTACGCATTCATACAGAAATATTCTTACCATTAAAGGAGACTGATAGAGTTCAGTTTGGGAAGAAAAATAAGTGGTGTTTGGAACCTAGAAAACTCTCTGAACCCCAGTCACTCCCTGAGTAAAGCCTACTAGCAGGTTATTTCTTGACTTGTTTAATCAACACTGTTCTTTTTCGTCGTAGGCAGGAGTAGAGCATAAAATTGACCTGCGGATTAAGCCAGCAATTCAAACGCTTGGTAAGTAACCTGAAATAACAGATTGTTTCCCCTTCCCTAGAAATAGAAGAGGGATACATTAGTGGTGAAATTTAAGACCAAATATGGTTGTGAATGTGATCCCTTTTAATAATAGGGAGGCAGCTTCTCTTATATTAAAAAGTAAAAATCTTTAGGAGTTCACAGTTTTCCTACCTACTAGTAGAGGGGAAGAAAATGCTTGTCCTGTGTTGTGGGCCGTACTGGTCACACACCTGTCTTGTCCATCACTTGGCTTAATTTATCAAGTACTATTGTCAGCTGCTTCTGGAAAGCTGATTAAAACAGATTAATCAAAGCCAAATTTCTCTTATCCGTTGTCCATTCTAAGCAAGTATTCCTTTGTTAAGAGAAGAAGAGTTCCCTGACAGGGCTGAGGTGCAGAAAAAAATTCAGAAGCCAATATATAACTTAGGCTGAATTGTGTTCAGAGAAGTTTGAATTTAGGATGTGCCAAAAGCAGGCAAGGCCATTAGTGAGGCAGTGACTTCTCTAATTCAAGGAAAGAGAAAATATCGGGCAGAGGAAATACTAGTAAATGTTCTGAAAATGCAAGACATTTTCTAGGATTGTTGGATGTAGAAGATTTCCAGCAAAGGTGTTTGGTGGATCCACAGATCTACTGATAATCTTGAATTACTTCCAAATCCATCTTTTCTAAAGAGGCGAATATAAGCAGTTTGCTGGTATGCACACTCCTGAAGTCTATCAAAGCAGTGCTTTGTGCAGGCATTGCTTCAGACAAAAAGATATTCTGCTGACAGAGGCTAAGGGTGGGTTAGAGGGGTGGCAGAGGACCTTAGGAGACAGAAATCACCTCCTCTGAAACTGGCAGTTCGAAATTCTCAGTCAAGAAATCTGTTTAGGAGAACTTAAAACTCAATTCTACTTGCCTTGGCCCAGAGAGGGACTACTTACAGCAGTTTTTTGCTGTAAATATCTCTGACAGGGTTTGTCATGACCTGTGTCATGGTGCTTGTTCTGCAAGGAGAGATTAGCATTTAGAACCTTTTTATAACGTGAGAAAAATTCTGATCCACTCAAGAAAACAGTTCTCGGCTGAAAAAAAGCTGAAGGTGTAGAGTATGTACAGTTTCAAAGTGCTTGACTTGTTTTTGCTGCAGCTTTCAGCAGTCCCAGGTGTATCCTTCAGGTTTGGAGCTACCCACAAACTCCTAAGCATGCAGAACCCAGTAACTGTGTGTTTTATGGCATACATAATGTCTAGATTGGTTTCTGTGGGATAAGCTTTTCTAGTAATTACCTGTGGAGGAATAGGCTGCCTGGTCAAGGCAGCAGAAAACATTTAATGAGAGCTTTGACACAAATGGATTACTTCCTCCTACACAGCACTAACCAGGGTATAACAACTCACTATGTTGCTCATCTAGATGAACTGTTGGCCAGTGGAGAAGCGGAAACCTTTGACTTTGCTTTCATTGATGCTGATAAAGAAAGCTACAATGAGTACTACGAAAAATGCTTGCACCTCATAAAGAAAGGAGGAATAATAGCTATTGATAATGTAAGTACTACAGTTCTGATGGTAATGCACAGGCAGTTACACCCAACACAAAAAGAAAATTCAACATAAACTCTTTAAGTAAGCTGTATAAAACACTAATAGAAAACAGATTTTTTTTTTGTTATTCATTACAGAGAATGCTCTGTATTATTATGGTTTGTCTTGTAATGCATTTATACTATGTACTTACTCAAGATCAAAAGTAGCACTTGTAATCAGTAACTGTTAATAAGTTACCAATTAACTAATATCCTTTGTTTCTTGTAAAAGTAAACTTCTGGCACCTTTGGGGTTATGGTGGCAGCTAAATAGGGGCTCTTAAAAAACCTATATTTAAAGACATATTTTTTGATTTTGGCTTAAAATCTACAGTAGAAGTACAATTAGCAAGTTCTGTGGACTCTCAATCCCACTTATGAGAGTTCCATGTCAGAGACCATTAGACGTCTGAAATGCAACAGATAATATCAATCTCTAAAAAATATACAGGAACTTTTCCAAAGCTTCCTTTGTCGTCCAAGGACCATATTGGAACAAAGGAGGTGCATCATATTTCTTTTTTCAATAGGTCTTTTGGAATGGAAAGGTGCTAAAACCAAGGAAGGATGACTTGGCAGCACAGAGTATCCACCGCCTCAATGAAAAGCTTCTCAGAGATGCACGTGTCAATATCAGCATGCTCCCAGTGGGAGATGGAGTCACATTAGCATTCAAGTTGTAACTCGAGGAGGCCCAGCAGATGGGAAATAGCAATCAAATCACCAGGAAAAACGCAGGTGGAACAGTATCAAAAATCCAATTTAAGCTAGATCTCACTGGATAGCATAGCCTGGGAAAGTAGCCTTCAGAAGTAGCTAAGTAGAGAAGAGAGATTTATTATGAGATCTACCGTGGTTTCTTACTTTAATTGTAATAAAGGAAATAAACTTACCAGAAATTGTCTTTGTAAGACAGTGGTTGAAAAAATCCCCCTCTACAGATGATTGTCCAAGTGACTCAATATAACAAAGTAATTTTCTCTCCTAGAAGAGCCTCTTGAGCAGCGGAATAATCAGTTAGTACCATCAAAAGGAAAAGAAGTGCAGTTTACTAATGTTTATAGCCATAATAGAAAAATGGATTTTTAATGAAATGACATCAAGGAGATTGCTATCCTTCTCAGACTAAAAATACTGTCTTTCCTTATCTTTGAAGGGTACTACAGAACAAGCCTCAAAAAGACATCATCTGAAAAAAAAGTTATTTTTAAAAGCTTGCCAGGGGACAAACAGTATTCTCAAACCTTTGTGCACAAGGACTGGATTTCTGTAACCTAGGTAACAATGCACATAGATGTTTTTAAGTCAGAATAAGGAAAAGCAAATGGGCAAGAAGTAAACCAAAACAATTCTCCCTCTTTCCTGTGTCATTCCCCTTTTCCCCCTCAAAGAAGCAACTTGCTAGATGCTTGTTTCCTAGAAAGTTGCAAGCACAGAGTACTGGTGGCAAGCCTGTGGAAGGATTATGATTGTATGAGGATGCAATACATCTGTGAACTGGCTATTCAAACTGTTACTGCAAACAGAGATTCCCTTCCCTAGGCAGCATGTAACAAAATTTCAGCCTGCAATTCTTTATTACAGATAAAATTTGATTAAATAAGGAACTGAAAGTAGGATTTTACAGGCAAAAGCTTCACTGGTAACTGTTTTGGAGGACTGATAACACTGGGTATCATATGTATAGAGGAAAGAGATCTTCAGTTTCGTTGACATCCTGAAGGGGAATACTTCATCCATTTGCTTATACAATGCACTTGAATGACTCGAGGCGCTGGGCGACAAAGCTTTCAAGTCTCAGAATGTTTAAAACTGTCCACTTGGCTTATATTTTTGAAATTTCAGGTGGGTGGCTCAGGTCCTGGTAAGGGACACAAGTTCAGAGCATGGCTCTTGCCAGTCTCAGACACATGCCATAGCATACTGCGGTGGATAGAATGAAGGAAGGAAGCATTGCCTGATGGCTTCAAAGTAGGGTTATGACTGAAGAGATCTCAATTCTATTTCTGTCACTTCCATTTAAAACCCTGATTCAGCAAAGCATATCAGGATCTGCTTAAGTACTTTGCTGAATTGAGGACTGACTGCAAAATCCATGTCTGGGAGAAGGCCAGGACAAGGTGTGTGTTGCCACTAAATGAGAATCTAAATAGGGCATGAAGTTTGCCCAGTTTCTTTTTCTGCAGAGCTTCAAACCTCTGCACTCCTCAAATTTCTTCTCTGCATAAAAGAAATGACACCTTACTAAATTCTTAGTGGCTGTAAGAGCTCTCAGATGGAGTGGCTAAAGGAGTGTACAGGAACATTACACATTTGCATGCAGAGCTTCTGGCCATGTTCTACTTTACAGTTTTACTTTGTCAGTAGATACCAAAAGAATCCTAAGGGTTGAAAACACAAAATGGGACATTTTAACAGCAGGGGCATCTTCTCAAATTTTCCTGCTTTCAGAGGCTAGAGGCTGATAAACATGAACAAGCCAGAAGCTGTTAAGAATACATACCCTGCCCTAAAAGTACCATGATGGCCTTTCCCAAACATGGAGAAGTCATTGGAAGATCAATCACAGACTCTGCAACTGTTTTACTACTATATTCCAGGTTGCAAGAACCCTCCCAGTGAAGCTGAGCCAAAAATGGGCAAGCATCATGAGTATTTTTTGCAAGAAACTAGAATTTAGCAACATTCAAAATCAGATACAAGCACTCATAGTTGAGTAATTTCAAAATAACTATTTTTCTGTGGTGGGAACTAGCAAAGTTCCCATTACCTATGCTAGAGGAAGACCTATCAAGTGCCTGAGGCTAAAGCCATGTGCAGCAGCCTGCTATCATTTTGCTTCTGCTTTGGGCTCTATTCCATTTTAAATATGCAGATCATAATGTGAGTATTTCATCAAACCTGTCTCCATCCTGATCACCTAATTACCATTAGAAAGAATAGCAATGTGTCCCTAAACTATAGATTGATGAGCCATCTGTAAGTGAAAACAAAGAGCAGAAGGAAGCTTAATTGAATCAAATATTTAGAATACATTACTCCATCTTGTAGTTACTCAGAAACTGGCCTTCTTTTCAGGCTTCTGTCCTGCACATCTGGAATTCATCACCGCTAACTGCATTTGATCCTTCAACCTTACTATGAAATGACTGCTGGTAATATATAATCATGGTAACCATTATTTAATCCAAGTGGTGAATCAGCTATGGGGAATTTGTGGGGCAATGGGAATTTAGACTTCCATTAGCTGATGAGAATGGGCCACTCAATAATGCAATGCCAAGTCTTTGTCTCTTTCTAACAGAGACACCATGTATGGAAGCTCGTGGGTCTGCTGGGTCTGCTCACCCCTCTCAGGTAATACAACTGCCTGAGCTACTGCTCACACTGTAGAGGCTCAGGATTTTCTGCTCCTGGAGAGGAGCTGACCCAGGGGCACAGCTGTTGCCCAAACCCTCCCAGTCCAGCTGTCCCTGCAGCAACAACATCTCTTCTGCTTGCAAGGGAGGATCCCCCGATCCAACACAGGTGACCAATTGCTCAGCTGGGACTTGCTCAGAAGCAAATGGGGCTGAAGGATGGGTCGTTAAACAGAAACGAATGACAACAATGAGAAAAAGAATTCACCCTAGTGTGGTAACTCCCAGAAATCACCATGAGAGTTAAAGCATGTAATCCTAGCTGCTGGTTAGGTATCTGAGTCCCTGCTCCAAAGATACCACATTCAAAATAGTATGGTATGATATGTACATGGGTGACAGGGGAAGGAACTGAAGACTTTTTGAGAGTAGGCTTTGCATCTCTACTAGCTAATTAAATGAACAGGACTGAGACAATGCTCAGAAATCTAGAGAAAAGGCTGCCCCAAAAATACCAGCTCATTGTCCAAGGGTAGACACAGGGCTCAAGGTTCAGTTCTGCATTTTCAATGCTACAGCTTTTAATCCTGCTGGGACGTTGGGGGACAAAGCAGGGAGTATCCCCAGTCTCTCATGTTACTAAAGAAAGTAATGGCCTAAAGAAAAAACTGGGCTACTGAGTGTAACATAACTTTCAGGCATTTATTGAACCTTTGACACCAGTCAGTGCTTCTTTTAACAAACTCAAGTGGTTTTTATCCATTTGAATTCAGTTTCATTGCACACAGACAGCACTTTCTGTGAATTGCTGCTCATAGAAGACAATTAGCAAACTTGTGACAAAGCCCTTTGGATACAGAAAAAGGAACCTGAATATAAACTTCATCCCAACTCCTTCCTTTGAGGTATGAGCAGTTCCCAGAAACCTTTGCAGCTCAGGTCTCAGGGATATGCCATATCTCAAGCACTGCAATCTTGATATTGGAGTAGCAACAGCAGCAAGTGCCATAACTGGCTTGTATTTGGTGATGTAGTAGCACAGGGTTGGCTGCATCCCTGCTTATGTTCTGTTTATCACTTGAAGAAATTGATCCTAAATGGTCACGATGGGAATAAAAAAGCTAAGAGATCAGTACTGTTTTAAGATATTTTTTTCCTTGTGTGCTGGGTTGGGCTGGAGGAGAGTTCATTTTTTTTCATAGCAGCCATGTTTTGGGTTTGTGCTGGAAACAGTGTTGATGTTCTCCTCACTCCACTGCATCAAGGATGCATGAAAAATTGGGAGGAGGGAGAACCAGGCCAGCTGACCCAAACTGACTGAAGGGATACCACATGGCATCATGCTCAGCATATAAAACGGGGGGAAGGAGGGAGACATTCAGAGTAATGGTGTTTGTCTTCCCAAGTTCTGTGATAGAGCCCTGTTTTCCTAGGGATGGCTTTCCTGCCTGCAGGTGGGAAGTGGTAAATTAATTCCTTATTTTTTTACAACTTCTGCTTTGTCTATTAAACTGTCTTTATCTCAGCTTACAAGTTTTCTCACTTTTACCCTTCCAATTCTCTTCCCCATTGCACCAGAGGTAGTGAGGGAGTAGCTGTGTGGGGCTTAGTTGCTAGCTGGGGTTAAACCACAACACCCTACTAACTGGGTTTAATACAGCCTGGTTTTATCCATCCCATCTACTGAAAGTGCACAGGTCTCCTCCATTATGGCACCACCTGTGCACTACCTTGAGGAAGGTGACCACACTGAGTGAAGGGCTCCATCCCTTCTTCCAAAGAACAGCCAGATCAACACAGTAGAATAACCTAAAGCACCCCGCGCACAAACAGTGTGGGCCCATTTCTGCGTGGTTTGCAGCGCATTTGATATTAATGCTCGTTCCATTTTAATGGGAGTGGCAACACTATCATGGCCTTCCCAGAATGAAAATGTGGAAATCACAAATACAACAGGTAGCATTTTTCAGGATGGGATTGCTGATGACATCCTAAACAAGTACTGAGCGAGAGAATGACAAAGCTGATTTTTCCCTCTGTGCACACCTAAGAGCTGCACATTAGCATTTCCTGCCACAGTGAGCACTGAAGTTTCTTCAGAGAAGTTTAAAGAAATTATTTTGTTTCCTAACTCGTCACTTGCTCTGCTCTCCAGTATGCTAAGCCTTTTCCCAGGGCTGTGGCATTTCTCTGCTGCTGCATATTGTGCCAGTGATCTGCACTAGATGAAAAGGCTCTGCACAAGTATAAAGCATTACCTCTGCATAATTCTAATCACACAAAATTGGCCTCGTGCATTTGCAGCTACTCATGGTTACTAAGTCACCTGTTTTAAAATAATTTCTAAAGCAATGTTTTGAAAAAGGAAATGAACAAACATAAAACCTGCAAAAGAGGAAATTAATGTGGGATTTCAGACAAGTTATTTATCTTCCTTTTTGTCTCAGTGCAATACTGTAGGGATAAGCACATAACTAGCTGCTTTAATATTTACTCTGATTATAAGAAAAATAAACATTGATGATAAGTCACTACTTTCCAGGATTAGATTTCATATTTTAGAGACTGCTTTAAATTAATGCAGAAGCAAACATTATCTTTTCTTCTTATTCATATATTTCCCTAATGAGTTCCAAGCAAATTGTGCCTACTTATATTTTATGATTTTAAATAATTAAAACATTTTATGGAGGCAACTAAAATTCTCCCCAGAGTTAGCAGAAAGATTATTGATTGAACAGATCTCAGGCTACAAGGAAAAAATTATTATTTAGTTTAAAGGCTCATAATTTTATTCCTATTCACCTACTAAAAAACCAAAAGACTGTGCATTTTTCCAGCAACGTTTTGAGTTATGCTGGGGTTGGGACTTGGGTTATGTTGGTGAGATGAAAGTAGTAACTTTTTGACATCATGAAATTAGATTTCAGAAGATAGTTAATGAGAAAGTGTTATTGCTGCTGTCACAAGTAAATGCAATACCTAAATACTGCACACCCACACAACACCACAGCATTCATTACCCCAGAAAAAGCCTTACTGTACATTCACAACACCAAGAATTCTAATCAAATCCAAAAAAACAAAAGATCAACAGAAGAAATCCACTGTCAGAATGGACTGGTTCACAGGATACCCAGGCTGTCATGTCATGTGGCATGGCCAGAGAAGTCCATAGGGTTATGGACAGATGTCACTGTCCTGTAGTACAACACCCAGTAAGAGAAAAGGGTGATTCTTCCAGCATGAAAAGAAAAGCAAACAAGCCACAACAACAACAAAAAAAGAACCAACTCTAAAAGAAACAAATGCATTTTAAAACAGGTGCAAAAAAACTTTCACAAGAAGGGAAACGCATGCCTGCAAATTCAAATAGAAATAACAGCTGCAGGTAAAATTTAAGTTTATTTTTAAGGAACCTCATGCTTGTTCATGATGTCACCATGTATCTTCTGTTGCGTGGGGTTTTAGAAAGCAACATTAGGAGTTTACATTAAAGGTAAGCAAAGCATGTAACTCCTTGGACTAGCAAAAATAAACCAAAACCAACCAAACAAAAGAAGGCAACCAACCAACCAGAAAAGATCCAAACCACCTACAATACTTACCTTGAAAATGCTGATTTTGAGCATTATTTTTACCCTACATTCCATATCCAACCCTTTTTCTTGCAACAGCGAAATTCACACAGGCTGTGGCTCACAACTCTCAATGTTTACTTCATAAGGTATGTATTTTTCTATCTGCCTGCCAGAAGTCAATGCTGCTGATATCTGCTACAAATCAAAACCTGGAAAGCTGAGGAGCAGAAACAGCTGCAATGAGCAGAACTGGCAAGCTTTGTCAGACAGCAATGGACACCTTTGGATTCAAGCAGGGCTGTAAAGACTACCTGGGGTCAGGGAGGGAGGGGGCAATGAGATCTCTCTGCTGCTCTGTGTGGAGGGACACGTATCTGTCTCCACCTCTGGCAGTGTTCAGCTCCACAGAGGTGAGAAAGGGTCCCTCAGGTACCTTCACCAGCTTCCACTCAGCTACCAGTGTTTCCTCTGCTTCCTGGGCCCATCAACAGAGTTTTGGCACGTGATTTCCAGTGTCACCTTCAGCATCCTCCATCCATCTAAATGTCAGCTGCATAAAATGCTCTCCCAAGACACTTAATCCATCTTTTCTATTCAGTGTAATTAGTGGGGTCATTCCAAAGCAGAAAACCACAGTTAACTGTGCAACTATTGTGCCATCATGCATTATATCAAAGAGATTAACACAACCAGAAAGAAAAAGCAGAGCCCTTCATCGTTTCCTTTAAGCAGCAGAGCTAGATTATGTTCCAGTGAGCTTCAAAGACATCCCCAGTGAAGAGGAGCATTAATTCACTATCAAAGTACTATTACAAAACAACACACACTAGGTCAAACTCCTGACAAAATGATTCCTGTACAAAAATCTGGAGTTTCTCCCCAGATATTTAGAGCCAGCTTCTATATCACCACCTCTGGGTCTTCCCACAGCTCTTGTGGATTTTAGGCACAGTCATTTCTTGGGAGCTATTCCCACCAACAGGCAGTAAGCAGTCCCTCTCCTCAGGTCAGGAAGACCATCAAGACCCCATAAGGTGTCCTGCAGTACATCTGTGCCACAGTACCAAAGCTGAGCTCCCTTGGCCCCTGTCAAGGACTGGTTCTGAGACTGATCCAAGATACTACTGAAGACTAACTCAAAGGAAGCAAAAGCACAGACACATTTAATCAACACCCACAGACCCAGCACTTGAATTCCTTCCATCATTACAGAAGGTGTCTCAGGTACCATGAGCCCATCTCACACCCCTCTCTCATGCAGCTTTGGTTACTTTGATGGCTGCTACCAAGTTTTCCTTTCTTGATTTTCAGTGTTGTCACTCACCATATATTGAGTCACCCTTCAGCTTAAGCTCAAGTTCAAGTGCATATTTAAACTTCCAGACATGGATTATGCTAAACTCTTAATGAACACTTTAGACATGCAGATAGGCACTGTCTGCCTGATGACCTTAGGAACCATTTATGGTCATCTCTACATAAACTACACTAAAGCTGCACGATTAAGGCTGCAATGTTAAGCACTGACTATGTTGCAAAAGACTAATCAAACTTGCAGAAGCAATCAATTTTGACAGCCCCTACTACATACAAGCATTATAATATAGATTTTAATTTTATGATCAAACATTTCTGCATTCAACCTTTGATGTAGTCCTTCCTGACTTTATTGGGTTTCATATTACTTTTTTTTTGCCTTCAGGCTAATAAACTGAGAACCTATAAACAGGAAAATAATTGGCTTTTGGCAGTCTGTGCCAATGGAAGGATTCCTAGATCTCAGAAGGGCCAAGCAGCTTTGTGCTGTGGTCACAATTCTCTAGCAAAAGAAGCAGACAAAATCAGGGAATCACCAGCCTTTTCTGTGTTTAAGTATCTTAACTTTCTGCTTTGAGTTTATCTTACTTCATAAAAGAAAACTGGAATATGACAGCTACAGCAACAGAGTCATTTCAGCTAACTCCCTGTACTTTTTCTCCAAGGGATTAAAGGCTGTAAGTCAAAGGAAAGAAAAACTGAGGAGAAGTAACAACAGGTTTTCCCCAGTTATCCCATAAAGTATTAAACTTAGAGCCTTTCTTCTTCTGGAAAGTCCACATTTTGAATGCTTTTCTGCTCCTCAGCTGTTCTCACCCTTGCTGCTATGCAGGCTGAGGTCTTTGTGCCTGTAACCCTGCCCTCAGGTACCCACCAGGTGCTGTGCAGGCAGCTCAGCTCACGAGCCAAGGCAAGCCTGTACCCATTCCCACCCAAGGACAGCACAGCCACACTGCACTGTGGCCACCGGCTGCCTCAGCCCCACCAGACCAGGCACATGTGACACACCATGTTTTTAATCCAGGAAATCCCGGACAGAAACATGAGGGCAATCTCATTTCATCAACAAGAAACACAATCATCTTAACACAAAAGGTTTGTAAGGCGGTGGGTTCATGCTTTCTATGAGCCCTCCTCTCTCTGCTCACCAGTAGCTTAAGCTTTGCCAAACCCAGAGAGGAGCCAAGGACAACCACCTCACAGGCACTCCTCTGGCTCTGGGGTGTGCCATGAGTTAGGAGGAGCTGTGCCCAGGAGAAGCTGTGACTAATGGCTGTGCTGGGACTCCGTGTACATCTCTGCTACAGCTGCCCACACAGAAAATGAAATGTTAGGAAATGGGACTCCAAGCCAGATTGTTTTGAAAAAGAGAAGGTGTTTTAGTTAGGTTGTGCTGTCTTGGCAGAGCAGCTATCAAAACAGCTACATTAGTGCTCACCCATGAGCTCACCTTATCATGGGCATGATAAAGCTAAACCAGGGGAGCTTCAAGCTATTTAAGTTAACTGCAAACAATTTCAACACAAGCTCAACATACTTCAAATGCAGAGAGGACCTGTGCTACAAAGCATTAAAACTCACCTGAAAGCGTACCAGTCTTGCACCAGGACTGAATGCTGTAGCAGATTTCCTAAGGTACTTCAAAAGAGTGATACAAAAGTAAAATATTTTCACAAACACAGTGGAAGAATATCAGCCTTCTAAGACTGCAGTATTAGCCTACATCCACAGTAAATTACAGCACCATGAAGAACTATTTGTGAATTGCGGTTCTCTTAAATACATTTCACAAAACATTGATTCCTGAAACACAGACACACACTCAAACTTGCCTAATGCTGTCTCTCTCAGGGCAAATTCTGCTGCTGACAGCACAGAAGGCCACCACCTCTGCTTGCCACATCCAGCGAATGTCTGTCAAAGCTGGTTCTGTTCAGCCCAACAAATGAACCTCCCAGCTATGACAGCAAGAGCTGCTACACACTCCATCACAATGGGCTGGCTTCTGTCAGGGCTAAGGGACACACAGTGTGTGGATGCCAGCCTGGTCAGGGAGAAAGAAATGGCAATTACTTCTCACAGTGCCTTGTGAGAATTCTTAGGGAGTTGTAGGAATGTGATAACTTGTTAATCTAAACAATCTGCAGGTGGTGTTTTTCCACCTTGCTCTTCTGTTCCTCTCAAGGATACTGAATGAGAAAGATGTTTTTATTAATTAACCAATCAATTAGAATGTATCATATCAGTCTATTTAAGCTGAAGTTTCCTTTCCATAAAGACCTTCTTTTCTTCCTCTTTGTGCTGCGTCCTCATCTGTTCTTGTGTCATTCTTGGTGCAAAGGTGACAACAGTGCACCCCATCACCAAGAGAAAGCAAAAATACTGCCTACCCTGCTCCCCAAAGCACATGCTGACAATTAGAGAAATGAAAATAGCTGTCAATTTGGCCTGGGCCCAGGCTCAGCCCCAGGGCAGCTGGCAATACACCCATTTCCCTGACTCCCCAGGAGCTGAGGGGTTCAACCACTTCTGCCCCATGGCACCAGCAGCTCAAACAGTAAAGTCTGGTGCTTCACCACAGCATCACAGAATCACCAAATCAATTAAATTGGAAAAGACATCTGAGATCATCGAGTCTAACCTGTGACCAAACACCCCTGTGTCAAGACCACGGCACTGAGTGCCATGTCCAGTCTTTTCTTAAACACCTCCTAGGACAGACCCTCCCTGGGCAGTCCATTCCAATATTTAATCACCTTTTCTGTGAAGAAATTTCTCCTAACATCTAAGCTAAACCTCCCCTAGTGCAGCTTGAGGCTATGTTCTCTCATCCTCACCAGCTGCCTGGGAGAAGAGGCTGACCCCAGCCTGGCTACACCCTTCTTTCAGGAAGTTGTAGATAGTGATAAGGTCACCTCTGAGCCTCCTTTTCTCCAGGCTAAACAGCCCCAGCTCCCTCAGCTGCTCCTCACAAGGACTTACCCTGTAGACCTCTCAGCAGCTCTGCTGCCCTTCTCTGGACATGCTCCAGCACTTCAATGTTCTTCCTGAACTGAGGAGTCCAGAACAGGACACAGTGCTCATGGTGTGGCCTCACAAGTGCCCAAAGGTGTGGCAGCCACTCTCTGGCCACAGAGAGCAACAGGCACAACTTTCCCAGGCATTGTCCTGGAGAAGGCTGTGAGAAGATCAGAGAAAAGAATGATAAACAATTTTATCTTCACTTGCTACACCTGTTGTTGTGAACATGTGATATGTGTTATGGAGATTTGTTTACCAAAGGTCGATTTTTTAATTGGCCAGTGGTGATGGTGTTTTGGATTCAAGGACCAATTTAGGTAAACCTGTTTGTGACTGTCTGTAAGGACGATGAGTTTATTAATAAGTATAGAGTAGTATAATAAAGTGATCAGCCTTCTGGAATCATGGAGTCAATGCTAATTATTACCTGGTGGGGATGTCATGCTACGACACAAAGGGACAATCACGTCCCTAATTCTGCTGATCACATAATTTCTTATACAAGCCAGGATGCCCTTGGCGTTCTTGGCCACCTGGGCACACTGCTGGCCACATGCACATGGGACAGGCCCTTAGTAGACTTGCTGGGTTCTCTTCCCTGTTCCCATGCTCCAGTGGGTTGATTGACACTTAAATTACAATTAATTGCAATTAAGTAAATTGCAATTAATAAATTACCATTAAGTGTGATGGGGGAAGAGTTTGTGAGCAAGCCACCCTGTAGCAGTGGGAGGTCCCTGGGCTGCGGCCATGAGCCCGCACTTCCAACACGTCCTGTGGCCACCACACTGCCTGATGCCACCAGACATGGGAATATCACCAGTCAGCAGCCTTTTGAATCCTTCCCCTTTGCCTGCTGGGTTTTGGCAGCTGGTGTGCCCCGTCCTCCTGCCAGGAAGTGTTTCTTATAGCCAAGGGTGGCCAGAACATGACTTTGGAAATCAAGGTATCTCAAGCCATTTGGGGATTTCTTCTAGAAAAGTACAGTCACGTCAGGAGCTGAGCAGCAGTCGGGAAGACAATTTGTTGCGTTAATTAATTCCATTTAGACGGGAGCGGAGGCGCCCAGGAGCCAGCTGCCGCAGGCCATGAGAACAGAGCTGGCTGCTCCCCCAGAGCCGACGGACGCCGCCCAGGTCTCAGTCGCAGGGACAGAGCACCACGAGTGCCGGCGAACGCGGGGCGTTTCCTCCTCTAATTCTATTTCTTTGTCTCGGAATGAGCTCGGGCTCTCCGCCGCCATCACTTCGCGCCGCCTCCCTCGGTCGGTGGGCTGGGGACGGTGCCCGCGGGAGCGGCTCCTCCTGAGGGGGCACCGGCGGCCGCCAGGTGGCGCCCGCGGGCCGCGGCGGACTCGGGCGGGCGCGGGGCGCCCTCGACGGCGGGCGCGGCCCCGGCCGATCGACCCCTCGGCCCAGAGCCGGGGCTCGGACTGCAGTGGGTCACGAGGAACGGCACCTTGGCAGCGGTGCTCGCTCGGAAGCTGCCGGGAAAACATCCCGGACTGTGCAGAAGAACTCACACGCACCCCTCCCCAATGCCGCAGCCGAACCTCAACCACGGCACAGTGAAATTTAGCATTTCTTAAATGAAGGAGCCACCTGTGCGTACTAAAGAGTAATTTTAAAGTGTATTTTTAATAATGCCACCACAGACCGCTAAGAATCCGAGGGCAGAGCTCACTGGCTCCTTGTGGGCACCCACCTCAGCTCATGCCAACTCTGGGGTAACTCAAGCTGAAGCGATGAAGCACGGCGAGAGATAAGAGACATTTCTGTAATAGCCATTTAGTGTTTTAATGTTCATAGGAACACAGGCAACGTAAACAAACAAAAAGTGAGTTTTAAGAATGCCAAACTCTTAAAACAGCATCATTGCTTCAGCATCAGGATCTTCTCCCATGGATCCAGGACAAAGGATATTCCATCAAAAAAACCCACAAACCCTGGAAACATTTCTGATATGTGCACTACTGTTAACCAGCAAGTGTACTGTAAGTACTGGCGTGGTACTGGGCTCAGCAGAAAATTCTCATTTAAAAAGAACTGAAGTAAAGGTCAAATATTTGGAGCTGAAACAGTCCAGGCTTGCCATCTTTAAAGGTCTGTCAGCACTTTTCCCAACACCAGCATGAGGGTAGATATGAACAAAGTCTCAGTATGCAACACCTCACATTTTGTCTAATAGCATTTTCGTAAGTTTTAATTACATATTCCCAGAAATTGCTTTGCGAAAAAAAGTTTTCCTCTTTTTACATGAGCATTTTTATCAAACTTGCAGCTGAAGTGAAAGATGCAGCACATAACGCTCAGAAAAATCCAGCTGTTTATTGCTTCCCATTTGACCCAGCAGCATGTGGAAAGAAGGACCCAAAGCACAACTAAAAGGCCCAAAAACAAGAATGAGAAATGAAATACCACTAATATAATGAATGCACACTACACTAATGGATATAATCTATGTTTTTATTACTATTCCAGACTGGGAACAGAAATATTCCACTGCAAAGGGAAACTGACAAACACAATAAAACCAATTACAATAAACCTAACCTTTCCATGCCGTGTAACAACCCAACCAGCTTTTTCTTTGGCTTTCCCTTCCTGCCAGCTGGTTCCCAGGAAGCATTTCTACCTGCCATTAAGACACTACTGCTACAGATGTAAGCCAGTTTTCAGTACTGCCTCGCCTTGCATAGAGTTGCTTGTCTTTGCTCACTGGTTTGATAAGGAAACAAGGACCTTTGGTAGAAGTAGGGCTGAATCATCCGTGCACGAGCTGTCTCCTCTGGCCGGTTCTACTTCCCCTAGGAGAGCAGCCACCGGGAATTCAATGTGTGTTTGTGCCTGGCCGGCGGCCCGTCGCAGCAATGAGCCAAACACCAGAACAGGACATTAGAGGGCAGCAGGCACCCTCACTGCCGCCTCGCTTTATCCAGCGCCAAGGGAAAGCTAAAAACCCCTGTCCCGACGCTTTGGGACAAAAGGTCCCCCTGCCCTTTCCAAAACAGTTCAACATTTCCTGCTTTTGAACTGCAGTGTGCAAGAGGCAGATTTAGGAATATATCACACCCAGCTGAACCACGTGAAGAGTGCAAGGTTAAATGAACCAACCTGGAGAATTTCTACAGCACAGGAAGAGCATAAACAATCAGGACACTCAGACAGTAACTCGTGAAACCCAGGGCATCATAATCTCATGTGAAAGGATTTTTATTTATGAAAGCGTGATTAAGTCTCCTTGCAATGTACACAGACACCCCTACTCCAGCTATACCAGGCAGGAATGCAATGCTACAATTCACACAAACAAGATGCAGAACAATGCTCTGGTCATTGGTTATCTCAAGTGGTGGGGGGTTTTTATTCAGGACACCTGAGGAAAGGCTGTCTGGCACTGAAAGTTATCATTAAGGCTTTTAACATATTTTAATAAAATGGAGCTATATAAACCATCAACATTCCTTACCACAAAACTTCAATTACACCACAAGCTTCTCTAACAGTTGAAAAGTATGCTTGAAAGCCACTTTTAATAAGCCTTGAGAGATATTAAGAAAAAGACACTGAGCTTCTCTTTCATGTTTGAAGTAGTGATTTATGACAGAGTATTTTAGAAAAACTCACATTTTCACAGTTCTCTTAACTACTGCAGAGCCCTTTTCACTTCTCCGGTTGCCTATCAGCACTATAACAAATACAACTACTTAAGGTTTAAAGGCTGAGGACTAGTAAAGTCATGCACATTTACAAAGAGTAAAATGAAAAGGTTCAAGTTTCCCATTACTGATTTTTAAGAGTTGAAGAGAAACTCAGCAATATATACTTTTATTTCACTTACCCATTCTGTGACCTCAGGAAAAAAATATCTAGAGGAGCAGGTAGTGAAGAAAAAGGCTATAATGTTTGCTTCTAAAAAAAAAAATCCCAAAACCCACAAACCATTACCACCAAAAACAAAAGTCAGTTACAGCCCCCTGAAAAGTTGAGAAACATCAGTGTCACTAGTTTAAGGATAGAAACAAGGCATCATTCATAACCAAAAGACACAATCCATTATTTGGGTGCTGCAGCTGGACGATGCCTTCAGGCACACGTTTCAGGGAGGGGTTTTTTGGGTCTGGTAGGTTGTTTTGGTTTGTTTTGGGCATTTTTTGGTGGTTTATTTTGGTTTGTTAAGCTTTCCTTTTCTTTTTGTGGTTTTTGTATCAGAAGCCCAGTCTTTGTGAGGCACCAAAGATGGTTATACTGAAAAGACATACAAAAATTCAATGTGTGGCTGCACAGTTTCTAGCTTTTAAGTGGTCTAGCACATAAAACCACCTAAAACTAAAAATACGCACAACATGCAATGACACCAACAGACTGCACCTTACATGATTCTTCCACCCTAAATGGTGGAAATGCAACTCAGACAAGGGCATTTAGTGACAACAACAGTAAAGGTACCCCACAGCATAATGCTTTACTATCACGTAAGAACGCTAGTCAAACACACCAGCAAGCCTGCTCAAGAGCCTGAGCTGGAGGCTTAAGCTCTGCTCTGTCTTCTGCAAAGAAGGTGGCTCAGCTACTCTACAGCTAAAGCTCACAACAGAGTGCTTCATGTGAGAATTTCAGTCTGAGGGCAACAATGCAGGGTGGAACAAGACCTCGAGCAAGTCACTGATACTTTTATGGGCATTAATTTTAATCCAGTATCAACTGGTAATACTTTCAAACCAGAGAGAGCTTCCTCATCATAAGCCAGCCAGCCACCTGCACTATGAAGGGAGCTGCTGTGAACCACTAAGTGGTTCAAGACACCCTTCTCAGCTATGAGAGTGTCTTAAGAAGTAGGCTCCAGGCATTCCTCCAAGCTCAGTAAATTCCAACTCTTAAATATAAGCAGTGCAACTACACCTATTTAACATATTCCATATTAAAAGCATTCACAGCTAGTTCGACCTTCAGGGATGTTAGGTCCGCAGACTAAATATCTCTCATACTTCTGTTCTCTCTTATTGCTATTCTGAAAAAACACATGAGAGTTTTCCCATTATTCTGCAATTTTCTGGACTTAAAATGGGTATATGCCAAGATTTATTAGTTAAAGGGAAAGCAAGATCGGATGCATTTTCCTCCACGTCCATTTGAAATTGTCTTTATTTCAGTCATTTTAAGCAGAAACCTCTCACAGCAGTTGGGATAAGCAGGCTGTTATACCATTACACTGTTACATTCAATTGCAGAGATACATCTCACTTCATACAAATATAAGCAAAAGGTGTGTTTGTGGTGAGGTTTTTCAAGGAACATTTCTTAGATATCTCAGTGTGCCAAGTACACCGATCTGCACTTTTTGCATCAGAAGGCCAACTAGGAACACAGCACATCTCGCTCGTGGATCACAGGGGGAATTAAACCATTGTGTTATGACAAACCTTACCTGACAGAAAAGCACATTCAATTTGCTTGAGGAATCCAACTGTTCACCTATATTCAGCATTGTCATGGATGGGGGTCCTTAATTGCACAAAGGTACAGAGCACTACTTCTTGGATTACCTAAAACTTAACTGAGCACTAGCCTCGCATCTTCACTCTTAAAATATCTGAGGCACAAGTATGTGTGTGTACTTGTTTTATTCATAATTTGTCTTGGGATACCAAATGTATTTCTAGTTCAGGTCATTCAACAAAATTGTTGACCGCATTTCAAAACATCCAGTGATCCATTTTTCATTAAATGGCAATATCGAATGTTAAAAGGAACATAAAAACAAACATGCACACAATTGTACAGTTTTCATAAATGTCTATTTCATTATTTGTGGGTAGCGCATTAAACAGTTAAATACATTTAAATAATGTTTAAGTGACTGCACTAATGCAGAATTTTAACTAGATGGGTAACCAATTTAACTAGAAACCAGCTAACAAGTAACTGTCTAAATACTTCAAATACAGCTCTTGTTCTAGGTCATCCTTCCTGGAAAAAAGCCTGCTGGTCACATTGGAAATACATTTTAAGGCCAAATTCTTCTGATATCCCTTCTCTGCAGCAGTTTCTTCACCTTTTTAAGCCTCCAATTCCAGGCCAAGACCAAGTTTATGGCCACCAGCATTGATGCTCTTTCCATCTATCAGGGCGGACAGTGTAAGCTTCACACCTGTAAGATTTTTAAGAAGCATGTTTACAACACAGTAGCTTTCATGCAACTGAACTTCTGTCATCACAAGTCCCAGTTATAGCTCTCTTTTTATACAATTACTTTCCTCCAAAGATTTTTAGAGGAGAATACATTTACCCATGAAATCTAGTGAAAGTCACATGAAGAAAGCAATATGATTTTTGTAAACATTTATAATGTCAGTATACAAAGTCTCTAATTGCTAAATACGCAAGAGTTCTCCTTTCCTGCATTAAGACATGCAAAGGAGGAGGAAATCTGTGCACAGACAGACACTCCTACCTATAAAGGGATGGAATGAAACTAGATTTTTCCAAATAAGGAACTAACCTATGGTAATATGGCCTTAACAGGTGCTTTTATACTGAAGTGGAACAAGTTACAGTCTGGAGGGTTTCTTTACTAAATATGAAGAGCAGGAAGTGTGGGGTTTTGACAATTCATGATAATTTGAAGACCTGCTATCATTCAGCATAGTATAATTAGCCTAGCCTAAAGCTAAGCTGTCAAACATAATGCAGTCCACTCTTGCACGGATCAGTGAGGAATACAATATAATAATACCGTTAGATAAAATAGAGTTTGTCTTGCTTAGATAAAGGTTTTGTATGATTGAAGCTACTGTAAAATACCTACTTGGCCTTCGAAGAAAAAAATATTCTGATGGAAAAAAATTGCGTATAAATGCAGAGACCTCAATTATTTTCTTTAGGATGCATAGAAGATATATATGTGATATAATTTGTGATATAATTCACATGATAGCTCTTACCTGGCCTCAGGGTCTGAGTATAACCCACTCCAATTAGACTAGAATTGTTCACCTTTGCCTAAAAAAAAAAAAAAAAAAACAAAAAGGCAACTGAAACGTTGAAACTGATTAGTTATTTGTTACCATTCAGAATCTAGAATAACTATGGCAACACTGCCGTTATCAGTTTAACCAAATGTTATCTGTTCCTTCAGTACAGTGTTTCCTGAATTCTCTCCTTCCAGCTATGCCCTTGTCCTTCAACTTACAGCTGAAGCAGTAACATATTTTGAAGGAAGAACATATATTATGAGCAGAAGGGATGTAAGGGCAGGAAGAACTGTTACTGAAACACGATTTCATAGGTGAACTTCACCACTTCCCCTTGCTCAGAAGGCCAGAGACTTTTACCACCGGTCTGCTAAAAAAAAGCCACATCAGAGGACTCCTCCATGTTCATATTACATAGGAATTAGGATCTCGTCAGTCACTCAAGCAAACATTTTGTAATATCATCATAAACAATATGTACAAAATTATCTCACTTGGCATCACTTCCTCAACAGAATGATTCCAACTTTGCAACATACAGGAAACTTTGCTGCTTATCAACTTTTAGCCAGTATTACCAGAGTTCTAACCATGAGAATGTCACAGAGCTCCCCAAAAAGTAGTTTAAAAAAATTTCTGTAAACCTACAGAACCAGACACAAACGTTTTGGTTTTTTTTTAATTGTGTTTTTCTTTTTATAAATACAGTAGGATCTCCAACATAAGCACATTTGACAGTCAGATTCTATGAGACTTTGCTGTAAGCAACATAACAGAATTTAAATACTGCTGTTTTAATTAAAATTGCCTGGACTGCAAGAGTAATTCCTACAAGGCCTCTCAGCCTATTTTGTACTAATAACACAGGGATTCACAGCAACTGAAAATACACTGTATTTTGCACAACCCTTCAGGTTGCAGCCATACTTACTGAAAGAGAAGCAGTGGAATCCAGCTTGTATTTAGCTGCAATGCCAAAGCGAGTGCTGTTGCTACCTGCTGTCCAAGCCAGGTTTATAGCAGTTTCAAGATTGTCACTCACTTTTTGATAAATTGACCCACCAAATTCGGAACCATCATTGCTGCACAAATTCAGAGAAAAGTTAGTTTCCTATTTGCATAATCCACTCCTTTTTTTCATTTTTTTTTTACTACTTCAGATTTTTATTCAAATAGGAATTTCAAACGTTTTAGTTGTTTCACATTTTTTGAAAAGAGAAGGGGAGATGAACAATACTTCAGGGGAAAATTAAATGGCAGTAATTCATGAAAATAAAAAGGTATTTCAGAGTGCTACAGCTAATTCTCATGTTAATTGCCAAAAAAATCCTTGAACAAAACTCCACATCACATCCTTACAAAACTGACCAATATGTGTTAAATGGTTACAAAATGGGCCTTCTGAATTTATGGTTATTGTATACGTGAAACTCCTAGAGAAATGAATGACCTCCCAAAAATCTGTCACAAAGTTTTACATTAGTAAATTGAAACTGAATTCTTAAAGCCCAGACTCTAAAGTATTTTATAGTTTTCTCCTATATTCTTCAATTTCCATTAATTCAGAGAGATAAAATCCCCATGCTTTCCCTTCAAAAGCAAAACTTTTAACTATCTAAACACACTAGAACTCCACCAATTTTATTAATTTGGATTGAAAATATCATGGCTTTCAGTAAGTTTTGATCAGATTGCTCTGGAGTAAGATCTAAAAGCAGGAAGTCTGAAGAAAGATGTCTTACACTTGTTTACACTGTTTCATGCACAAGCAAGAAGATGAACCTCCACAAAAAGTCCAGAAGCAATTGCTCTAGAAACTACTACAGCATTAACACAACACTAATTACTATCTCTAACAAATCTACTGCCCTTAAATTGTAATCTGATACAACTCAATATAATGGGATAGCCAGAAAAAGCATTATGATCAGTTCTGCATAACTGAAGTACTGCACTTTCAATTTGCACGTACTTCAGTATTTGGCAAGCTGTACCACATATGCTGGAAGAGCTAACCGGTCACAGGCATTTACTGTTTTGAAAAAGAGAGCTACAAAGTATCATTTACATTTATTTGGAGTTTTCTATTGAAAAATGCACCCAATTAACAGCCTTGTAAGCACCTCTTGATATTTCAAGCATTTGTATTTTGACTAGAAGGAAAGGTAAAGAAAGCCTGCTTCTGGAAAGCTGGAGAAGTTTTCAGTACTTACACATTAGTGTGCAGTTGGAAGTCTCCAGTCTTGTAACCCACAGAGAAATTATTTCTTGTCAATTTTGATTTGGCACTATCAAAAGTCATCTGATAACCAGCAAGCCAGCCTTCATAACCAAAGACAGCTGAACCATGGACTGCAGGCCCGGCAAAATCAAAGTCAACATCACAGCCTAGGTTTATGCATTCACGTTTATAAGTTGACTTAATTTTACCACTTTTCTTTCTGAAACAGAGGAAAGAGTTATGTTAAGACAAGCATACATGATCTTCCTCAATGACCTGCCAAATTCAAGCCCTATGACTCTACACAATGTATCTAAATGTCTTGCACATGCATCCCCTGGACCAGGCAAAAGTACAGCCATACCATTCAAAGCACCCAGAGCTATGGCAAACAGGCATTTTCTGATGAATGTAGCAGCAGTTTCATGTTTCAATCTTCCAGTACTTCTATCCCAGAAAATAAGCAAAGTTGTGAAATGTGCAATACTAACCCCATAGTGATGTCATGGTAAAGAGCAGAAGCCTTTAGCATTGAGATTTGCCAAGCTGGATCAACAGCAAACCATACAAAAAGCTCTGTCAATACCACAGGCCAGATCAATGGACCATGGTGCTGTTACTCCCTAAGTAAGGTAAAAACATTAACAATTCTTACCCTGTATTTGGTGAGAAAGTTGTATCAAATGTCAACTTCAAGCCTTTGGCAAGCTAATTGAAGGGGGGAGAAGATAAGATAAAGCTATAAATTCAGTTCTTACACAGAGGTAAAAGAAATAAATATTTTCCTAATCTATTACCTGATCTTCAATGGCAATTTCTGTTCCCAGAGTGTTATCTGTGTTCCATTTTTCTGTGAAAGTCAGACCATACTCAGCCCACTTGTATTTGGTCTCCAAGCTCCCATTCACTTTTCCAGTGTCTGTGTTCGATGAACCAGATGTTGTGAATTCCTAAAAAGCACAGAAGATAATAATAGTAATTCTAAAAGCATTACACAGTGTTTCCTTCAGCAGGCATTAAGATCTGGTTATTATATGGAAAAAAAAATTTACAATCAGTAGACAACTTGCAGGGGAGAAGGGAGAACAGCCCAGCCAAGAAGAATTAATGACTCATGCCCTCATGAAGGCCTCCCCACAATCCCCACCTCAACTGCAGTGCTCCTGCCACTATTACAAAACGTACAGGGTGGCAAATTAACTCCAAAGCAAGACAGTAGCCTCCATAAGGACTCTCCTCTAAAGCAGTAACAAGTTCTTGAAATGTAAGGCTCAGTTTGACACTTCCAGTAAGCAACTTAAAAATCAAACTAAGGACCAAGAACACTATAGGCACATATTATAACTGCAGTAAAATTCTTTTATTAATCACATATGTAGTTCCATTACTCTTATCAACCATCCCTGAAGACTGTGCAACTGGAAAATGTCATAGAATGGCGTCATTTTTCAAACTGGACGTGGGGTAGGTGGTTTGGATCCTTGTTTGGGTTGGGCTTTTAACTATTTTTTAAGGAGTTCTTAGTCTGCCCAATGCACTAGCCTTTCCCACCAGCCATAGGCACACCTTCTACTAGCACCTATAAAATTCCTACTGCCCCAGCACTTTGTTTCAATGACACACAGAAATAACGTTTGAAGTGGGAGCTTAGCAAACAGGCTGGGTTTTTAGTATGGTATGATCTGACCTGGAATTCTTGAAAGTAACTTAGAAATCAACAGTATCACTCTCATTTCTTTATTAAAGGAAGTAATCAATGATGTCTCTCACTATTTGGATTCTCACTAAGAACAGAATGAACAGTTTCTGTGTACCACTATTCAAAAACTGAAAGTAATTAGAAGTGGAAGCCAGGTTTGTAAATACCTTTTAAAGAGCTCTTTCCAGTGAAGTATTATTGCCCTTACGATTTAAGAAGTCCATTATTTCAACTTTTTAAAACATCTAAATAAACATTTTGATCTCTGTCTTCCTCCATACACAACATTATTTTCAAACAAACGTTTCACACTCACCTTCCCCAGAAGGAAACGCAGATTTGAAATCACAAGTCCTTAGGCACTCTTACAGCAAAAGCCCCAAGAGCACAAAACAAACATGGCTGAGACTGATCTTTAATGGTGGCTGACCAAATCAGAGGACATCCAAGACATTTACTTGTATGATGTTAGTGACCTACTACACCATACACAGTTACATAATTCTACTAGGTCTATTTCTTGGCAAGGTACAGGACTACACAAATACCTTCAGCTTTAACTTCTTGCTTTGTGCTCTTCCTACTGCAGAGTCTATGTGACTGTAACCATTTGGGCAACAGCTTCAGGAGAAACAAATTATCTTATCTCTGCTTTAAAACAACTGTAGTACATATAAGCCAGCAGTTTCTACTCCTGGGAAGGATGGCTTATAACTGATACAGGATTCACACTAGGCTTGGATTTTTCAGAGAGTTTTACCAGCGTAACTGGTATTCCTCCAAAGAAACAAGCTACAGTAAGAACAACTAGCTCTGTAATAGGGCTCTTGCAAACTGTCTTTCAGTTGGCATACAGATTTATAGAAAAAACAGCATATAACCATGAACCTTGTTTCTAACAGTAAGTTACACGGTTCAGGCTCCAGATATCGGGAGAAAAAAAAAAATCTACCATTATATCTTGCAAAGTCTGCTCCAGAAATAGATAAAAATCACAGGGGGCACTGTGCATGACCGAGACTTCTTGCATGGAGCACTACTGGAGCTCTTAAGTACCTAGAGGAGCCAAAGATTCAACATGCTTATTCAATGCCAACTACTTCAGACAAGAACCAAGATGCCAGAAATTTCCACCAAACAGTACCACAAGGTACTTCAGAAATAAATTCTGTATACTGGTATTGGTATATTAAAATCCTTTATTTGTTCACCTTCACATGTAAGATCAGGGACAATTAATAAGCCCTTGTATTATAAAACTATTACTAAACAAGGCAATATTCCTGATAAATTCAGAACTTTAGGGGCTTCTGAAATTATTTAACACCAGATATTTATCATTCATGTAACCTATAAAATACTTAACAATATCTGAAATGTACCCCTTTTAGCTAAGTATCAGAACATAGCTAGAAAAAAAATATAATAGAAGTTACTTAAACTCACCACTCCACTTGCAGATTTTGTTTTCACATCCAGTTTCACCAACCCAAAGCCTTAATAAAGAGAAGTCAAAGTTACATGGTTAACTAAGGCCCTGCAAATTTTTCAATAAGCTGATCTTTCAGGTAGACTCAGCAGTGTCCTACATATATTCATTTATATATATAAACAGCTACAGACTGACTTCAGCAACATTCAACTTACAGATGCCACAGCAGGTAAAGGAGACCTCTCCAAACCAAGGGAAGTGCCTCTCAGTTCTGTGTGAGTATATTTAACTACCAAATGATGCTTCCAAAAGGAAATATATTATTTTCTGTTCCTGGAATGGAACCATTTTTATATAATAGTCAATGCCTTTTAAAGAGCTATCCCAACCCATAAAACACTTGTTTCTACACCAAGACAAAAATATCTCAAAGTAAAAAACTGTAAAAGCAAAGTCACTGGGAAATACACAACCACTGGAACTGTAATGTAAGTAGGTTTTGTGAAAGTGTCAATTCACATTGTTATCCAGAGAGGTGAGCAACAGTCTTAGTGAAAAAAAAAAACCACATTCCCAAAGACTGGAAACAAACAGCACTGTGACAAAGAATGATTTAACTATGCAGCTATCTGGTATTAAAGCATTTTAAGATATGGAAGGACTCTTTATCCCAATAGCTATTCCTCTTTCTCATCCAAAAAAGGCTACATTAGACTGGTATATAACCTTTTCTATATCAACAAATGTTGTGGCACAGACAGACCAGTAAACAGAGTGCTCCGAAGTTAAACTATACTTGCTGCTTGCATTCTTGCATACTTGTACACCTCTGACATTTATGTGGCTCAAGCAGTAAGACTTAATAGCCTTCACATCAAAACAACCCACAAAAAGCCTTCAACAATCTGTTAGTTGGTGGTAAAGATAAAAAACACAGCATACCTTCCTCCTCCCCAAAAACACTGGCATTTGATCATTCAATTTTCCATACAGACTTAAAAAAGGCAATTCATTGTTGCACCTCAAACACCACTTATAAAAGGTACTATTCTTACCATATCCTTTATTGAAGATATCTCTGGCAGGTTTGCCAAGGTCTACATATGATGGAGGAATCGCCATTGGAGCTGAAAGGTAAAGGGATAATTAATAATGAACCTTCTGCCACTGCACACATGAAAAAATGCTACGACAATTGTTTCAAGACAGTCTTTAAGGCAGATTCATCTACATAAAGACAATTAATAGATATAATTATATATTTAAAATTAATACATATACTACAGTATTCTGTGAAACAGATTTTCACTGAAGGCCACTGTGAACAAGAGATGTTTTCTCAGCTTATGCAGAGAAGAGGTATTGCAGAGAAAAGGCATTACAGGACCACCCAGTTCCTAATTTTCACATAGATTTCTCCATACGTCTTTCATTACCACAAATTCACTAATAACTCACATTTCCAGAGTTGTCATAGTTACTGCCAAAAATGTGGACACTAGAAATCTAAAAACCTGTCATGCAGACAGTTATTCCCTGAAGTTCTACAAAGCCGAAGTTGACACATGCTTATGAAAACTACTTGAAAGTACCCATAAGGTTTTAGTTTTGAAAATGTAAAAAGAGAGCATATCTGCTCTCCAACATCATTTCTGCCCCATATTTTACATCATAGACATACAATTTTAAAAAGAAGATCTAATGCCATTGACCAGCAATCAATCTAATAACATGTAAGAGTTTACATGTGGGAAGTTGTCCTGTTAGTTTAAAACATCCAAGTAGGAGGAGTGTGGGGTCTGGGAGAAGAGATCTCTTTACACGTGCCTCCGGCAACCCTGCTGTTAAAGAACCTGCCACTGCAGACGAGCTATGGCCCAGCTCTCTGGCCCCATGGACAGACACCAGGCTAAGGTCTCAGCCAGGCCCGTACCGCTCTCCTCCCTGGGAGCACACACTCTCATCTGTACTTCCTTGAAAGACTGTTTTCCCATGATTTCAACAGCAAGAGGCTGCTGTCACAGAGGCCCACAATTTTAAAGTTGTGAAATATAGGAAACAAAGCATATTAATAACTCCCCCCACACTGTGAAAAGGGGGAAAATGAAACTAACTAGACAAGGCCATGAAAAGGCTAAACACATGCAAAAAAAAAAAATCTTCTCAAACTGATTGGTCACATTTGTTTAGCTGAGAGACTCAAGATTAACATAATTGACTTCTTGTCTTCCTTTTGTGTGGTGATTTTTTTTTCTTTTTAAGTAAATGAAAAAACTATCTTTAGAAAAAGATCATTGAAATATAACGATATGAAATATAAAAATATCATTGAAAAATAACAATGGCAGCGTTCTCACATGTTAACTTCCAAACCCTAATTACACCTGCCATATACAGCCAAATTGTACGAACTGCTATTAATTAAAAAAAAAAACCCAAACTACTTTAGCAATCAATGGGAAGGCAGAAGACTGTTCCTCATTTTTCTACCATTCATAATGCAGATTTCCAGAGTACCCTACTTCAGCTCCCTATTGCCCTAAGGGGAAAATTTCAACCTCCTCTGAGAAACAATACTTGCACTCAGTTTCACACACATACACACAAATGCAGAAAAACTTCTTTAGCAAAGATGTCTAAACCCTACAACCATGTCATTATATCAAGACATCTATCACTTGCTAAAAAATAAGTCTGGTTTTCCACGGAGTTAAACTAAACATTATTTTTTTTTAAAGAGACATGAAAATGGCCTAAAGCATCTGAAGTTTAAAGACGTTAAACCCAAATTAAAGTCTATAGAAGAACAGACCCTAATCCCAGTGTCAAGTCATTAAATGGTTCCTATTATTTTTTCCATAAAAAAGCAGCTGACAGACCAATTACAAGGGAGCGTGAGAACTCTCGCCTGCAGAGTTCTGTTGGGCAGCACCTGTACAATTCAGCAGTTTAACATATTATAGACAAGGTTCAGCCACACGTTTCCTCTAATGAACGGATCTTGCCTCTAACTAGCATTGCCAGAAAAAGAATTATTTCTAGTTTTGGAGTTTTATATTAGCCTTTACCACAGACATACTTTTACAGTATAAATAAACAAGCTTTTCCCTTTTGTTTTCAATGTTTCCAAACTGACTAGACAAGCAGTACAGACAAGAGATTTATGCTAAGCAGAAATGTCCTGAGAAGTTAACAAACTTTTATCTGTGTCACAATTCAGAGGATTATTACAGTAAAAAGGATGTTACCATTTTATCTGGCCTAGTTAAGCATCCTTACCACTGCAGGGAAACCAGCCAATATTTGTCAGACATTCCAGCCTACAGATACAAGTTTTGTAATAAAACTTTGAAAGAGAGTACAACTGTCACTGTACTAATACTACACTGTAACACTGCTGTTCTAATACTACACTGTAACACTGACATGGATGGATGAGGACAAAACAGGAAACCAAGAGTTAATTTTGGATATACTAAATGTCTGATAAACCAGTGTCACCATCAGAACGCTCATTAAATGAAAAAGGGCCATTTAAAAATCAGTCTTGTGTCCTTTAATGTTAGATAGGCTTGCAAATTCTTATAATCAAAAGTAATTTTTTCAATCCTATTTTGAAGCATCTTTAACTTAGAAACTATTAATTAGAAGTCACTAAACAATAAGCATCATTTATCAACCACAGAATTGTTGTAAAAACTGTAAAATAACCGACTTGAAGTACAGAATACACTTGAGCCAAGTGAGAGCTCCACCCTAATCTTTGTTTCATGCCACCGTGATGAAAAAAGTTTACTTAATCTGTTACTCGGGAGCCACAATCATGCTTTCTTCTGTGATAAAACGGAAAAAAAAATCATCCCAAAAATAGAAAAATGCATTAACATTATTGGAATTACTACATCACAGTTCTCTTTAGAAGTAGTATTACAAAACTCTCAAGCTCTACAATTAAAAAATGACACAGACCTCTATTAGGATTTCTAACAATTTTAAGATCTCAAGATATTAAAGATCAAACTAGAAACCATATCAGCTTATAACAGATTTTAAAAAAAGTGCACTCACAAATTTAAGTCAACAACTACGCCGAATTTATCCCAGTATCCCAATAAATAGCAACAGAAGAACTGAGGTTATTCAAAAACTAATTTGTTAAAATACATCGGACACACGGTGACCTTCAGGCTTAGACTGATACTACAGAGAGCTTAAAAAAAGCCACCTCCTTACCCTTGCATTAACCCTCTCCCTACTCAGACCGCAGGTGGACACACAAGCCCAATATTGGCCGGGCCAATGTAGAAACTTTTAAGGACAAGATCTGGAAATGGCCTACGGGCTCAGGAAGCGAGGCGGGGGCAGTAAAGCAGCGCCTCCCGGAGAGGAAGGGCAGCGAAGGGAGAGCGGGGATGCGGCCGCAGCCCGGGCCGGGCCGGGCCGAGCGGCGGCCCCAGGCCGGGCGCCAGGCGCGCCGCCCGCCCCGCCGCAAGGTGAACCGACCCGCTCGGCGCGGCCATCTTGGGCATCCCGGCCTGACCCTCCCGCCCGCCGCGCCCCGCGCAACCCAGCCCGGCCGCGGGACCGCGGGGACAGCGGCCACAGAGAGCCCTCGGCCCGCCCCGCGAACCCGGCAGCGCTGGGACGAGCCCGCGGCCCCGCCACCCCCGGCCCACGAGGCCCCAGACCCGCTCGCCGCCAGGCGAGCCCCGCCCGCCCCCCCCCTTGCTCCGCGGGGCCTGTCGCGGCCGGGGCCGGCACCTGCGTGTCGCGGGTCGGCGGCGGAGCAGGGCTCAGGCCGGTCGGGGCGGGTAGAGTCGTGCGGCAGGCCGCGCTGCTGCAGCCGCGGGCACTGGAGGGCGAACTGAAGGAGACACCGATCCGCCCGCCCGCCGCTGCCGCCGCGCAGGACCCCGGCGCGCCAGGGCCGCCCTTCGCGCCGCCTGCCCCGCCCGCCGCGCCACACCACCGCCCGCCCCGCGGCAGGCGCCGGCGCCCGCGGCCCAGAGCCCGGCAGCGGCGGGAGGCGCCGCAGCCCCGAGCCAGAGGCCGGACGGCGGCGCCCCGGCCGGGCAGGCGCTCGGCCGGGCAGCCCCGGCGGCCGCGGGGGCCTGCGGGAGGGCGGGGCCGCTGCGCGCAGGGCGGGCGGAGGGGCTGGGGCCGCCCGCAGGGAAGGAGGGGCTCCACTGCGGCCGTAGCAGCCACACCCGGGAGCCTTCCGCCTGGGGCCTGCAGGGCGCTGTTCTCGCCTTGGGGATGGGCGGCCCTCGGCCGTACACTGAACAGGATCCACGCGCCGCCGCCCTTCCTGGGAAAGTACTGGTCACCCTCTCGGGCCCACGCTCCTCCCGCCCTGGCACACGGACTGGAGAAGCCCCTCAGCTGCGGCCAGGCCGCGGCGGCCTTTGTGCAGATGGCGCTTGCCGGGCGCAGCCCTTGCTCCTTACAGCCGCCAGGAGCCCTTTCCTTGTCCAAGGAACAGCGCCCGCGGAGCCCTGGGCGATGACGCAGTGCCCAGCGTCGCTCCGCAGGGCTGCTCGCCTTTGCTGTCCCACTGCCACTGAACGCATCACACCTCACATGCTCTGCTGCTGCTTCCCGAAGGCCACAGACACACAGGGCCACCCCCGCAGGACGGCTGTCCCATTGCCGCTCTGGCAGTTGTACTCCATCTAAAAGGTGTCGTGCCTCCTGCAGACATCAAGTTGCCGCAGACTTTGAAATTGCCTAAGCTCCGTTGTTACCTCTTCCAGTCACCACCCACAGACACCCTGCCATAAGAGCACAGAGTGTCTCAGGTCAAGAGAAGCAATAACCCTCAGATACCTTTCCTAGACAGTGCTGTCTGACCATAAATCATAGCTGGAGAACAGTCACAAGACTATTGTGCAGCAGGAGGAATCACAATGCAGAGCATTGCAAGGCCAAGGAACTGCACAATAGCCATTTCTAAAACTCATATTTGTCTCTCATTGCTTGGATTATGACATGATCTCAAATTCAAGAAAGTAAAATTCATTTATAAATAAACAATATTTGTGTGATACAAAAAATACATAATAGCACAATTAATTTTCCAGAACACATGGTGCAACAGTATTTTCCCAGGATATTAAGAAGAGAGCAGATTAGCAGAAAGGCCCAACATAATGCCAGTCAGCACCTGCTTGTTATAGCAAAAGATAAGCAACAGATTTTTTTGTGTGTGTGTGCAAGTCCAATGCTTTCACATCAAAAGACCCAAGAGATGTTTCATTCTGACAGTTTTAAGTAAGACAGTTTGGCATTGCACAGATAAATATGTGTTGATGAATCAAGAAGGAAAGCCACGTACTGAGAAAATAAATAACAGTAGGAAAAGAAACCCAGTGTGTCTTACTGTACATGGAAACATACATTAGAAATAAATAGAGATCTGATTAAGTAAAAACAGATTGTGGGATAGGTTGCTCATTATTTAAAGACATGCATTTATTATTCATACCAGTCCTATAAATCCATTCTGCATAAAAGTTCAGTTGCTTATAGGAGACATCAGCATTCTGCCTTATTTTTCCCTTTAAAGATTAATATTTTAGTAATGGGTTGGCTTAATTTTTAGCAATCTAGGAAAGCAGTTACTGCCCCTCCCTGAGCAAAAAAGCAATGAATCACTTGCTTTGTGAGACAAGGCAGAAACAGTAATTTGAGACAGACAACAGCAGACAAACTCCTCTGCATTACAGGCTTCTGTAGCAACAGCCTCTGCCTGTCAGTGTTTTTTACCCACTCTTGCCCTGCCCCTGCCTCGTACAACCATGTCTTATTTCTCTCAGCATATCTGCTCAAGCTCAGAGCACCAAAAAGGCACAGCTTCAGGCCTGCAATAGCAAGCCTTCCGAATTACTCTGGACCTTTCTTCTTAGTAATTTCCTCATACCATTTAGTGTACACACCTCCTGTGTAGGTGCACTTCCTCTGAATGGGCTGGTTTTCTATTGAAATTCAGCAGCTCTCCAGTTTTGGGGCCAGTTGCAGTTGTACTGTTACCATTTTGTATTAACACAGCCATATTTATGTATAACTGACATCAGTCATGTTTTACTGGTACCACTTGGACAAAAACAACCCACAGGTCACTCTAAGTTTATTGCCATTTGAACACAAACTCTGCTTCTCTCTCCACAATTTATAATCAGAATGTGAGCAACAAAAAGAGAGCAAGTGTCTATAGTACATACCAGTGTCCACCACACAGTTCAGATAACTTACGTTCATTTCTGACACGAGCCTGAAGTCCTTGTTTGCTCTTCCCTCCAGATGGAGATGTTCAGTTCATGATTCACTGGAGAAGCCTTACAAAAGGTCTAGCAATGAACAGCTGCCTCATTCTGAAACAAGCTGATTTAGGGCATATAGCAGAGATTCTGAAAGTGTTACCAGCAGGGAAAGGGTGGAAAATAGTTGAAGCTGCCAAGAAACAAATTCAGAACAAACAAAGCCAAGGGTTTTTTCTGCAAAAGAGTGCAATCCAGTGGAATGACTTGACATAAGAAGCTAAATGTTTATATGGGCTCCAGGGAAACTAGACAGGCTTGTGGAAGAGAAATCCAGCAAGGATTACTAATTACCAATACATTCAAGAATTACAGATGGCTGTATAGCCTGTTTGGAGTCAGAAAATGCCTGAGTTGCAAATGGAAGTATCATTTAAGCTTATCCTGTCCTTAGACTGTTTATTATAGGTATGTGCTGCCTAAATAGTTGCTCACTTCATCATCCCCAAGGCAGGGATATTAGATTGTCTACACCTTTTGTCTGATACCCTACAATTGCCCTTATATACAAAGTAGGCCTCTGGAAAGCCCTAAGAGAGCAACCAGCAGAGGCCCACACTGCCAGGATCCTTTAGACTTACACACTTAATGCCTTTCCTTTTTTTTCCTAAGCAGCTTTGAGTAACCTTCGTTCATTTTAGCTTAAACTACTAGGAAGAAGTTTAACTTAAACCAGATTCTAAGACACACTTTAAACAGGTCCAAACGGAGCTAACACATTTAAATAATCTGATAAAGATAATACCTTAGCTCAGAGGAACACCAGCTGATAGTTACAAGTGACTTTAGGGCTGAGAAAGTGCCTTGGTTCAACGAAATCTGCTTTTCGGTTAGGGCCAGCCCACAGGCTGCAGGGGTGGATCCCTGTGCAGACCGAGCCAATCAGCTGCCTAGCTCTGGAGAGCCAATCAGCTGTCTAGCTCTGGAGAGCCGATCAGCTGCCTAGCTCTGGAGAGCCAATCAGCTGTCTAGCTCTGGGATCCAATCAGCTGCCTAGCTCTGGAGAGCCAATCAGCTATCTAGCTCTGGAGAGTCGATCAGCTATCTAGCTCTGGGATCCAATCAGCTGCCTAGCTCAGGAGAGCCAATCAGCTGCCTAGCTCTGGAGAGGTGATCAGGCCTCTGGAAAGCTTGTTTTAAAAATGAGCAAAGCCCGGGAAAAGCTTTTGGCTTCCGGCTTCTGAACAGGCCACACTAGGCCGGGCCCACGTGGCCGGGTCGGCACGCAGCTCGGCTGCGATTTCTGCCGCTGCCGGGCCATGCTACCGGGACTATCCCAGCGGCGTGGGCAACCACGTGGCCGGGAGTGGCCCTGTGGCCGGGACTGCTTGGCCGGGATCCGTGCAGCCTCGGCAGCACGGTGCGGCCCCAGCCGCACCGCGTGGCCGTGGCTGTTTTGGCACGGCTCACAAATGAACTTGCACCACCATCCTGGACTGGGAGCGGCCAGGTGGCCGTGACTGCGTGGCCGAAATCGACACAACTGCTGCGGTGCCGTACGGCCGCAGCTCTCTCGGCGTGACTCGCAGTGGCCTTTGTTTGCTTAGCCGCTTTTAACCAGCTATGCTGCGGACAGAAGGACAGAAGCAGTGGCAGCAGTTTTTTTCTTTCGTCCAGCGCCCCACAGGAAAGAGGCACAGCGGTGGTGCCGGCAGCCAGCGCGGTTTGTGCAGCACTTATTCCCAAATAAATAATAATAATGCATCTTATTCCCAAATAAATAATAAGAGGGATGTGGAAAAGGTTCTGTTAAAGAGCGAGAAGAAACTGAAATATAAAACAACCCCATGCAGAAGAGCCTGTACTTATTCATTCTTCTGAATTTTAATTTGATTGATAATATTTTCCCTAATTTTTCTTTTTCTTGTATTTTTTATTGCCTTCTTCTTGGTTTTTTTTTTTTTGTTTTTGTTTTTGTTTTTGTTTTTTCCCCAAGGAATAATACATTTTTTATCTTCCTGAAAGATTTACAAACCATCAAGTGTCCTGACACTCTGAAAATAAGTTCGTTAATAGGCTTCATTCCTTGCAGGGGATAAATTCAAGAAAGGGAGGGCAATCACACAATCAAGTGCTGACCTGTAAGCAAAACACAACAATGAATGCAAATCACACTGAGAAGCTCAAAGAGATATGCCCAGTGTTCCAAATAACTTATGCTGAACAATAGGTCTGAGAGATTGGTGCTACAGTTCTCACCTGAAATAAATATGAGACCAGCTACTCAGCTACTGTATTGTTGACATTTCTGCTCATGGTGAAGACTCTAGCAATTACTGTGTCAAATGGATGCATGGCACTTAGAGGTTACAAATTTTTAAGTTATCTCGAGTTTTTTGTAAGAAGTTGACTGATGATTACACATCTCAGAAAACCCAGGGCACTTTGGAGTAACTAAAGGAATTATACTGCAGAGCACCAGGCCTCCAAGACTGTACTTGCCTTGCTGAAAAGAATTTGGTTGCCTTCAGGACACTGCTTTTCTGCTTGTATAGCTTGACCCAGAGAAGGACACAGGTGCACAAGATATTGAGCAATGTTTTTATGGCCTTGTCTCTCACTGAAGCCACTCCAGGGTTAAACCTGAATGTTGTAAGTAACACCTTAGTGGGAACAAAGCAAAGCTGAGCCATGGAGGAGCAGCATGTACAGGACTGTGCCCAAGAGTTTTGTACTGTGTTCAGAAGGGGGCTTGGAGAGGGGGAATAGAAAACAGCTTGCCCCCAGGCAAATCCCTCTCTGACTTGACAACCTTTCACATTATTTAGAGTGTCCTTATTGTGCTCAGAGTATTCTGATGATGGACTTTATCGTAAACTGCTCTGATTCACAGCTCTAAACCTGAGAGCATCTCTACAGTAACAGCAGATATTGTTGGCCATTTGCTTTTGAAGGACTAAGTTTCCTTCTTAAAAAAATTAACAATGGTAAAATCCTAATAATATTTGCTGTTATACCAATCCACACTTCAGTCAATTTCTCCCTGAAAGTAGGTGTTTCTTAAGGTCACCTCTCTTTCTAAGGTGCCTGTTTGTAGCAGGCTTTACAAGCAGAGCAGGTGATGGCAGGCCATTTGCAACAGCCAGGCTGGAGGGGGTTCAGGCTGCTGGAACCTGAGCTCCTGCCCCAAATGGGCTCGGACTTCGAGGAAGCTTCAGCCGGGCCAGGCTGGCTGAGCTCTGACACGGAGCGTGCCTTGGCTCCGGAGGCCGAAAGGCACCCTCCCCCCTGGGTGGGAAGGAAGATCGATGGGTCATTAACAAGGGCAAAGCAGGAGATTCTTGGAAGCAGATGTGCTGTGGGAAGGATGCTGGTGCTGTGTGACAGGAGGAGGCTGAGCTGGCCAGCGGGTCCCACACCCTGCGGCGGCTGTCGCGTTTGGCTTCTGGGTGCGATGCCTGGGACCCCCGAGCGAGTGGGACCAGCGGTCGCACAGCCTTAGGGAGTGTGGGGTGGCCCCAGTTTTGTCCTGCGGGCGCACGGGAATGAGGGGCGAAGTGCCGGCAGGACGCTGCCGCTCTGTGCTGCACCCCGGCAGCGCTTCATTCCCTGCCATTCCCTGCGACTCCCTGCTATTCTCTGTCATTGCCTATCACTCCCTGCCATTCCCTGGCACTCCCTGCTATTCTCTGTCATTGCCTATCACTCCCTGCCATTCCCTGGCACTCCCTGCTATTCTCTGTCATTGCCTGTCACTCCCTGCCATTCCCTGGCACTCCCTGCTATTCTGTGTCGTTCCCTGTCACTCCCTGCCATTCCCTGGGCGCTGCCTTGCGGGAGCGCGGCAGCGGAGGGCAGGCTTTTCCCGGCCGCCTGCGCCACCGAGACGGAGCTGGGAGCGCTGAGAGACAGCCCAGGCTTTGGAAAAGGAGACAGCGACAGAGAGGGAGCTCAGGCTCTTGGCACCGTCTTTCTAAAACCAGAGGTGCCGGGGTACACCGAGTGCTCCTGCGCAGCCGGCAGCACCTCCCGTGGGGAAGCGGACAACACAGAGGGAGCTGACCGAAAACCGCTTGGTCTGTGATCAGCTGGAGTTTACCCGGAGCCACCTGACACAGCTGGTTACCTGGGAGGAGAGGCTTGTCTTGATAGGACAAACCTACAAGAAGTCACTTATCTACAGCTATATTCTGACAGCAGTCATGCTAACAAATATAAAAGTGGAGAATTTATTACTTTTTCTGCTTGCATGATTTCTTGAAAAACTGTGTAGTCCACACCCTTCCATGGCATGTGGAACATAAGCAAACTTTGCCAACAATTGTGATTCATGCAGTCCTTTAATAGTTGCATTATCATTTGAATATAAGATAATAGAACACACACCCTCACAGTCACACACACACAAAGGACCTGTGGCTGATTTTTCCTCTTTCACAGAAATTTGAGTGTATATGTACAATCATGTTCTAGTCAGTATCCAGGTGCTCAGTGCTGGACTGAGTGCAGCAGAGCTCGTGACAGTGGTTCTTATAATTAGATCCACCTAATCATCACCAATAAAATGTCTTATTTTAGTAATACCTTATTTAATGGATTAATTTTTGTTTAATCATGTTGGAGGTTCTAGTCCAGAAATTTGTGTAAGTCAGAACATATTTTCCAGAAGTTTTAATTAAAATGTTCAGTGCTTTATAAGGAAAAACCATGTTTGCCCAATTGAAATAGTTCTTACAATGATTTGAGACAGCTGTGTGTATTTCATGTTGAGGTGGGTATTTCAGACATCACATGAAAAAATGGCCCTTTTGCTGTCTAGTAAAACTCACCCACTCAACCTATAAACTTCAGAAGGATCTCCCCTGGTACAGTCTGGCAATTGATTTCTGTTAAGGGTGTGCTATGGAGGCACACGCTTAATCTCTGCATTTAATGTAAGTGGTCTAAGCGATCTCCCCAGAGCACCTGTGCATACTGCATCCCACAGCTGAAACAGAGAATTGAGATTTCTGTAATTTAACCCCGTACTGTAAATTTGGCTGTGGTTCTGAGCAGAATGGAAAGTCCCTACACATAACCATTCAGGAGCATAAGAACCCTGAATGCCTTCTGTGTTCAGGAGGAAAGAGAAAAGGGTGTAAAATCCAAAGGCAGACAGACAGAAGCACGAGTAAGTACTAATACAAAGGGATAATGAACTGTGACAGGAATGACAGCAAAGGTGTTTGCTGACAAGAATGAAGAAATCAGGGCTTTACTAAAGGTTTACCTCTAGCAATTAATTTCACTTCTCTTTAAGACTCATTGTCCTTCTGCAAAAAGGGAGTAATGACATTGACCTCTTTTGTACAGCCCAGCACAAAGTGAACATTGAAAAAATTGTCCTGCTTTCCAATCCTTACATAACTACAACTTTTATTTTTTAATGTCACATTGAAAAATTTGCATACCCAGGTGTAAAACTAACACAGAATGTAATATAAAGACAGATAAGATATTGCTTAAAAATCTACACACACCAAAATCCTCCACATTCAAAGGTAACGAGACAGGTACAACAATATGACATATCACAGTGTAAAGAGGTGTCATGGTTTGCCATGTTATTTGTATACAACCAAACCACCAGGAGAAATCATGCACCATTCTAAAATAACACTAAACCACTTCCTAGCTGTCCCTTTCCTGTTTGGAAGGAAGATGTGTCTAAGCATACCTATTTCACACCCTCAGAACACATTCACCACATTTTTAGAATTCAGGCATTTAAAAAATTTCTCCTACGCTATGGTTTGGAGAGACAATTGTCTGATGCTGCTGCCTACTAGTAGAAGTAGTTATTGCTAAAAATTGCTGGCTTTCAGATACAGTATGCTGCAGAGACTTGAAAAGCCTGTGCTGTGGAAAATGGATAGTGTGTGGTTGCAGATGGGCTCACAGGTGCAGGTTGTGGAAAATTTCAGTGTCACTCACTTCATCTGCGTCACTTACAACCAGAACCCAAGACAGATCTTTAGGACAAAGATCTGCAAGTAATGATCCACAAAATACGTATTTCTAAAAAATGACACTGAGGGCTGTCAACCAAACAGACCTCTGTCTCTCCATGGGCACTCACAGCAGGACATAGGCCAATGATTCAATTAACCCAGCAGCAGATTAAGGAAGTAATAAACATTAAGAGGCTAGCCAGGACATATATAGAGAAATAGCACGTGGTTCATTGATCATAAGGAGTGATCACAAGGAAAGAGTCCTTTCAGAGAGAGAAGTGAGCCTTTGCTCCATTTTTGTCATGTAGAGATAAAGTTTTCTGGTAGGATGTTTTCAGATGCAGGATGAAAGTTTCCAGGCAACTCACATGATTCAAACAGAAAATGTAATCTTAAGAAATAGAATATAACAAAGAACTACAGTTAAATTAAATAAATTATTATATACATTTTAACTTCACATTTCCAGCTGTATTTTGATTAAAACTTAGGTACACACTGCATATTAAGTTCATGAATATAGTAAAAATATATATTTTGAAACAAGTTGAACTTTTTTTAAGAAATAGCTTCCCACATTTTAGAAAATTACTGAACGGATTATAAACCCTGCTGTTCTGTAGTGGTTTTCTACAAATGTATTTTCCATGTGAACATCAACAGCTTAGTTATGCTTCCTAAGTGACACTGACATTGGAGTATTACAGTCATTCAGCACATCCAAGGGTCTCCTTGTGTGAATCCATGCATTTTGGTCTGACAGGGCCCATGAAACTGAGAAATAGAAATGGTTTTGGTATGCTTCAGTTAATGGATATTTGACTTTGTGTGTTTCAGGAGTTGAGAAACACAGAAACTTTCTATTGTCTTATTTGCACTTAATCTGACTTCTCAGGTCTTCAGTCCTATGTGCCAAACTGCTTTAAGTTATCCCACCCCACGTATCCCTGTGGGGAAAAAAAAATCTTATTTTACTTCAATACTTCTGTTCTTCTTGCAGACAAGCTTGGAGATTCAACCAAACCACAGTAATTAGAGTTCTAAGTCAGGCTTCAGGTGTTGTGCTTTCTTGATAATGCAGCTTCTCCCGATTTCTCCTGGTAAGAGGGACAAAATTTGTAACTTTTTATGACTGTAATAGAAAGGTACTAATTAGAACAACCTAGATATATTAATTCTTTCACAGAAAAAAAAAAGAAAAAAATGGGGAAAAAAGATTATGCTGTACCAATGTTGCAAGTAATAGAAGTAATAGAGATTCAGCTTTGCAGGGAGTTTCATGGCTGGTGTTAGCAATCCTGCATTTCCAGTATCATTAAATCAGCAGCTACCCAAAAGTCATCCTTCAATGTGCTAGATTAGACATTCATAGGAGAAGGCTGTAATGAGATCAGAAGATAATAATATAAGATTTATTATACAGAATACTAAAATAGAAGCTAGAGAATGACAAAGATAAAGCTTGCAAAATGCTTTACATGGAATTCTCGGTTCTGTTTAGACACAGGAAGCAGCTCCATCAAACAGCAGCCTAACATGCCTCAGCTTGATGGCATCATCATCCAGAGTCCTGCCATCACTGAAAATTCACCCAGCAGCAGTAAATGGAAATATTTACACTTTGCAAGTGTGAATAAAGCGGGTTTTTTTCAAACGCTTTTAAGCCAGGAAAGGCTGGAGAATCTACCCTTTGAAAATCAAACCCTGCAATATCCAATATTTTTGACAATTTCTCAGGTTATGAAAAAGACGTAACAAAAACAAAAACAAAAATCCTAAAATAAAGATGGCTTTTGCAGTAATCAAATGCAGTTCCAGGCTGTATATCCATGAGCCCAGTCCAGGATGACTGATTCAAATAGAGTGAACTTCTGAACTTTGTGCCATTATATGGCTGTTAACATTTGTTCAGTACTATAGCAGAAGATTAGCTGCACTAAGTGCCAAGTATAACATGAGTCATATTGTGTAGGACTTCATCCTGGGGTATCTCAGCTGAGCTGTGGTCATTCCCAGGAGGGGGACATTCTGTTCCAGGCTTTCATGCCTCCAGCACCATTTTCAATACAGTTGGCAGCTTTCTTCTGACACAAGTTGCAGTGAAAGTAGTGTGAAGTGTTGCTGTGGATGCTTTCTGATACATCTGCCTCCCTGGCCTTTCTCTGCAGCATCCAACCTGCCAATCAATCCACAGCCTTGTCTTCTCCATGCCTCTACAGCTGGCACTGCCAGCAGCTCACAGCTCATCAGGCTTCTGTGAGCTGGCTTAGACTGCACGGTGCGTGGGACCAACAACAGTTGCACACACATTGTTTTTCTCTCTTGGTTTTTTGGGGTTTGATTTTTTTCGGGGGTAGAGGGGAAGGAGTTTGGGGTTTGGGGTTTTTTTGTTTGTGATTTCTTTTAGTTTTACTCAGCTCTTCGTTGCAGGCACAAATAGATAGCTTTATAAGTAATGTGTTTATTTTCTTTTATTTTAGTCCTGATTTCTTACAGCTCAGGGAATTTATATATAGGAGACTTATTTGAAGATATTCTCACTGTTTTAAATAAGCTCTCTGAGAAGCCAGGGCAGTATAATAGGCTTGTCTGATTAAGCCCACTGCAATCTTTGGCATGCCTGGGACTACTGTGCTTTCATTTTCTAAGAGGGTAAATCTCAGATGTGCTTTGAAATCCTCAGAGCATGATACAGATGTTCAAGTGACAAAACCCAGTGCTCAGTAATCCTAATGCACAAGGATACTTCTCTTGGCAGGATCCTGGCACTCAAGCTGTTATTCTGATCTGCTCGCCGTCTGCTTTCCATTCATCACTTCTGGCAGAAGAAAAGGCTTTCCAAAAATCTTTCACCTTTGGCCTATGCTCAGGCAGCAAAAATGATGTAGCAGCACTCAAGGTTTGTGCCAGACAGGATCCTCAGCCTGAGAGCATGATTCTGAGGTTTTTGCCATGCGATTCCCCACAGGTCTGTCCTGGAAGGCTCAGCAATCTTGTCAGCCACACCCCATCTTAGGTTTCTTTATCTAAATAAGGTGGTAGTCCTCAGTTACCCTGCCTGTGTTTGTAGCAAGCTGACAAGTTAGTTCATGCCTAGCACAGATCTGGCAGGACAGTATCCCAGGGAGGATGATTAGAAGATGGATAATGCTGTACAAGCTTTTTCTTAATACTTTTGTGATTGAGGGAAGAAAAGGAGGAAAGGGAATCAAGAAAATATGGATCTGAATCCAAGTCAACCTCAGCCTTTTCTTTTCTGCACTTGGGAACATTAATATACAAAAATCTTTAGAGAAGACTAAACTCCTCTGAGTAATCTAAAACAGAAAAAAACTTTCAAGAACACCACATATTACTAACCATTAAGATAAAATCTTTAAGAAAGTCAGCACTCATGATTAAAGAACCCAAAATACCTTTATTTTACTCCTGATAAATGTCTTCAGAAACACTGAATGAATTTATGTATCTGTCGCTCCACCCTCAATTAACCTCCCTCATTTCTTACAAAGGGAAGTAAGCAATCTTCCTTTCTAAGCCAGCAACTTTCTTACCTGTCTGAGAATGAATTCTCACAGTTCTTCAGTGGTCAGACTGGCATTTCAGATACCAGGGACCCACATCCCAACCACCTACTGCCCCAGGATCCAAATGGGTTTGTACTCCCACATCTTGCACGGCTGGGTCTGGTGACCAGTGCCTCTTAAGAGCTGAAACAAGAATAACAATGATAATGATATGTGCATTTAGCCTTATGTGGGGGATTTCTTCAGATTAACTCAAAGAACAGAGTCAGGTCCTTAATCTTTGTGCAGATCTAGGTGTAAATTCTTCCTACATCTGACATGGCAGCATTGGATTAGCTGGAACAGAACTTTGAACATCTAGGCAAAATGAGAATAAAGGTAAGCTCAGGCTGTGGTCTTCCTCTGGATGACATGCTCACCAAACCTGTGGCTTCCCATGGTGCTGCAGTGGTCTGGGCTATTCTGTCATTCATTGCCAGTTCTCCCATGCCATAGGAAAAGGAGAGCAGAGATTTGTATTTATAAATAGTATGTGGAACACCAAGGGCAAATCAACAGCCATCAGATGATAAAGTCCACATCCCCCAGGAAAGCCAAAGTGAAAATGGCACAGGCTGTGAACCATCTGTGAACCACACTAGCGAGGGCAGGTCCTTTGCATGTGGTAGAGATAATGCCCGAGAATGAGCCTGTCCGTGGATTTGGCTGTAACTGTCCTGTAGGAAACTGTTCCTGGAAGATAATAAAAGAATTCTGGCATATAAACCCCATTCCCTGGTCAATGTGCACACATCAGTACAGCCCTGACGCGGTCACGCCTTCACACCAGCCTGTCCCTGCAGCCCAAATCCCAGTCCAAATCATCAGCACGGCATTTCTGCAGTGCTGGGACAGAGATAGCTTTTTTAACTAAAGCTCTGGTTTTCAGTTGTGGTAACCCACAGCTTGGGGAAACAGCCCAATTAAGAGAAAACCAGAACAACCAAACAGAAGAGCACCTTTGGGAAGGACTTGTCTCCAGAGCAGCCAGAGGCCTTCAGCAAGGGCCACCTTCAGCAGAGCCTGCTGCAAACCTCTCTCTTTTCCCTCTGCTCTCTCCTCTTGATCATCTCATAGAGCCTGCAGGAGAGCAGGCGTGCAGAGATGTTTTTCTAGGTATTTCCAGCCTCCTGACTGACAGCTTGCACCTGTCCCGTGTAGGGCTGTTAATTCCCTGGCATTAGCCAGGGGGTTATTTTTAATTGGCAGGACAGAAACAAGACGGAGAGCCTTTGGCCAAGTGTTGCAATCCTGTTACTCACAGATTGAATCACTTTTTGGCACCCTCATTGAAGCACTTGCTAACAAACTTTGCTGTCCTCTTGAGGAGCAGATACTGAGCAGTGCCCCACAGCGCCCTGCAGAGCTGTTTGCTGGTGTGCGAGCAGGAGAGCACACCTTCAAAGCACTCACCTGGGAACTGAGCTAAGGCAACATCCTCCATAGCCTCCTCAGTGTCTCACAAAAGAAGGCAGAGCTTGCTAAAGATACACTGGGACCCACTGGGAAGCAAGGTAAGGACTGCAAGAACCCAGGCCTAATCTGGGCACTGAGTACAGACTGGCTGGAGCCTGAAGCAGAAGAACATTTGTGGTTTTATAGAAGACGAAGCTTGTGCTTTATGTTTTTATTGCTGCCTTCTCTCTCCATAACTTGGCTCATTTGTAGGTCAAACTGCCACTTGGAGCAAACAAAATTCAGGTGTGCCTCTGAAAGGCCCTTTGGAGCACAGCTGCCACAACCCTGCTCCTCCAGCACGGCAGGACATGCTCCCTTTACCTTCTGCCGTAACATGAAATGCAGCTTGGTTCCCAGCTTGGAGCAGGGGAGGATGGGCACAACAGCACTCTTTGTATTTCTGGCAGAATCACACACAGTTTTTATGATGTGTCACAGGTTTCATGTCTATGTAAACAACAGTCACACCAGGTTATTGTTCTGTACAGATTCAGTATTACTTCTCTGCAACACTAAAAAAAAGCCCACCAAGCAATCTTTTTTGAGCCATTAGGATACAGAACTCTTATCTGTTTAACTTTGCCAAAAATACCCCACAAACCCCTAACATCATGAAATAATTTGAATCAAAAAACTCTGGAAGGGGTCTTTGTGATGAGACTTTTAATTGCAGGTTAATGTTATCAGCCCCTTTCTGGTGCTTCCATTCACACATCAGAGATTCCTTAGTGGACAATCACCTCCTGAATATTTTTTGTACTCCACATGAGCTTCATTCTCCACTCTCCTTCACAATATTTATGAATTGCTGTTCCCTACATTGCCTAAAGACCCTTCATCAGTGTTACTGTAAGAAAAGCGAACTTGCTGCCTGCTGTTGTCTCTTCTTCCTTCCTTCTGCCCCTTTCTTTTTAGGGCTATTATCCTCCAATTAGAGTACTTAAGAATCTATCAGTGATCAAGAGACAGATTCAGTTTTGATGACTTCATGTAGCAGATTGAGGGGGGGAAAAAGTGAATTTTTTTAATATTGAAATTGAATGATGAATCATTGTTTGAAAAGCATTGCCTCTTTCAAATTGATCTTGCATTCTGTGGCATTAGAACTTGAAAAGAACCTTTTGATAAACTAATGACACTATTAGAAAAAAACAGAACTGTTACAGAATTGGCTGTCAACATTTTGCCCAAGTCAAATGATTTCTTTGAAGAGTCCAGTGAGTACCTATCCTATCCTTGTATCAAACTTCAGTACAATTTTGACAGGAACAGGAATTTAGTATTTGGCAGCTGTTTCCCTGTTCCAGGAAAAAACAGTAATTTTACCAGAATCTGTCACAGATCAGTGCCAAAGGAAAAAGCAAACCTCTTATAGGTAGATGAAAACTTAAGACCACAGCTGTAAACCTGTAATTCCTGCATCACCCAGAACAGTTACTTATCCAGAAATGATTTGAAGTATATGCACATACTTATAACAAATTCCCACAGCATGTGCCAATTTTTTTGTCAGCATTACTTACTTCCATACTGAAGCAAAACCTTGTAACACCATCACACCTATGCTCAGAAACACTTTCACACGTGTCACGGCACTAACAGAGACAATGAGCCATCATTCTGCATATAAAATACATCAAGCATTTGACATCTTTCAAATATTTTATTTTAGTATTTTTAAATATGTTTAACACAACAAAGATATAAAACAATATATTAATTCAATCTGAGTTTAAAATCAAAACAATATTTACTTATTTACAGTATTCTACACCTCACTGGCATACCTTCTAGCCATTAGATAACACTATTTTCTCAGTCAGGACAAAACTGAAGTAACAGTTCCATGTGAAAAGCCATGTTTCTACATCCTTATTATGTTAAGTACTATGTACAATGCAGTTCGTGGTTCCTCAAGTTTGACAAAATTTCTCCTTTTTTGACAAATCTGAATTGAAAGAGCAAAACTAAGTTACAGTTAGTCTTTCTAACTACATAGTCAGGGCCAATAGGTCAGGTTATTGTTCTCCACATTTATCACCTTCAGTTCTTATACATTTATTACAAGCTGGCTTTTAAAATGTGCATGCCGCTGAATTACGTACATAATACTCACTGCAAATTTGTTAGGATACAAGTGGGAAGTCTGCAAGATACTGCTATATGGAAGGTTCAGTGTTCACAATACTGTAGTGTTTGAGGAGTTGTGAGGCTTTTTCTGTGGTTTTCTTCATATAATGAACAAGACATCAGTAGGTTCACGCCAAAGAACTTTTTTCCCCCCAGGAATACTGTTTCAATTAGAATAGTGACAAGGTCAAACATAGATCAGAAATATTTTGTATTTTATAATTTCATAAACCAGTGGTCTATCAATTAACCCTTATTGTTGAAGACTAAAGCACAAAATAATTCAGAGGGTAAGCTGTCTCACTGCTAGGACTTCCGTCAAATATATTTCTATCTTGAAAAGACTATGGTGGTTTTTGAGGTTACAGGTCAGATTTCTAAAGAGGTACCCAAGGTTATTAAAAAAAAAAAATCAGTATTTTCTGTAGATTACTGCAAATTCTCCCTAACTTTTCAGTAGAAACTATATGGACATGATGAAAAACTATCACAGTTGTTTTAAGTTATTTTTGTTGTACTCCAGGTCCATAAAATCTACTGTTTGGGTTTTTGGTTTTTTTTCCATGACTGATGTCTGAAAACCAAAGGGGCTTTTCATACATCAAAAAACTAGCTAAACTAGTAATGGAAAAATATAGCACTAAGCATGCAGGCAATGGTTAAAAAACAAATAGGTATTAATTGCTGCAAAAGCCTTTCACTGGTGTGTGAGCCCAACTCTTTCCTCTTTACTCTTTTGGGCACTACATAAGATACAGCTGTAAAGAAAAGAAGATTATAGGAACCTGTGCTTTTATCCTCCTTAGAGGGTTTCAGTAATTCTAAATGACGTTATTTAATATGCTTGCATCAAAAATAACTTTTTTCCCCAAATCATTTAACTGACCCTTGCTTCTTAAAGCAGTAATTACCAAGGTTTTATTCAGTCTTTTGGTTTTTGACAGATTTCTTCTTTCAGAACCCAGTTAATTAGCAATTTCTTTTAAATTCTACTGGAATGTTTTCTTCTACAGGAGATAGGAGGGGAGACATCAGAGAAAATCAAAAAGAAAGCGACATTACCGATTCCCATTATTGTAGCAGGATACCACACAGTATGCACTGGGCCTTATAAAAAAAAAAGTTTAAACTAAAATGGTAATACTCACTGAAGTCAAAAGTATTTAGTAATTTGCTTGAAGTTAAGCATACAAGTCAAGCAGTGCACTTCTGAGATCCAGTTCTTGCTAGTCTTGGACATTTAAATACTTCAGGCCTATCTACATTTCTGTACTGACACTTTGTGTGTCACCATATTTGCCACTGGACATGAAGATAAATTGCATATATGGAAGTTTTCTGTAGCATTTTTCAAGATCAGTTGGAGAAGCCTGCTTAAAGATCCTTTCATAAGTTTTTGTCAGTGTAATCAGAATTTGTTAAAAACCACATCTATGGAGATCTAATTCTGTGCAGGTGTAATGTCATAACCCACTTTAGGGATCTTTCAGAAATTAAAAACTAAAGGCAAAAAGTTTAGGAAAGCTATTATAAGAAACTCTGTCATAAGGTACAAAAAAACAAAGAAAAAGGATGGGGGAAGAGCCTGTGTGTCTGTAACTTGCAGGTATGTGCATACATATCCCCAAACTTATTAGAAAGAACTCAACCCTACTGCCAAGTCTCAAATACTACTAAACTTGCTAAGCTAGCAAAAAAATGTGACCCTCCCCTTGTTTTGTATATGGTTACTAATTTCAGACTTTGCTACTTGATTAATTTGTGCACTCTGTAGTAGTAATGTTGGTGAGACACTTGCACTTGCTGCATTACACAGTAATTCATTTTTCTGGGAACAAATTATGTGGGCACTCACAGAGACCACAGAAGACAACTTAGCACAGAAGAGGTGCAACATGTTAAAGGAGAGCAGTGGTGGCACGTGAACATCAAGGAAGACATCCCTGAACATACTAAGCATTAAATCCAAGGCCCAAGGTGCTCTGCTGCCTTTACTTAAAAGTGCTTGTCAGCAACAGAAGCAGCAAAATACTTTTAAAACACTGACTCAAAAGGAGGTACAAAATGTTAAGCCTGTCAGTTACCTGCAACTTGTTCCCATCTAATTAACAATAAAGCTTACATTCCCAACTTTACAGACTGACCTGTGCTCTCTTGCAAGCAAGATCGTATTTTTCTGTCTTCTATCAACTTCAAGATTTCCTCTTGCATGTTTACAGACAGACACAATGAACTTCCAAAACAGCAGAGGACAATTACCCTGACAATGTTTCAATCCACTCCAATGCTAACAAAACCAACCATTTTATATTACTTATCCTGGACTTAGGTATCTAGCATCAAGGGAAACAGCACAAAAGAACAAGGTATCTAGCATCAAGGGAAACAGCACAAAAGAACAAGCTTCTTTTAAAAAACAATGATAGACAAGGCTGATTTAAAACACAATTTACTTAACGGAATTTGAAAATTAAATTAGAACAAAGAATCCTTACGTTTCAATGTATATAAGCTTCACTACAAAAATATTGAAATGATAGCTTTACTTTCTGTAAACATTGTTACACTGGGCTGTACTTGAAAATTCTCCTGCATGTCTAATTGCAGAATAGTATTTCAGTTTAGATGCAGTTATGCCAGTTACTACTCAAATGGTTATTTTCAGAGTCAACAGCTTTGCAAGTTTAATTGCATACTTCTCCATATAACTCAGATTACAATCCTGCACAACCTGAGAACAGATGTTTCCTAGAGTTTAGAAAAACAGCATTGATAACTGTGTGCATTGCAAAGGCAAATATAAGTTAACAAATAGAGCTCTTTCATTATAAAGTCTCAAGAGGAATGTTCAGATTGCCTTTCTGAAATCAGAAAGTTAAGAGCAGCAAATGGCAAGTCTTTAAATATTTCAGAATAGTTTTTCCTTTTTTTTAAGTGTAAGTATACTCCCCCAATTTGGATGGCAAAAGCCATCAGGCTATGGTAGATTGAACAATAATAGTATTAAATCTGCAATTATGTTAAAAAATTGGAATGTTACAAATATAAAAATCTCTGTATTAATACAGTGTACATGTGCTCATTACAGTTGGCAGAGATACTCCAAGATGCATAATTCTTCTGTGGAATAGGAGCTAAATTAAGTTACAAAAGTAATATACTATGAAGAGCGTAAGGTAGTCAAGTTAGTACAATCAAGGCTTATAAAAGGAATACAATACAGCAAGGAGTAGCCCACAGTAGGTTACAAGCCCCCAAACACAAAACCTTGCAAATTCCAAGTGGATTCATTTCTATGCACACACAAATACACAGTGCCCATTAAGTCAGCTTGTACCAAGCTGGGAGTTATTTGTGTAACTTTCTAAAGGTGACTTACACTACATTTGCACATCTGAAGTTGCAATAATCAAATTAAAAGGTCTATGCCATTTTTATGATTTTGTACCTTGTACCTATCAGTTTTCATTTGGCACAAATCTAATTTCAAGGCTCTACAGACAATATTAGTATTGTCCCCTTACAATCCACTGCCTGAGAGACCACCAGCCCTTGTGTGACCTTGCTCATGCATTATGGACTGAGAATGTTGGTTTGAGCTTTTAGGGGATGCGTTGTTGTGGGTTGTGCTTTGGTTTTTTTTAACAAGCAAAACTCAACTGTTTATGGTATCTTTCAGGGTAGTAAATGAGCAACTTAAATTAAGAACTAGCTTCTTTTCATAGTTGTTAGAAAAACATATACTGTGTGTTTATATATATAACCAAATATACTGTGCATATATATATCCAGAGAAATTCACCATATTGTTGACACCAGCGTGCTAAAACATACATCAACATGAGCACTACTGCCAATACTCACTATTATTACTGTTCCTGAAAGAGTTACTACATGCATTTTTCCAATCCATTTACAGGGCAGTAAGATACACGAAGACAACTGTTCTGTTTTTCCAACATTAAAGAACTGCTCCTGAAAAGCATGCATGAGTTTGGGTATAAAGCAATTAAGACCATACAAAAGTTACTTTGTGGCTTTAAACTCACTAAAGCTAAGTTTACTTTCAGTGGATGTTCCACTTACTGTAACTCATTTAAACACAAAAGGGAAAACTTTCAAGTGCTAAAACAACCATACAGACAACTGATAGACTAGACTAAATAAGTTCTCATTAAAAAAAATATCATCACTGCACAGCCACAAGGCCGACCTTCATTTTTGGCAATCTCTGTGCAGACCATTTATACTGTCAAGACTAGTAATTTAACAGTTAATGGACCCTCTCAGCATGGAACTATACTGTTTTCTTCATTATGATACAGACCTCCTCAATCTTTAAATATACACAGTTTGTTTTAAAAGTTACATTTATGACTGCTTTCAAAGAAAGGCTTTATAAAGTTTTAATATTTTTGTCAGCATATGTAAAGGCTGGCAGTCGGGTAACAAAGATTATCTGGACCTGGAAATGGTGTGTTATATTCAATACCTATTTCAGGTTAATGTTCCATAAACATTCACACAGAATTTTACCAAGAGTAACAGTATTCTGGTTTATATTCGTGCTCCACTGATAGCCTTTACCCATCCCTGCATTGTTTTCTGTTTTCACAAGGAGAAAACAAAACACGTCCCTGTAAAGTATGGAAACCCCATTTTATGGCTAAGAATCCAAGAAACCAGGCAAGGAGGAGATCATGGAGTGAAAAATGTTATGTGACTTCCCTCTTGTAGCTAGCCTTGTAGGATCTTAGCCATAATGCTTCATAAAAATCTGAACTGACCCACACAGTCTTCAACCAATTAATCTTTTTAGTATAGTAGGTTTTGAAAAGGGCCAGCAATACTCATTGGGAACAGTACCATTAACATTGCATTCAAAAAAAGAAAACATTGGAAACCATATCCTTGCCCTCCTACTCTGATGATATGCTCTAGTATTAGCCAATGTATGGTAATACAAAAAGAGCCTTGTTGTGATGTAAAAGGCAATGAAGACATCTATAGAGTAATGTTCATGTGCAGCCAAAATGAAGAAGATTCCAAAGAGATTCAGGACCCAGGACAAGGTGTGCAAGAAGTTCCAGCTCCTTGGTGTATCTGGGAGAAAACAGAAAGTGATTAACCTTGACTGTCTCAAAATGCAGGCCTAGACATTCCAAGCTTTTATACAGATTTTCCATCCAAAAATGAGATGAAGTTACTCTCTTCATTGTATACAGGTCCAATAAATCCAACAAAAGCACCACACAAGTTATATATGTCTATCAATTCATGACTTCATTTACAAATGCATTTCTGGATTAAGAAGAGCATCCTTATATGGTTTAGCACCCTGCAAATCAGAATTCTTTGTTCAACCAACTTCTCTTAATGAAAATCATGTCTTTCCTATGTTACAAGGAGGAAGATGCAATGAAAGCTACATTACTGTGACTGCAGTCATTGCATCATAGTTGAACTCAAACTAATTATCTTTGCTTGCTATAACATGGATCAAATCACTGTTGGTGTTTACAGAAAGGTACTGCTGTTTCATATATTCTCACTTGCTATGGGGTTTGGTGTTTGGCTTTATGGAATATACTAAATGCATAGAAACCTCGCCAGGTATTTTGGCTGACAGGAGTCAGTGGCAGATACCTAGGGAAGGGAATAGTAACAGACAATCCTAAGTATCTTCCCAAGTATTCTCCCAGCAGCAAGCCAGGAATACTAATTTCTTTCTAATTTCTTGGCTCACATGTTCATTGAAAAGTGCCTTATTCATCCCCCCATGATGGATACCCCCAGTGAAGTGGTGCTCCTTTCCTCGCTGTGACTTGACTGTCACAAACCTGAGAAAGAGCACAGAAATCTGAATTTGTATTTGTTTGCTTAAATGTTACACTTTGAACTTTTTGAGGAGGTCAAGGAGCAGATATTCTTAATACTTAACGACATTCAAATGTTTACACTCTCACACTTCTGTACATACTCTTGAGGACATTTGAGTATTGACACTCTGTACTCACATTCTGTGACAAAGAAGTTGAGCATGGTCAGGACAACAGTGTGACCACTGAACATATAATCTCCACAAGTATGCACTCCAGTCAGAGTCATTCCAAAGCCACTCCATATTGCAAATGCCCGCTGGAGTTTTGCCCAAACATTGCCATACAACTGAAAAACAGTGATATTAACCTTTACTAAGTTCCAACTCCACTGCCCATACAGTATCTCCCTAAAGTCAGCTGTACTGCACTATGTTTGTTTAATACCATTTATCATGTTGTGTCTTTTATTAAAATGCAAGTTAGCACATCTTTGGATTTCACTGTGTGAGTGAGTCACATTAGTAACTACAATTACTAATTGTATTCATCGTACCTCTTATGAATACTGGAATTTAGAGCAAGTATTTTGTTCCAAGTGATTTACCCAGAGAGCCTGCCACCTTTTTTTGAATGTGTTCAGTCTCCCAAATGTATCATTATCAAGCTTTCCATTTGTTCAGCTCAAACCTCTCCTAACTAAAAGTTAGGATGAAACCATAAAATCCCATGTTCTAAGAATATCCCTTATGAGAAGGGTTGAAATAATAATAGTTTGTTGGTTTTTTTTTCAAAACCATGCAACCAACAAAAGAAAGAAGCAATTACTTCCCTTTCAGTCTTTATTCATGAAGTTAGTAGTTTAAGTGCACACACCTCTCTGAATGTTTTACAGTGTGAAACATTCTGAACACCCTTCCCCAAATAACCATATACTCTCCACAGTGGCAAGTGCTTCTAAGACCCCTAGGGATGTTTGCCTGCCTATGGTAATTAATGCAAGAACAAGGAAACAGGAGAGAAACATGATGCTTAAAAAAACCACACATCTAGCACTATGGTTGCAACAATCTTAATCATGTCTTAAGTATTTTTTTACAAAAG